>NC_140018.1:6780986-7107746 GCF_964263955.1 Coregonus lavaretus
GTTGATGGTAAAGCCAGGGAGGGAGAAACAGCAGTCAGACATGCAGGCCCGGAGCTTTTCATCAGGCACCTCTGTCAGGCACAGCTACTCCTCCTCTGTAGATAGGCTGGAACATCCACCACCGAATGTGTAGCCCCCACCTGGGTGATGCTTTGGCAGCTATAAGCACCCGAGAGACCACCACACCTCAGCAGTAATCAGCATCAGTGTCCTATGAGTTGAACCTCTGTCATCCCCTCACACCACAGTCCACATCTTTCCAGAAACCGGGGCAGGTGGAATAAAAAGCCGGTGATGTGTTGATCAGGTGTTGATGCATCATTCAAATTAGATTAGCTTGCTAGCTAGCTAGCTAGCTATAGCTAGCCAAGCCAAGTAAACAGACTTGCCATCATCAGTCCTGCAACTCAATGGATCACCACCAGATATTTTAGCTCAACCCTCAACAGGTTATCAAAACTCTGTAAATATGTACAATATTTACAGAGTTCTCTGCCAAGGTGTCCTCACAGCGTCATGGCAACCATAGGTGATATGTGTACAGGAAAAAGTCTGGGCCCTATGGCAAAAACTCAGTCCTTGAGGGCCAAAACACTACTGGTTTTCATCCTTGTCCTCTGATCAGAGCCTGACTGACTTAGATCTGGTCCATCAGTGACGTTAATAAGTGTAGTTACATTTCGTAAGCCAGGTAGGAAAGAAAACCAACAGCACTACTGTCAGTTTAATAGCCCTGCTATAACTGGTCAAGTTTCGTGGTAAGGAAACCCCTCCAGGCCGATCCTGCCGATCGTCTATCTCCTGTGTGACGGAATATAGCTTTGTCTCCATGGTGGTCTGGCAGTGGCATGGAGTGGTCGTGGCTTTGTGGTTAGGGCAGCTACTCTGTCTGTCAGAAGGCAAGGCACACACACAGGCAGGCTGCTCCTGCTGAGACCGCTCCTCCTGCTCCTCCTGCTCCTCCTGCTCCTCCTGCTCCTCCTGCTCCTCCTGCTCCTCCTGCTATGCCATCCTCCTCTTTCATGTTGCCTAAAAGGTCTATGACTCTGTCATACAGTACACGCTTTTAGTTTTAGTTGTCCTAGGCTACCTGTCTAAAATACTTGCTCGCTAGTCTAACTTCCTTTCACGGGCAACGATGTGCCAGGCCAGTTAGTTAACATTAGCATACTTCATCTAGCTACATATTGAAATTTCGTCCTCTCAGGCCAGGGGCACAATGTATTAATTTATGGTTGGATCTGAATCGCCGTTATAATCATTGGCCAGTAGGAGAAGTTCAAATCCCTATCTCCATCCAAGGCTAATTTAGGAAAGGGATGATTTTAGCTAGCTAGTTGGCAGACGGTGGACAATGACACAACGAGATGATCCAACAATTGACGTTTGGCTTCTGATGTGTTGTGATTGGTGTGAAGCCAAATTCAAACTGGCTTCCCTTGACACTTTTTTTTGGTGCGCCAGGACCATTCACAGCTGAGCTCACTCAGTTTAGCTCAACGCTGATTGGCTTTTATTTTATACATGTTTTTTATCAAGGGAGGCCAAATGCTTGCTGTCTTCCCTTGCATTCAATGCTATGGGTGGCAACAATGTCACACTCTTTTTGACCAGACAGCATCAGATACCGGGGCTTGCGAAAGTATTCATCCCCCTTGGCATTCTTCCTATTTTGTTGCCTTACAACCTGGAATTAAAATAGATTTTTTTTTTTTTTGTATCATTTCATTTACACAACATGCCTACCACTTTGAAGATGCAAAATATGACTTATTGTGAATCAAACAAGAAATAAGACAAAAAACATCACTATTCTAGAGCCACCTTTTGCAGCAATTACAGCTGCAAGTCTCTTGGGACATCTAGCCACTGGGATTTTTGCCCATTCTTCAAGGCAAAACTGCTCCAGCTCCTTCAAGTTGGATGGGTTCCACTGGTGTACAGCAATCTTTAAGTCATACCACAGATTCTCAATTGGATTGAGGTCTGGGCTTTGACTAGGCCATTCCAAGACATTTATATGTTTCCCCTTAAACCACTCGAGTGTGGCTTTAGTAGTATGCTAAAGCAGTATGTCCTGCTGGAAGGTGAACCTCCGTCCCAGTCTCAAATCTCTGGAAGACTGAAACCGGTTTCCCTCAAGAATTTCCTTGTATTTAGCACCATCCATCATTCCTTCATTCCTTGGGTTTTGGTGGGCGGCCCTCTCTTGGCAGGTTCTTGGCTATTCTTTCCATTTTTTAATAATGGATTTAATGGTGCTCCGTGGGATGTTCAAAGTTTCGGATATTTTTTCATAACCCAACCCTGATCTGTACTTCTCCACAACCTTGGTCTTCATGGTGCCGCTTGCTTGGTGGTGCCCCTTGCTTAGTGGTGTTGCAGACTCTGGGGCCTTTCAGAACAGGTGTATATATACTGAGATCATGTGACACTTAGATTGCACACAGGTAGACTTTATTTAACTAATTATGTGACTTCTGAAGGTAATTGGTTGCACCAGATCTTATTTAGGGGCTTCATAGCAAAGGGGGTGAATATGTATGCACACATCACATTTCCGTTATTTATTTTTTTGAATTTTTTTAACACGTTATTTTTTTCATTTCACTTCACCAATTTGGACTATTTTGTGTATGTCCATTACATGAAATCCAAAATAAAAATATATTTAAATTACAGGTTGTAATGCAACAAAATAGGATAAACACCAAGGGGGATGAATACTTTTGCAAGGCTACACATATTGAGACAGAGGGGCGCTGTTTTGTTCGCTCAGATGCTTTATCCGGTGAGATACATTCAGCCTCTTGTGAATTTGAAGGACATTTATGAAACACAGAGAGACGAAAGCTACATTATTTTGGGGGGAAGCCTGACTTCTCTTGGCATCCATTGATAAATGCCGCTGTGCATGAGTCAGCCAGGCAGCCACACAGGGCTCACCCCCTGTAATGCTGAGTCTGAGCCTGCGATTAAGGCTTTCTCCTTTAATGCTGAGTCTGGGCCTGGGCTTTCCTGAGAGCTAATCCGTCTACCGAGGGGTGGAGTGATGGAGTGATGTCATCGCCTCTCATCGTGTATCTCTCTCTCTCTCTCTCTCTCTCTCTCTCTCTCTCTCTCTCTCTCTCTCTCTCTCTCTCTCTCTCTCTCTCTCTCTCTCTCTCTCTCTCTCTCTCTCTCTCTCTCTCTCTCTCTTTACTGCAGGAGGGCAGATCTGAGAGGCAGGCCCTCTCTTCTCCTTCACTGCATCCCCTGCTCTTTCTCTCTCTTCCCTCCTACCTCATTCCCTCATCACCCCTCCTCCTCTCGCTGCTCTCAATACCTTCATTTTCAGCCCCCCTCTCAAATGTCAGCATGGCACATGAGTGGGAGGCAGCAGCAGTTCCATCTGAATCGAGAACAGTCTATGTTTTCTCCGATATGAGAGGATTGGGTCAGGGAGGGGATTTAGAGGAGACATAGTGAAGATCTCAATTGCATACGCCTCGCATCCTCTTTCCTCTTCTCCTCGTCTCCTTCTCAAAACCCATTGGATGAGAACGCCAGATGTCCCTCCCCTCTGACCTTCTCCTCCAATGGGTTTTGAGAAGGAGGCAAGGAGAGAGGAGAGAGGACACAAGGAGTATGCAATTGAGATTCTCCCAGAGTGAGGGTGTTTGACACCAGGAGAAATGTGTGTGTGTGTGTGTGTGTGTGTGTGTGTGTGTGTGTGTGTGTGTGTGTGTGTGTGTGTGTGTGTGTGTGTGTGTGTGTGTGTGTGTGTGTGTGTGTGTGTTGGTGAAGGTTGTCTGTTACATCGCAGCTAGAAGACATTGTTAATTTCCCTCCCAGGGAGGATTAGATTGAGTGGGTAGAGTCTTGCTGAGATACACAGAAACACATGCACACACACTAAGAAACACGCGCACACACAAACGCATGTGCACACCAAACAAACAAGGAAAAACACACACACATGCACACACCTGCGCACAAATACATGCACACATGCACACAGACTCACACACACACTGTGTGTGATGACTCAGAGGAGTGCAGCTGGAGTTGATAAGGCCCCAGTCGTGAGGATGAGCTGTCAGCACAAATGATCTCGCAATGACAGTGTGTGTGTGTGTCTGCATGCGTTCGTTCGTTTGTTTGCGTGTGTGTGTGTGTGTGCGTCTATGTCACAGCCATAACATGACATTTGTAAGGCCCAGTCTTGCCCACCACCACTGTGGCTGTATTTCTGCCTCTGAGTCTCACTGTGTTCACTGCTTGAGAGTACATATTTTTCTAAGCCCGGAGGTGCTTTGATCAAGTCGCAGTCTGTCTCCTCTCATTACCCACACAGTTGTTTTGCCTGATGACAGCTGCACCTGTGCTGTGGACCCAATCGAGACGGGAGCTGAAATATTTACAGAAGTGGCCTGTCATAGTGATTTAACGCTGGAGAGTGAAGAAGTGCAGATGTTTCTGCGTGTGTGCATTGCACCTCCACTTGAGAAATTAATTAGGTTTGATGATTCGGAGGGCAAATGTCTGATCACTGTTGTTGGGTTTTAATCAGCGGTGTAGGCAGAAATCCATTGATGGCATGTCCAGCAAAATGTTAGGTTGGCCAAAATGTGGCCTCTCAAATCATCATTAAATGATCATATAAGCATAGCCTACCCTATACCTTACTGTAATCGATAGCAAACCATCTAACGTGATTTTGCATTACAGACCAAATAGTCTTGTAGGCCACGTCACATTTAACATGCGACTCATATAGACACCCATATTAAACCATAGGCCTATAATAAATAGACTATGAGACTAAAACATAATAATAATCCAGGGCCGGTGCCAGAATGAATCAGTTGAAGGGGCATTTGATTTTTATGAGTGGGCCCGTTTTTTTTTCACGGGATCTCCTGTGTGCTTGTACAAGAATGTTGTAATGTGTGTCATAATAAAGACAGTTTCTACCTATCTGAGTGCAAGTATTTTTATATGCGTATTTTCGTGGAACAGTTTCATATCAATAATAACGTTTCTGTTTCTCAAAATTATTGTAATGTGGTTAATCATAAAAATATGAATCAAAATGATAAAAATCTCAAAGTTAAAATTCAACTAATGCAAGAGCACCAGCCTTTGCTATATGGACACATTGATAGCCTACACCGTGTTTCATTGGCTTGCTAAATAAATTAGGCATGGAACTCAGAGACAGCCTATAGGCCAATGCAGCAGTAGGCCTATAAGTAAAATACAAGCTGACAAATAAAAACAGTAGAAAATATCCTGATGAAAATTCAGGTTGTTTCAATCGAATTAATCTCTCTACTCTGCCTGTCTGCCTCACTTTCTATCAGTCTTGACTTGAGCTATCGCTAGTGAAGTGCAACATTTTATCAACTCAGCAGGTTGGCGTGCTCAGGCGCGCGCGCTCCATCAACGTTTTCAGGACAGAGAAACCACACACATGCTCATTGCTCACATGGAGCACTCAAACAAAAGACAATTAACACATTTACTAAACTCCTAAATGATGGTTATGAAATAAACCAAAACATGTTTCTCAGAAGTGTAGCAGGTTGTGAACTCTGCAAACAACGTTTCCACTCCGAGAATGATAAAGGTAAATGACTGTAACACATGTATTAACGTAAATTAATATGACCAAATGACGGGGATTAGTGCTACATTTACTTGGCCAACTGGTTACATATGTAATGGGGAATTTATTTTTAAAAAACGACAATGAAACAATGAATGTGCAAAGAATTGGCGGGAGACCGTGGAACACATTCTGGAGAGCTGAGTGCATGCATTCTGGAGAGAGACGTCCATATCTTCGCCTCACACCCCTCCCCTTCATCTTGTCTCAACATTTTTAATTATACTCAAGACACATTATCTTCACACATTTGAGATGTTTTTCCACTGACAGCTGCAACTCAATAACCAGCTAGGCCTATTGCCACGCGTGCTGCCCAAATCGCTGGCTTCCCAAATAGGCCATAGGCCTACGCGCTTGTGATTTGAAACAATCTACAGCTATTTATTATAAGAAGCTAATGATCCTCAATCTCTCTGGTAAATATTTTTAATTATTTTATTTAGACAGGAGTAATTATACAATTTTGGCAAAACATCAATTGACTTTAGGAGAAGCCAGCATTCGAACAGTGCACTGCGCACCCGCCAACTTTCCTTTCCAATTCCCAAGTGGCTGAAACCAGAGATCTGTATATAATGACGAGATGCTCATGTCTCAGCCCTGACAATGCGAGTCGTTGTCTCAAAGGCGGGAATGCAGGCGACAAGTTTAGGTCTGCATATTATTCCCATTGAAACGCATTGGGCTAATTCAGGACAGATTTTGGCGAGAGTGAGCCCCCTCGCTTCTCCTCTTCCTCTCTGCAGAAACTAGCGAGCAAAACAGCGCCGCTCTCTCTTACTATAGTCCAAGTATCTGATGCTATCTGGACAGAAAAAGTATGACATGCCATATACCTTTTGACCAGACAGCATCAGATACATGGTCTACACATACAGAGACAGAGGGACGCTGTTTTGCTCGCTCGGATCCTTTATCTGAGATTGATGCGTCTTTCTGTCAGCGCGTGTCAAATAAATGATCATTATTTCAATATTTTATTTGGACGGGCAAGGAGGTACGGTAGAGCGGGCCAGGCCACCTAGGGCCAATTCAAATACATTCCTAAAAATGATAGGCTATTTACATTGACTGGACACAAATATTGAATCAAATCAAATTTTATTTGTCACATGCTCCAAATACAACAGGTGTATTTGGCGCATGTATTTGGCGCTTACTTACAAGCCCTTAACCAACAATGCAGTTCAAGAAATAGAGTTAAGAAAATATTTACTAAATAAACTACATTAAAAAATAAAAAGTAACACAATAAAAGTACATAACAATAACGAGGCTATATACAGGGGGTACAGGTACCGAGTCAATGTGCGGTACAGGTTAGTCAAGGTAGTTTGTACATGTAGGTAGGGGTAAAGTGACTATGCATAGATAATAAACAGCGAGTAGCAGCAGTGTAAAAACAATGTAAATAGTCCAGGTGGCCATTTTATTAATGGTTCAGCAGTCTTATGGCTTGGGGGTAGAAGCTGTTAAGGAGCCTTTTGGACCTAGACTTGGTGCTCCGGTACCGCTTGCCGTGCGGTAGCAGAGAGAACAGTCTATGACTTGGGTGACTGGAGTCTTTGACAATTTTTAGGCCTTCCTCTGACACCACCTAGTATTTAGGTCCTGGATGGCAGGAAGCTTGGCCCCAGTGATGTATTGGGCCGTACGCACTACCCTCTGTAGCGCCTTATGGTCGGATGCCGAGCAGTTGCCATACCAGGCAGTGATGCAACCGGTCAGGATGCTCTCAATGGTGCAGCTGTATAACTTTTTGAGGATCTGGGGACCTCATGCATTTGCCTATTTTCATATATAATAAGAGAGGTCTGATTTTCTCCATGTAGGCCTACCCCTTATTATCAATAACATAGAGTCCCTTATATTTCAAAACTCGAGTCTCAAGCTCGGCTGTATGACAACGCTGGTGATATGTCAGTTGTTCCAGTCTATTACTTGCAAGGCACATCGGAGCATAAATTGGAATAACTTTGTTTTTTTATTTCACTGGACTGATGGTCATGTCTCAGCTGAGGGAGGGAGTCGAAGTGGAGAAGAATATTTCATGATTTCTAAAACTGTCTTTAAGACCCTCAGATCATTGCAATCAGTGATTGATTTAAAGGGGCACTGGAGGCCCTTCATGGCGAAATCACTGATATCAACTAACTTGGCAAATGCACCAACATCCTCTTCTATACACAGTTTCTTTGTTCGGCCATTTTACTTGTTTTTGCTAGCCAAGATGGCTTGTGAGTGCCTTCGGAAAGTATTCAGACCCCTTGACTTTTTCCACATTTTGTTAGGTTACAGCCTTATTCTAAAATGTATTAAATTGTTTTTCATCTATCTACACACAATACCCCATAATGATGAAGCAAAAACAGGTTTTTAGAAATTTTAGCTAATTTATTAGAAATAAAAAATGTAAATATCACATTTACTTAAATATTTAGACCCTTTACTCAGTAATTTGTTGAAGCACCTTTAGCAGCGATTACAGCCTCCAGTCTTCTTGGGTATGACGCTACAAGCTTGGCACACCTGTATTTGGGGAGTTTCTCCCATTCATCTCTGCAGATCCTCTCAAGCTCTGTCAGTTTGGATGGGGAGCATTGCTGCATAGCTATTTTCAGGTCTCTCCAGAGATGTTCGATCAGGTTCAAGTCCTGGCTTTGGCTGGGCCACTCAAAGACGTTCAGAGACTTGTCCCGAAGCCACTCCTGTGTTGTCTTGGCTGAGTGCTTAGGGTCGTTGTCCTGTTGGAAGGTGAACCTTCGCCCCAGTCTGAGGTCCTGAGCGCTCTGGAGCTGTGACAAGTACTGAGGATACGAAGAGGCAGGACGCAGACGCAGGAGTCAACAATGTAAAGGCTTACTTAACACTGAGCAAGAGAACAACAAAGAGCGAGTACACGACATGAGACTAACGATCACACACAATACAACACTGAACAGTCCAGGGCTATGGTGATGAGATGATGAGGTGCAGGTGCGCTGGAGGTGATTACGGTGCGTTGGGTTTCCATTCCGGTGTTGCCGAGGTGGTGCGCTCAAACTGCTGGCTCAGTAGACCGGCGAATCAGAGCACCGGAGGGGAGCAACGGGAGGAGACGTGACAGGAGCAGGTTTTCATCAAGGATCTCTCGGTACTTTGCTCCGTTCATCTTTGCCTCGATCCTGACTAGTCTCCCAGTCCATGCTGCTGAAAAACATCCCCACAGCTTGATGCTGCCACCACCATGCTTCACCGTAGGGATGGTGCCAGGGTTCCTCCAGACGTGACGCTTGGCATTCAGGCCAAAGAGTTCAATCTTGGTTTTATCAGACCAGAGAATCTTGTTTCTCATGGTCTGAGAGTATTTAGGTGCCTTTTGGAAAACTCCAAGTGGGCTGTCATGTGCCTTTTACTGAGGAGTGGCTTCCATCTGGCCACTCTACCATAAAGGCCTGACTGATGGAGTGCTGCAGAGATGGTTGTCCATCTGGAAGGCTCTCCCATCTCCACAGAGGAACTCTAGAGCTCTGTCAGAGTTACCATCGGGTTCTTGGTCACCTCCCTGACCAAGGCCCTTCTCCCCCGATTGCTCAGTTTGGCCGGGCGGCCAGCTCTAGGAAGAGTCTTGGTGGTTCCAAACTTCTTCCATTTAAGAATGATGGAGGCCACTGTGTTCTTGAGGACCTTCAATGCTGCAGACATTTTTTGGTACCCTTCCCCAGATCTGTGCCTTGACACAATCCTGTCTTGGAGCTCTACGGACAATTCCTTTGACCTCAAAGCTTGGTTTTTGCTCTGACGTGCACTGTAAACTGAGGGACCTTATATAGACGGGTGTGTACCTTTCCAAATCATGTCCAATCAGTTGGACTCCAATCAAGTTGTAGAAACATCTGAAGGATGATCAATGGAAACAGGATGCACCTGCGCTCAATTTCGTTTCTCATAGCAAAGGGTCTGAATACTTATGTAAATAAGGTATTTCTGTTTTTTATTTTTAATACATTTGCAAACATTTCTACCAACCTGTTTTCACTTTGTCATTATGGGGTATTGTGTGTAGTTTGCTGAGTATTTGTATTTATTTAATTAATTTTAGAATAAGGCTGTAATGTAACAAAATGTGGAAAAAGTCAAAGGGTCTGAATACCTTCCGAAGGCACTTTAGCTAACGGTGAGTTTCCTACACAGTGTAGCCTAGTCTACACAGCAATAGCTACTGTTTACTGCACATGGTATAAGTGCGAAGTGACTTGCCGTGAACCCGGCTATTATTTAGAAATAGATAAGCCAAATTTGTTTTATTTTTTATAATCAAGCATAATTCAAATTCATTACATTGGCCTAAATAAAATAGATTTTATGTACAGCACTAGATTTTATGTAAGATGTCCTTGATTGTCCTGAAAGGCATCTGCCAAATAACATGTATTGTTATTATTATTATTATTATTGTCAATACACCACCCATTCACGAAAATGGTTTGCTCCGAAAGACAGTGAGTCACGTCACGTGGCTGTGGCTTGCTATATAAAGCCGACAGACAGGCATCGAGGCATTCAGATACTGTTCGATTGAACGTTAGAATGGGCAAAACGATTGACCTAAGCAACTTTGAGCGTGGTATGATCGACGGTGCCAGGCACGCCGGTTCCAGTATTTCAGAAACGGCCGGCTTCCTGGGCTTTTCATGCACGACAGTGTCTAGGGTTTACCGAGAATGGTGCGACAAACTAAAAACTTCTAGTCCTGTGGATGAAAACAGCTCGTTGATGAGAGGTCAAAGGAGAATGGCAAGAATTGTGCAAGCTAACAGGAGGGCCACAAACAGGCAAATAACGCTGCAGTACAACAGTACAACGTCGGTCCTTGTCATGGATGGGCTATTGCAGCAGACAACCACACCGGGTTCCACTCCTATCAGCTAAAAACAAGAAGAAGCGGCTCCAGTGGGCACGCGATCACCAACACTGTACAATTGAGGAGTTCGACGAATCCCGGTTCCTTTTGCGTGATGCTGATGGCAGAGTCAGGATTTGAAATCAAATCAAATCAAATCAAATTGTATTTGTCACATGCGCCGAATACAACAGTGAAATGCTTACTTACAAGCCCTTAACCAACAACGCAGTTTTAAGAAAGAATACCCCAAAAAATCACACAAAAAAATACAATATAAAATAATACGAAAAAGCAGCAGTAAAACTAACAATAACGAAGCTATATACAGGGGGTATATGGCGTCAGCAGCATGAGTCCTTGGCCCCATCCTGCCTGGTGTCAATGGTACATGCTGGTGGCGGTGGTGTAATGGTGTGGGGAATGTTTTCCTGGCACACATTAGGTCCCTTGATACCAATTGAGCAACGTTTCCATGCCCTGAAGAATTTGGAGGCAAAGGGGGTTCCGACCTGGTCCTAGATGGGTGTACATAATAAACTGGCCACTGAGTGTAAATCCCTTTAGTTTACACACCCTCTCCCTACTGCTAGCTATGAATTCCATCTGATGGTGTGTGCATGTTTAGGCCAGTGCTTGACTTGACTTGGACTGAAATAGGTGCTGGTACTCATTTTGGGTGCCGGTACCGTTTATATTTAGGTGCAGGAATTCCTCAATACTTTTGAGCTAATATTCTATAAGAGGTTCAGGAACTCAAGCAGAAGAAAATTTTAGATGCCGGTACTCAGTTCCGGTGAGCTCTTGCCCAAGTCAAGTACTGTGTTTAGGTAAAAATACAAATAATGTTTTGTTTGGAACACTGACAAGTAGAGACATTAAAAAATATATATACTGTATATATATTTTTTTGCACAATCTGATTGGGTGGGCCTGGCTCCCCAGTGGGTGGGCCTGCGCCCACCCAAGCTCACCCGTGCCTACGCCCCTGGTTTGAATGTTTTTTAATGGCTGCCGAACTGTCTCTTTGCTCTGTTGACAGGACCAATACAGGTAGACAACTCACTCAGACAACTCACTCAACAGGTCAAACTTAACCGACCTGACCTCTGACCTCCACCCAGAAAAATAGACCCACTCCCTCTAACCATTTGAAACACAAAATCATATGAGAGGGAGCGAACACAGCAGACATGAAAAAGATTTATATCGGCAAAACGGCGCTAAAAGTCTCCCGAAATGGCAGTAAACATCAGAAAAAGAGGTAAGAAAGAACGCTTCAGAAGCTATTCATCCCTCTATCTCTCCATCTGCCCACTGGGGTCATTTCATCCTCCCCATCTTTGTCAAGTGGTCGTGAACAACTCGAACGTCCATCCTCCTAACAGAATCATTATCCCACCTCATTGTTTTCTCACCGCCGACCGCTATTCTAAATGAAAACACTCATTACCGTGTGACTCAGCTGCCGTTTCCAGAGGTCACTAATGTGTGATTCCCATTGGGAGATTGGCTTCATAAACTCATTCTCTTGTCATGTAACCAACACCTGTGGTGTGCCGTGCATCGTGTTGCCAGTACCTGGTAAGGCAATTGTTATAGCATGAAAAGCATTCAAACTGTGCCCCAAAAAACATTTGAGTAACCATTGGTTACAGAATGGGATGATAATCAAATATTAGGGTATTGTTATTCCATTTAATCATAAATGTGTTAGGTGTGAGACTTAGAGCAAGTAGGATGGTGACTAGAGATGAGTAATGCTAAACATAGGAGGGAATAACGGTATTATCACTCCACTTACTTATTTCTTTTTTTTATCTCAGAACCAATAGCTTAGTTTTCACTCATATAATTAAGAGCATGCTCTGCTTGCTTTGATGGGAATCTGAAGCTTTGTTGCATGTGTATCATGGGCTTTGGTGGTTGTGTTTTGTCTGTGTGCTGTAGGAGTGTGTGTGTGTGTGTTTGGAATGTGGATTGGAGCATTTGTGTGTATGTGTTTGCATCATTCTGGTGAATTCAGTCATTTTATTCAGTTTAATTCAAGATACTATCTCCATGATAAAAATAATAATAAAATGGATTGCCCTTTAATTTAGGGACTTCACCTTCATTTTCATCCTCTTACGTTCACTTGGCGTCTACCAGCAACCTCCTCCTCCTTCTATGATCTTGTTAAGGAGATAGAGGGATGAGAGCGTGGTGACCACATCTCTCACCTTTCTCTCCTTCTCATCCATTTCACTCTCTCTCTCTCTCTCTCTCTCTCTCTCTCTCTCTCTCTCTCTCTCTCTCTCTCTCTCTCTTTGTCTCTCTCACTCGCTCTCTCTCTCTCGCTTTCTCTCTCTCACACTCTCTCTCTCTCTCTCTTCCTCCCTCTCTCTCTCTCTCTCTCTCTCTCTCTCTCTCTCTCTCTCTCTCTCTCTCTCTCTATCTCTCTCTCTCTCTCTCTCTCTCTCTCTCTCTCTCTCTCGCTCTCTCTCTCTCTCTCTCTCTCTCTCTCACTCTCTCCCTCTCGCCCTCTGTTATCGGTGATCTCCCTGCAGATAGAGTCATTACCATACTTCCTCAATCTGTCCATCAAAACAGGCCCATTAGCCTGCCAAGGAAACTCAGACCCATCAAAGGGGAGAGGATACATTTATTTTTACCTCTCACACCTACTCGTTATTAGATTGGGTCTCAGGTAGTGCTGGGGCTTTATAAATAGTCCACATTGTGCTGTCTTGTTGAATTACACATGGGATATCACTACTCAGTGAATTACACATGGGATATCACTACTCAGTGAATTACACATGGGATATCACTATTCAGTTAATTACACATGGGATATCACTATTCAGTTAATTACACATGGGATATCACTATACAGTGAATCCAAGCCGTCAAAATCGTTTTCCTGTGATAGATTACAGCTCATAGAGCCATAGTTCATCGTAGGTTACATCCCAAAAGGCTGAATGTTAATCGGAAGCCAAAAGCAGGCAGACCTTTCTATACTTTAGCTGCATATAGAATATATGATTTGGGACTCATAATGTTTTCATTACCACTGTATGATGCACATTGTTCATGGGTCATCACACAATACTCCCATTACATCTTATTTATACTCAATGTAACATATAATATATATGCATGTAATATAACATGAAGTTACCCCAGTAATATGCTACTTCAACTATGTCTGATGCGTGTTTTTGTCCCTCACAGCTCTTTGCAGGAACAGAAAGAGGACCTCCGGAAGCATCTGTCCTACACCACCCACAAGCTGGAGCTGCTAGAGAGCGAGTTTGACTCCACGCGCCAGTACCTGGAGACAGAGCTACGCCGTGCCCAGGAGGAACTCGACAAGTTTACAGACAAACTACGCAGGTTTGCCAAACCACATAATCACACCTTTATTAATCACATTCTATTGATTTTGGGTTTATACAGTATGTCTGGAAATATACCAGACTGGATAAATATACCAGACTGGATAAATATACCAGACAGGATAAATATACCAGACTGGATAAATATACCAGACAGGATCAATATACCAGACAGGATAAATATACCAGACAGGATAAATATACCAGACTGGATAAATATACCAGACTGGATAAATATACCAGACTGGATAAATATACCAGACAGGATAAATATACCAGACTGGATGCATATCAAGGTAAAGCCCTACAACTAACACAGGATACCTATCAAGGTAAAGCCCTAAAACTAACACAGGATGGATATCAAGGTAAAGCCCTAAAACGAACACAGGATGCATATCAAGGTAAAGCCCTAAAACGAACACAGGATGCATATCAAGGTAAAGCCCTAAAACGAACACAGGATGCATATCAAGGTAAAGCCCTAAAACGAACACAGGATGCATATCAAGGTAAAGCCCAAAAACTAACACTGGATAGATAGTCCCCTGTAGCTCAGTTGGTAGAGCATGGCGCTTGCAAAGCCAGGGTTGTGGGTTCGTTTCCTACGGTGGGCCAGTATGAAAATGTATGCACTCACTAACTGTAAGTCGCTCTGGATAAGAGCATCTGCTAAATGACTAAAATGTAAATGTAAAGCCCAAAAACTAACACTTGATACATATCAAGGTAAAGCCCTAAAACGAACACAGGACTACATTATCATGACGGATACATAGCATAGACATCATTAATCCAATGGGTGCTGAAAGTGTTCAATTATTAATAGTGTGAGTTGGTAAGCCGGTGTCATTGTTTGTCTTCTGGTAGAATACAAAGCAGCTACTCAGCACTGCAGAGGATCAACCAGGACCTGGAGGATAAGATCCATAGAAATGTAAGTGAAGTGTGTGCATGCGCATAAGTGCATACATGTTTGTGTACACCTGTAGTTGTGTGTGTGCATGCACACTCGTCTAAGCAAGCAGTGGTCGTTACTCTTTAGGAAAGGCAGTGAAAAGCACAGAACAGTGGATTTGAATATGAATACACTAGCTGTTGGTACCACTGACGTTAATTACAGCCTATTTCAATGGGCTGTCCTCCTTCCTGTGGCAGTAGCATAGCGAGCTCATTGTTCTGAGCTAGCCTTGCAACTTACATCTTTTGTCAGATGGCAAAAGAAAGGATACAATTAACAAGCCTGCCATTCCAGCATTGTATGATCATCATGTGTCTTCTTCCTCGCTATGAATAGACAGCTGAATATGTCCCTCTCTGAATGTGTTAAGCAAAAGATAATCATGATCACAAAGAGCTGGAACATTAAGACGGCGCAGGCTGATAGCGAGGAGGAGTGGAGAGGGTCTTCGTTTCATGGAACGTAGAGGGACTGAATAATTTATCAAAACGCATACGTCTTTTTATATTGGATGTCAAGCTGTGAATCCTTATCATTTGTATGTCTATTCAGCTCAGATGCTCCCTCTTCAGGGGTTATCAAGTTGATGATGTAGTTATCGTCAGTAGATCATTCACTCACTTTTTTACACATCACAAACCCCCGATCTGAGTTTAATACAGTTCGGAAAAAGACCACAAAAAAAAACGTATTACATTTATTAACATTTTCAAACAAAATCAAACCTACATAGAATAGAGAATACAATAGGAAGACACACACAAATTCCAACAAACATCAATGACATCACACCTGCTCAAAACCACATGTTCCCACCGCATCCATACCCATCCTATTTGTCTCACTCCAACATTTACTCTCATTCTTCATACCTTGGGTGTTTCCAGTGCTTGTAACACTCTATGCCATATGGCCTCAAATTGAGCTATTCTATTTCTCTCTGTAGCCCACACTTTTTCAATATTGAAATAATTTTCAGTTGCAAGGATTTGTATATCTTACCTATCACATTAGTATCCTTTTCTGACTTTAATAGGATTCCCTCAACATTGCTCGGATGTCCAAAAGATATCAAATCAACATTTTGTGTTGTTTTCCCATTTCAAGAGCGTTAAATATTTATTTACTATAGTAAGTGCCTATTAAGTGCCAAATAAAGTAACAGGGTTGACCATAACAGGGTTGACCGTAACAGGGTTGACCATAACAGGGTTGACGATTTCCTCCTAAATCAGCCATAAAATCCCTTCTGTTTTGTGTTCAACAGGGAGGGACAATTGAATGCAAACTTCACCATTTTTCTATTATTGTTAAAACACTTTGAGCCTGTATGTCTATGGGTGACAGGGTTGACGTGTTATGCTCGACCCACTCAGTTTTCCACCACAAAACACCAGAACATTGGCCAAAATAGTAGAACCAGCTCACCTGCTTTTACACTATTATTTGACTATAAGATGTTAAATGTTTCTTTTGAAACAAATATTTAAAAAGGAATAGTTTCACCATATTAAAACGGGAGTTCGGTTCACGGAAAAAGGTTGACCTTAAAATGAGGGACAGGTTGTTGTTATTTAACCTTAAAATCAATCACTAATCACATGAAATAAATAATAATCTTCAGAAATGACTAGGGCTTTACAATGATAGTGAAAACTTGAGAAATGACTGGGGCTTTACAATGATGGTGAAAAATTTGAGAAATGTTGGGGTTCAATGGGTTAAAATCTTCTGAGCAGTCACAGAGAGTGTAAGGATGCTGTCATGAATTTAGGCACAGATATTTTTGAATTTTCCATGTGGTCTATATTAAAGAGATTCTCAGGTACTTTTGTATATTTTTTAGCCAGTAGTTCTGAAAGTAGCGCTCACAAGCTAAAAATGGTCACCAAAAATTGTGTACTACGTCACATGTGCAGATATGTGCACCATGTCATTACTCTCTCTTGCTCTGCTGTGTGTGCATCTTGCTACCTGTCACTCAAATGGGGAGGGGCTGAAGTTCATTGGCTAGAACTCGAATTGCTAGGGGACTGACAGAGGCCCACAGCATTCAGAAAAACAGTCGCTTTCAAACTAGTGATTTCTTGGCTAATTGAGGTAAGAAAGTAATTCTGGTGATATATTGTACATGTATGAACTACACATTGACACATCCAGCCCAAAGTGGGAGGTTTAAAAATAGTTATTGGGAGCATGGCTTTAAATGGCACTTCATTTAATATAACATGCTTGTATTATTTGTGGACAATTTCTACTTAAAATATCAGAGGGACGCAAAGGGACTCATTTCGTGGAATGACCCAACAAAGCATTTACATAACATTTTATGCACTTACTCAATAAACACTTTGCGGCCTCTGGTAAAAATTAGGTAAAGTAGGGGGGCAATAGGAAAGCATGCTTGAAGTACACTCTTAAAAAGAAAAGGGTTCCAAAGCATTCTTCGGCTGTACCCATAGGAGAACCCTTTTTGGTTCCAGGTAGAACCCTTTTGGTTTCCATGTAGAACCCTCTATGGAAATAGTTCTACATAGAACCGAAACAGGTTCTACCTGGAACCAAAATGGTTCTACCTGGAACGAAAAAGGGTTCTTCAAAGGGTTCTCCTATGGGGACAGCCGAAGAACCCTTTTAGGTTCTAGATAGAACCATTTTTGCTAAGAGTGTAGCTCAACAAAACAATATTTAGGCTACAGTGTGAGACGGTTCCACTAAATAAAGGTATTGTTTGTTATATAAGATTCGACCGGAATGTCCCAGGGAGAAACCTCCACACATAATCTACAGTTTGGTTAATCTTCCACCGTTACTATCATAATAATAAAATAATGGAATCACATATCATCCAAATAACTATCATCCACTTTCACGTTCAGATTCCTGACATCCTTCATGATGGTCACATTCCTCTTCCCTTCGGCCTCATCTGTAGAGTCAGGAAGTTCTGTTCTCCGGGTCTCAGGAAGACCAGAGTTCCAGCAGTCAATGACAGGCTGCTGAACACTATAGTAGGGATGGACCAGTGGTACATGGCCGAAACGCTATTGACCCCAAGCCAGTGGCTGTTTGCCTGACAGACGTGGGTAACAGCTCCTGAATGTAGACCATGCAAACCGAACCAGCCCAGTTCCTGAAGAACCTTCCAGTGGTCGCAAGAGCAGTAATAGAAACGGCACTGTCTTGTGGGACAGTGAGGGTGAGCAGACAGACAAACACAAGGGTGGATATCAGGGATATTTTTCTCCCCAAAACTTCCAAGAACCAAATACAGAGAAAGTGAGCTGGTGTTTCTGTGAGTCTGAACATCAGCTGTACCAGAAAGATGTCCAAGCCAAATGTCCCAACATTTAGAGAGAGGCAGAAGGTTCAATGCAAACCATCCAAATGATAAAATAAGGAAATATTTTCTTCATGTGAAGTAAATAGGACTTTGATGCCTCATTTATGTATTTTCCTCACCTCAGTCACCTCCAGTAGAGTATTTGGAACTGTGCGTTTGTTGATCGCTGCAACTCTAAGAATCAACTCGTTAGCTTCTTTAGTTTTCCCCCGACCAAGTTACCACCTTTGTCACACCCTGACCTTTAAATGCCTGTTGTTTCTCGTTGGTTTGGTCAGGGTGTGAATTTCTATGTGTATATCTATGTTATTGTATTTCTATGTTGGCCGGGTGTGGTTCCCAATTAGAGGCAGCTGTCGATCGTTGTCTCTGATTGGGGATCATACTTAGGCAGCCATTTTGTCTACCTTAATTGTGGGATCTTGACTCTTGTTTTGGCTTGTTTGTGTATAGCCATTGTGAGCTTCACGTTACGTTGCTTTTGTTGTTTTTGTCGAGTGTTTATTCGTTCTAATGAACATGTACTCATACCACGCTGCACCTTGGTCCAATCCTGTACTCAACGAACGTGACAAAAGATCCCACCACCAACGGACCAAGCAGCGTGGCCAGGAAAAGCAAGAAACCTGGACATGGGAGGAGATACTGGAAGGAAAAGGATCATGGACATGGGAGGAGATCCAGGAAGGTATGGATCGCCTTCCTTGGGAGCAAACAGAGGCAGCGAGGGAGAAAAGACGGCGACTCCAAAATGCGAATCGACGAAGGAGACCCGAGAGGCAACCCCAAGAAAACATTTTGGGGGGCACACGGGGTGGTCGACAAAGCAGCAGGAGGCCGTGAAAGGGCTGACTGTATAGGAGGAGGCCGCTATTTTAGAGGTCCTCCAAGACCTGCAGATCAGCAGTTTAAGAGAGGAGGCCACCACATTATGGGGGCTGATGGCGAGGTTAGAGCAGGAGAGCTCCCTTCAAGAGGAGGCGCTGCAGGAGGCCCGTAGGGAGAAGGAAGTAGTGGATGCACGGAGAGAGGAGCTGGTCAGGCAACAAAAGGAGCGTGTGTTCATTGAGGAACCAAGGTATGCGGAGATACGCACTGTTTCGCCAGTGCGCATTCACAGCCCAGTGCGTCCTGTGCCAGCGCCCCGCATGTGTCGTGCGAAAGTGGGCCTCCAGCCAGGACGGGTTGTGCCGGCTCAACGCTCCTGGTCTCCAGTGCGCCTCCTCGGTCCAGTATATCCTGCGGCAGTCCTACGCACTGTGTCGCCAGTGTGCGTTCACAGCCCAGTGCGTCCTGTGCCAGCGCCCCGCACGTGTCATGCGAAAGTGGGCCTCCAGCCAGGATGGGTTGTGCCAGCTTTACACTCCAGACCTCTAATACGCCTCCACGGTCCAGTATATCCTGCTCCGGTTCTACGCACTGTGTCACCAGTGCGCCTCCCCAGCCTGGTACGCCCCGTACCTACTCCCCGCACCAAACCAGTGGTGCGTGTCGCCAGCCCGGTACGCCCCGTACCTGCTCTCCGCACCAAACCAGTGGTGCGTGTATCCAGTCCGGTACGGCCCGTGCCTGCTCCTCGCACCAAACCAGTGGTGCGTGTCTCCAGTCCGGCACGGCCCGTGCCTGCTCCTCGCACCAGACCAGCGGTGCGTGTTCCCAGCCCGGTGCGGCCCATGCCTGTTCCTCGCACCAGACCAGTGGTGCGGGTCCCCAGCCCGGTACGGCTGGTGCCAGAGCAGTCCGCTCCACCGGTGCCTAGTCCAGTTCCGGTCAGCTGCTCCACTCCAGTGCCAGAGCAGTCCGCTCCACCGGTGCCCAGTCCAGCTCCGGTCAGCTGCTCCACTCCAGTGCCAGAGCAGTCCACTCCACCAGTGCCAAGTCCAGCTCCGGTCAGCTGCTCCACTCCAGTCGGTGCCCATTCCAGCTCCGGTCAGCTGCTCCACTCCAGTGCCAGAGCAGTCCGCTACACCGGTGCCCAGTCCAGCTCCGGTCAGCTGCTCCACTCCAGTGCCAGAGCAGTCCGCTCCACCGGGGCCCAGTCCAGCTCTGATCAGCTGCTCCAGTCCAGAGCCAGAGCAGTCCGCTCTACCGGTGCCTAGTCCATTCCCGGTCAGCTGCTCCAGTCCAGAGCCAGAGCAGACCGTTCCACCGGGGTCCAGTTCAGCTCCGGTCAGCGGCTCCACTCCAGAACCAGACGTCAACCTCCCACACCAGGGTCCAGACAGGGCTTGGTGCATCGCGGGGGGATTGCCGGTCCAGGCCCAGACATCGGCCCCTCTCCAGGGTCGGGGCCTCCCACACCAGGGTCCAGACAGGGCTTGGTGCATCGTGGGAGGACTGAGAGGGGAAGCATCGCGCCGAGGTCCAGACCGGACCAGGGGTGCAACGGGGAGGCAGTAAGGGAGAGGACGTCACGTCACGCCCGGAGCCAGAGCCGCCACCGAGGCTAGATGCCCACCCGGACCCTCCCCTGTTAAGTTAGGTTTTGCGGCCGGAGTCCGCACCTTTTGGGGGGGGTACTGTCATGCCCTGACCTTTAAATGCCTGTTGTTTCTCGTTGGTTTGGTCAGGGTGTGAATTTCTATGTGTATATCTATGTTATTGTATTTCTATGTTGGCCGGGTGTGGTTCCCAATCAGAGGCAGCTGTCGATCGTTGTCTCTGATTGGGGATCATACTTAGGCAGCCATTTTGTCTACCTTAGTTGTGGGATCTTGACTCTTGTTTTGGCTTGTTTGTGTATAGCCATTGTGAGCTTCACGTTACGTTGCTTTTGTTGTTTTTGTTGAGTGTTTATTCGTTCTAATAAACATGTACGCATACCACGCTGCACCTTGGTCCAATCCTGTACTCAACGAGCGTGACAACCTTGCTGATTCCGGAATAAACCATATGTAAATGAGAAACAGTGCCTGTTGTGCCACCATCACATATTGGGCCATTCTTCAGTCCCAGATGAGGCACACTAAACCAGCCAGGACACATTGTCCAACACCAGCAAACATCTGGTTTAGACAGGAGGCAAAGGATCGCCTGGTCATTCCAATCCATTCAGTGGCTAATATAGTGCTGTTGATCTGATATCCTCCTAGTGCAGCCGCTAGTATAAACTGGCATACCAGGTACACATACAGGTTTGCAGACAGGCCTGTCTTCACAGTAAACATGTGCATGAGAAGCACTGGTAGGTGAACCATGAACACAGTTTGTGCGACTACGACTAAATGAACTTTTCTCCCCAACCCGATCAAAATTAGTGACTATGGTGGTTTTGTACAGTATCTTGTTGTAGACCCATCCCTTCTGGCACTCAGTGGTTTGATTGAGTCCATTCTCCCTGACGGTGTTAATGTCCCAGGCCACTTGATCAACTATCAGACACCTAATGAAGGCTCCATGCTGCTCCCGGGGCACGGTCAGATTCAGCTGTTCCTCACTGCTCAGATTAGCACCAGCTCTAAGGATCCAGTCAGTGTTACAGTGGCGCTCAGGGTCTGTCTGGACAAAAAGAAAACTAGCGAATAGGACTGGGAGGATGAGGTTCGGCAGACATAGTCCAAACAGTATAAGCTTCTGGAACAATCCAAAGTCTCCAACGTTAATCAGCATATCGCCAAATTCAACCATCTTGATTCCAGGGAGTGCCAGAGATTCCTAGGACGTGGCAAGGTTATTCTGCATCAGTCAGAAGCCCCAGACAGTTCATTGGTACAATATAGAAGCCACTACTGTAGATGACGCAACTTAATGTCTAACTACTGGACAATCTTCAACTGGTATGTGGATAATTCATTATTGGGGGAACAGCTGCACACAATGCCAAGTTAAGGCAAGGGCTGTCTTGGTGAGCTTTCACCTAGTTGAGTATTTTTTTGTAAAACTTTTTCAGAGGTACAATCCGTCATGGTGAAGCCTGTAGCTGTAATTTCTGATACGTTGACTTGGTGAAGCCTGTAGCTGTAATTTCTGATACGGTTGACTTGGTGAAGCCTGTAGCTGTAATTCTGATAAGAACACTCAAAGCCACAGAGCTTTGGGGTACAGGTAGTCATGTGAGGTAGTCATGTGAGAATACAAAGGCTAATAGCACCAGAGGCTAAACAGCATGGTATAATAGCCCTGGTGGCAAACATCAGCTAAAAGCATGATGGCAAGAAAGGCCTGATGGCTAAAAGGCAAATTCTTCTTCTGAGTCTCAAGATTATATAGTCATTCTGAATTGCACATACATGCATCATTACAGATGTTGGTAGATTCATTAAATAGTACCCGCAAAACACCAGTCTCAACGTCAACAGTGAAGAGGCGACTCCGGGATGCTGACCTTCTATGCAGAGTTGCAAAGAAAAAGCCATATCTCAGACTGCCCATCTTAATCTTTTCTTTTTATTGGCCAGTCTGAGTTTTGGCTTTTTCTTTGCAACTCTGCCTAGAAGGTCGGCATCCCAGAGTCGCCTCTTCACTGTTGACGTTGAGACTGGTGTTTTGCGGGTACTATTTAATGAAGCTGCCAGTTGAGGACCTGTGAGGCGCCTGTTTCTCAAACTAGACACTCTAATGTATTTGTCCTCTTGCTCAGTTGTGCACCGGGGCCTCCCACTCCTTTTTCTATTCTGGTTAGAGCCAGTTTGCGCTGTTCTGTGAAGGGAGTAGTACACAGCGTTGTACGAGATCTTCAGTTTCTTGGCAATTTCTCGCATGGAATAGCCTTCATTTCTCAGAACAAGTTTCAGACTGACGAGTTTCAGAAGAAAGTTATTTGTTTCTGGCCATTTTGAGCCTGTAATCGAACCCACAATTGCGGATGCTCCAGATACTCAACTAGTCTCAAGAAGGCCAGTTTTATTGCTTCTTTAATCAGCACAACAGTTTTTAGCTGTGCTAACATAATTGCAAAAGGGTTTTCTAATGATCAATTAGCCTTTTAAAATGATAAACTTGGATTAGCAAACACAATGTGCCATTGGAACACAGGACTGATGGTTGCTGATAATGGGCCTCTGTACGCCTATGTAGATATTCCATTAAAAATCAGCTGTTTCCAGCTACAATAGCCATTTACAACATTAACAATGTCTACACTGTATTTCTGATCAATTTGATGTTATTTTAATGGACAAAAAAAATGCTTTTCTGTCGAAAACAAGGACATTTCTAAGTGACCCCAAACTTTTGAATGGTAGTGTACTTTTAGAAAATTTTAAGTTATGTGTAAGCAATTAAGCAGATTACTCATGATATGACATTCAGCTTGGGTTCTCCTCCGTTCTCATGCTGTGCCCCCTCCCCTATAGTAATAGAAAACAAATGGGTCATACACAAGCAATTCAAAATAGTGATAATATAATGTATAAAAAATATATATATTTGCAAATTATGTTCTAATTCCGTCCCTGTATGTCTGTCTAATTTACAGCAGATCTCATCTGACTCCACAGCCCTCCCAACCAAATGGGAATTGGCTACATTACATGAAAAAAAAAAGTTTGCAACGTGATTCTGATTTGAGTCTGACATGAGTCTTTTCTTTCCTCAGTCTCAGCACCATGACGACGAGAAGAGAGCCCTGAGCAGAGAGATCATCGTGCTCAACAACCACCTGATGGAGGCCAAGCTGACCATTGAAAAACTGCAAGAGGACAATGTAAGGGCTAATATGGGCTCTCTCTATCAACACTCTATGAGGTCAGATGTAGAGGTCATCAAAAGTGTAGTCCCAACCCTCAAAGTGTATTGTAGCGAACTTAGCATACAACACCTAGAGCGTCTTCGCCAAGAGGTTTCAAACTCTTTGTGTAATAGCAAAGGTGTTGGACTGACAGACCTGAGTTCAAGTCCCGGGTACTGGCTCCTCTCCTAATTCAATGCTGTGTGTTCTTTAGATTAACTCTTTAAAGCATGTTTTCTTCTGACACAGTGTTACACATTCTGTCCTATAGGACCTGTACAGGAAAGACTGTAACCTAGCCACCCAGCTGCTCCAGTGCAACAAGTCCCATTATAGGACCCAGCTTTCTGAGGTGAGTCCATCAACAGTACTACCAATCAGACCAACTGGGTTCAAATTTACAATTAGCTTTCTATCAAATATTTTGAGCATTTGATAGAGCCCATCTAGATTGCCAGATAGGCAGTTTTTGTACTTCTGCTGCATATAAGCCTCAACATACTGCACTGGCTAAGCTAAAGATTATTTTTATTTTTATTTTATTTCACCTTTATTTAACCAGGTAAGCCAGTTGAGAACAAGTTCTCATTTACAACTGCGACCTGGCCAAGATAAAGCAAATAAGTGCGATAAAAACAACAACAACACAGAGTTACATATGGAATAAACAAAAACAAAACGTACAGTCAATAACGCAATAGAAAATCTATATACAGTGTGCGCAAATGTAGTAAGTTATGGAGGTAAGGCAATAAATAGGCCATAGTGCAAAATAATTACAATTTAGTATTAACACTGGAGTGATAGATGTGCAGAAGATGATGTGCAAATAGAGATACTGGGGTGCAAATGAGCAAAATAAATAACAATGTCAATAACAATAACAATATGGGGATGAGGTAGTTGGGTGGGCTAATTACAAATGGGTTGTGTACAGGTGCAGTGATCGGTAAGCTGCTCTGACAACTGATGCTTAAAGTTAGTGAGGGAGATAAGTGTCTCCAGCTTCAGAGATTTTTGCAGTTCGTTCCAGTCATTTGCAGCAGAGAACTGGAAGGAATGGCGGCCAAAGGAGGTGTTGGCTTTGGGGATGACCAGTGAGATATACCTGCTGGAGCGCATACTACGGGTGGGTGTTGCTATGGTGACCAATGAGCGAAGATAAGGCGGGGATTTGCCTAGCAGTGAATTATAGATGACCTGGAGCCAGTGGGTTTGGTGACGAATATGTAGTGAGGGCCAGCCAAAGAGAGCGTACAGGTCACAATGGTGGGTAGTATTTGGGGCTTTGGTGACAAAACGGATGGCACTGTGATAGACTACATCCAATTTGCTGAGTAGAGTGTTGGAGGCTATTTTGTAAATGACATCGCCAAAGTCAAGGATCAGTAGGATAGTCAGTTTTACGAGGGCATGTTTAGCAGCATGAGTGAAGGAGGCTTTGTTGCGAAATAGGAAGCCGATTCTAGATTTAACTTTGGATTGGAGATGCTTAATGTGAGTCTGGAAGGAGAGTTTACGGTCTAACCAGACACCTAGGTATTTGTAGTTGTCCACATATTCTAAGTCAGACCCACCGAGAGTAGTGGTTCTAGTCGGGCGGGCGGGTGTGAGCAGAGTTCGATTGAAGAGCATACATTTAGTTTTACTGGCGTTTAAGAGCAGGTGGAGGCCACGGAAGGAGTGTTTTATGGCATTGAAGCTCGTTTGGAGGTTTGTTAACACAGTGTCCAATAATGCTAAGATAAATTGATGGCCTTATGTCTTCCTCAACCCCAGACGTTGGATTGTGTTAGCGAAGCTACACAGGGAGGGAAATTGACTTGCCTTAAAATAAAATAAATAACCCTCTTCCTTTATCTAATCAGCTGAATCCCTCCTGACTTGAGGTATGGGCACGATGTGCAGGGCTGCAAATATTAGCACAAGTCTTGATCCGTTCACATCGATCAATGCAGGAGCCAGGATTACGGGCTAAAACCTGGGCTCTCGACCCGAGCTGATGCAGTTCCAAACAGTCTGAATCATAAGGTGATTACTCCACTGATGGATTGCTAATGAGAGAAAATGTTTGACAGTGATTAACAATGGAACGCTATAGCTACATTATGTGACAGGTGGGTGAGTAATTGATGGAATATAGCGAAGCACTAAGACACTAACCGCTAACTATATGAATAGGGAGATGGAGATTTGAGGGCGCCCAACAGTGCCCATGCTGCTTTTGTTGCCCAGCAGCAGAGGAACAAGTGAGTATTGATCAGTGCGTTAGTGCCAGGGCGGATTGGCAAGGCTTTCCGCTGTATCAGCCCTGGGCCTCATGCATGGCAAGAGTAGATTTCAAAGCTGGCACGTTGCCTATACCGTTAAAAAAATGCCTTACCACATTTGGCACCATGAGGCCTGAATGGAAATATCAATGCAAACACGATTTATCAGTTACGTAATAAACTAGTGCTGGGTCCCCTGCGGTGTGTGTGTGTTCATATGTGTGTGTGTGTGTGTGTGTGTGTGTGTACTATATCACAGGAGGTTGGTGGCACCTTAATTGGGGAGGACTGGCTCGTGGTAATGGCTGGAGCGGAATGAGTGGAATGGTATCAAATACATCAAACACATGGTTTCCATGTGTTTGACGCCATTCCATCTGCTCCGTTCCAGCCATTATTATGAGCCGCTATAGTCCTACTTATGTCCTCCAGCCTGTTTATTTGTGGGCTGGACAGTAATCAAAAGGTTATTGATGGAGTGTGGTGCAACATGGTGTTGGAGTATTGAAAACAGAGGATCCAATAACTCTGACCCCTATCTTTTTTAGATTTTTTTTATATAACTATAAAATATTTTTCTCTGAGCAATTGTGTTGGTATAAAATAATTTACATTCTCTTTTTTTTGTGCATAAAATATAGCTCAGTATTTGTATTATGTATTTTATACCGTCTTTATCAGGGGATCTAATAATTGTATGTGTTGACAACTAAATGGCTCATGGTAATTGGGTCTTTAAATCAAAAGTGAAAGTGTGATGCAGCTTCCTTAGCCAATGCAGCTATAATTAACTACCTTCTCATTAATGATAGTTGACTAGATTTCTGTTGATAACATTCTGCAATTGGCTTAATTCTTGTTGCTATGGAGAGGTGGCGGCAACAGGTTTGGGAGTACATTTCAGTTTGCATCGAGAGTTGCCCAGAAGAGTAGAACCTGGGTACAAATATCAAACTAATGATCTCATGATGTACACTACCAGTCAAAAGTTTGGACACACCTACTCATTCAAGGGTTTTTCTTAATTTATTTTGACATTTTTACATTGTAGAATAATAGTGAAGACATCAAAACTATGAAATAACACATATGGAATCATGTAATTACCAAAAAAGTGTTAAAAAAATAAAAATATATTTCAAATAGCCACTGTTTGCCTTGATGACTGCTTTGCACACTCTTGGCATTCTCTCAACCAGCTTCATGAGGTAGTCACCTGGAAGGCATTTCAATTAACAGGTGTCCCTTCTTAAAAGTTAATTTGTGGAATTTCTTTCCTTCTTAATGCGTTTGAGCCAATCATTGTGTTGTGACAAGGTAGGGGGTTATACATAAGATAGCCCAATTTGGTAAAAGACCAAGTCCATATTATTGCAAGAACAGCTCAAATAAGCAATGAGAAACGACAGTCCATCATTACTTTAAGAAATGAAGGTTAGTCAATACTGAAAATGTGTGCAGTCGCAAAAACCATCAATGGCTATGATGAAACTGGCTCTCATCAGGACCGCCACAGGAATGGAAGACCCAGAGTTACCTCTGCTGCAGAGGATAAGTTCATTAGAGTTACCAGCCTCAAAAATTGCAGCCCAAATAAATGCTTCACAGAGTTCAAGTAACAGACACATCTCAACATCAACTGTTCAGAGGGGACTGTGTGAATCAGGCCTTCATGGTCGAATTGCTGCAAAGAAACCACTACTAAAGGACACCAATAAGAAGAAGAGACCTGCTTGGGCCAAGAAACACGAGCAATGGACATTAGACTGGTGGAAATTTGTCCTTTGGTCTGGAGTCCAAATTTGAGATTTTTGGTTCCAACCGCCATGTCTTTGTGAGACGCGTTGTGGGTGAACGGATGATCTCTGCATGTGTAGTTCCCACTGTAAAGCATGGAGGAGGAGGTGTTGTGGTTGCTGGTGACACTGTCTGTGATTTATTTAGAATTCAAGGCACACTTAACCAGCAGCCAACAAGTGCTCAGCATATGTGGGAACTCCTTCAAGACTGTTGGAAAAGCATTCCAGGTGAAGTTGGTTGAGAGAATGCTAAGAGTGTGCAAAGCTGTCATCAAGGCAAAGGGTGGCTATTTGAAGAATCTCAAATATAAAATATATTTTGATTAGTTTAACACTTTTTTGGTTACTACATAGTTTTGATGTCTTCACTGTTATTCTACAATAAAAAAAAAAAATTTGACTGGTACTGTATGTATTGTTTAGCATCCATGTTTAACTACAGTTCCACCTTTTAACTTCAGGTTATAGTTTAAAGTTTAATTCCCGTCTGTTCTCCATATGGTGCCATTATCAATATGTTGTTACGAATGTGTTAAAATAATGTTTGTAGTTTCTATTTCTTCATTTTTAAAAATATTTCATGAACTTTGCACTAATCTCACCATCTGTCTCTTTATCACAATGTTCTATATCTCTCTCTCTCTCTTTCTCAGTTGCCTGTTGAATTCCAGGAACGCGTGACCATGCACATGGATGGCTCACCTCTTTGCCACACCGCCTACGCCGACTCCGTCCCCGCCTCTGTTATCGCCAAGGTGCTAGAGAAGCCCGACGAGGCCTGCAGCGGCAGCCAAGCCTCCAGCTCGTCTAGCCCCCAGCCCCAGGACCAACGGTTCCTCCTGGACACCCTGGACAGAGACGAGCGCCTGGGCCTCCGAGCGGCATACAAGTCAGACCTCTACAGCAGCGACACAGCCCTGTACTGCCCGGTCGATCAGAACCGCGAGCGCAGGCCAAGCATGGATGTCCACAGCCAGAGGAAGCTGCTCTACGGCCCCCAGAACTCCATGGACAGTAACCCAGAGGAGGGTCCGTTGTTGGGGCTGAGGTCTGGCTTCTCCCAGGAGTGCTTTGCTAAGTTCCCCACCTCTCTGGGCCCTACCTCAGGGAGCTCCTACTCCAGCTTCAGCGGAGGGGGCTCAGACGACAACAAAGGCAATGGCCCCCCCAGCAGCACAGCCTCCACTCCCCACCACCACTCCCTCTACATGGACTGGAGGGATGGGGGAGACTATGAGAGGAAGAGCAACTCCTCCTGGGAGAGGGACAGTCCCAGCGGGGGCGGCTTCGCCAAGGTCCATGCCGTCTTCCAGCAGGCTGGCGAGCATGGTGGAGCACATCACCAGAACGGCAGCTCGCCCGTCTACAGTCGCACCATGTCCTCGTGCTTCAGCGAGCCCTACGAACCCCTCCCTCCCTCCTCCTCGCCAAGTGTTGCCTACGGAGACAGCCGCCGCGGCAGCACGCTGGCGCCAGAGGAGGAGGAGCTGATTGGCCGCTGGAGGCAGCTGAGCGCGGAGGACATAAACTCCCACTCATACTGCTCGCCCGGCCGGGCCTCGCCCTACAGCTTCTCTGAGCAGCACTTCTCAGTTCAGCCCACCAAGATCCGACTTGGACCCCTCTACAGCAGCTTCCAGGAGGGGGCCGACTACTACCAGGGAGTGGTAGGACCCATCATGGACCCCTCGGTGTGCTTCTCCACGCCCAGCCCCGAGTGCAGCCCTGTGGGGGGCCTCCGTCAGTCCCATCAGTCCCACACCCAGCAGGCCCAGCAGACCCATCTCTACCGGGCCAAGGAGGACAGCCAGGAGACGGAGCACAGCCTCTATCACTCAGGGAGCCCCAAGGACAGGGAGGGCAGCTTTGACGTGGAGGGGGCCGCGGGAGGTGGAGAAGCGGGGCAGGCCAAGGAGTACGTGGACATCAGCCCCAACAGCTCCAATGAGTCCCTAAACCAGAGGTCCCTGGAGATGGCTGCCGAGCTGCAGCAGCTCTACCAGTCCGAGATGCAGCCCCCTTCGCCCCCCCAGGGCAGTCCACCACCGCCTCCGCCACCACCTTGTTCCCCTCCACCGCATTACCACAATTTTGGCACATTGGGACTTTCCAGAAAGGACAGTCTCACCAAAGCCCAGCTGTATGGAACACTTCTGAACTGAGAGAAGAAGGGATTATCGTCCTCTGACTTACTGTTCTCTCTCTTTCTCCATCTCTTTCCCTGGTGGGATGTGAGGTGAGAAGTCTTGGTCCAGCAAAACACATTGATTAGTGTGAGGTTAGCCAGTCATTCAGTTGAAGGACATCCATTTTGAAAGGACAGTTGTAAGATACAGGACAGTAATTAAGCATGAATTTATCAGATTGTTGCCACAGCTGTGAAAAACGGACAAACTAGTGGTTCGCATCACTATAATGAATGCATAAGTTTGTCTGGGTCAGGTGAATTGACAATTCATTACTGTGCCAAATGAGTGGGGACTATAGGAAAATCCTTTGCTACATTTGGTACATAAAATAGTCTTTGGAGGTACCAGACACCACAGTTGTTCCATGTGCTGTACACAAAGCACAGTGAGCTTGTAGACAAAGGAAGTATTGAAAGTAACTGTTGAAGTATATATTCCTTTTTTAAATTACAACTACAGAAATGTAATAGAAATGACTACAGTTCAATCAGGTGTGGGCAGCAACACATTGTAAAGATGTCTGGTTAAGAGCATCTGCCAATCAAAGAGAGATTATTGGTGTTCTATTCAATCTGTAAAGATTCTGCGATAGAAATGTAAAGGTAATTTCCGATTGAAACGACATATGCAGCGTTTACCGCGAATGCAGCCTCCGTTAAAGCGGGAACGTTGCCTTTAAATTTCAATCACGCTTTAAAGCTGAACTTCCGTGATGTGGATTGAATAGTCAAGGAAGATTCAGAGGAATATCTAAACTACACGTATAGATTTGTGTATTGTCAATCACAGGCTGAAAAGTGTGCTGCATTTATGCAGAATAAAATATGTATGACCAATGGGGTATCCTGGGTAAATGTTGCAGTACTATACAGTAAAGGGCTTGGTGAATGGGTTAAAGTTACAGTACTATACAGTAAAGGGCTTGGTGAATGGGTTAAAGTTGCAGTACTATACAGTAAAGGGCCTGGTGAATGGGTTAAAGTTGCAGTACTATACAGTAAAGGGCCTGGTGAATGGGTTAAAGTTGCAGTACTAGGTGTTTTTACAAAAAATACAGATGCCCCTAGGCTGAACCCATTTGAGTGCAGCTCAGTCCACTCGTTCAGTTTTTGCTTTGACAGGATTTTAAAATATCCAGAGCACTTAAAGAGACCATTCGATGTAGGTATTATTTTGTTACCAATGGACTTCTTTTGAGATGTAAACATTTGTCCTACCCGTCAATGTTATTTTTTTCTCTATAACCCTTGGAGAAGTTTTCCTGTCCCTTTCTACATCAGATTCTCATTCCCATACCCCCATCAAGCAACCGCATGCCTGTTACTATCACACCATGATGCATGTTTCTATATTTCTGTTGTGTTTCGTTTAACCTAATAAAGCACAAACTACGCATTTAAATGCTCCAAGGCTGCCTCAACTATTTTAGTGTTGGTGTGTGTGAAAAAAAAGAAGATGTAATTTAGCTAAAAATATCCCAGATACAATGTCACTGTAATGGTTTTAAAAGCATTCAAATCAAACTGTGTGTGTGCGCACATACACACGTGTAGAGAAATGATCTTTGGATTGTCGACTATTTTGTTCGACTATCTAATTCAAGGCATTAGCCATACCTCCGCATTGACATTCAAAACACACTCCCCCACCGCTCACTCACTCACTCTAGAGCGAAAAGGGAATTACTTGAGCGATAACATCTATCCAGAGGAAGGAGCCACCACAGCATCAACATCATCTGACTGAATCTGAATCTCATTGTCAACTTTATTGTTCCCGTCCATCCTGTCACAGCAGTAGGCAACGAATTTACACTTCAAACACCTCATGAGAGGAAAACTGGATTAGGTAACGCAACACAACCAGTCCCCTATTCCTTTTTCCCACTGCCAAGTGAATGCTGCAGTATGCATGATCTTAGCTGCCTTCACAATTATATACAGCTGCTGAACTAGATACCTGTTCGCTTTTCAAACAACTCCGGGGATATTTCTATAGCACTATAACCAATCATTTTAGCACTCGGTAAAAGCAAATATGACAGTCCAGCTCCCCTTTGATAATCGCTACTGGGAATTAGCTCCCCTCCACTTTGACTGTGTGAACTTGTGATTGAGTGAACACTGGTGAACACAGTACAGTAGATAGAATAGTAGGTTCCTATGGGAACTGGTATACTTAGTTACACATTCATGGAAGACTGCACTTCTCAGTTTCACAGGCACATTGCTCACAGTATTAGCACTCTGCATGCACACATCCAATCACACTCACACTCCATCCACACCTCATTTGCACTTCACACAATTACACGTCCACGCATGCACGCACACACACCCACGCACCCACACACACGCACACGCACACACACACCGAGGTTAATTAAAAACGGTGGAAACTTTACCCACTGACCCCAGTTCCAATGAAACCCCAAACAGTCTCAATCAATCATCCCCCAATTCACTTGATTCCCAGGGCAAGTCTCTCATATGGTCTCTATGCGAGAGTCTGGATCCCAGGTCTCTTAGTGAGTTTTAATCCCCACCATGGTCTCACTCAGGTCCCACAGTCTCTTGGCCGCCTGATCGTCCGTCGCCTTGGGCATCAGCTCCTCCTCCTCGCAGTTAGCGAAGCACTTCCCCACCACGCCCTCCACGTCGGGCGAACACGCCAGGTAGAGTGGCGTCTGAGCGCCCTCCAGTGGGCTCTTGAAGAAGGCCAGCGAGGCCAGGTGGAAGAGAGGTTTGGCCAGGAAGGGGATGTGGATGTGCCTGCCCAGCCTGGTCCTCACGATGCCTGGGGTGAGGGCGTTGACCGTTACCCCGGTGACGCCCTCCTCCTCCAGGCGCCGGGCCAGCTCGTGGGTGAAGAGCAGATTAGCCAGCTTGCTCTGGCTGTAGCAGAAGGCTTTGTTGTAGCTTCTATCACTGTAGTGGCAATAGAAGTAGAAAATATAATTATCCCTCAAGGGGAGAATCATCCATAGAAACACAACAGACATTACACAAGGGTTGTGTTCATTAGGCCCAAACGGAGGAAAACTGACCGAAACAGGGAAGGACTAACTTGAACTATTGTCCAATAATAAACAATAGTTGTTTTGTTTTTTAGTGCAAACCATTTTGCTACAGTCTGCACTAATGAATAGGATCCAGGTAAAAACACAATATACACAACATAACATGAACCAACCGCACCTGTTGAGGTCATCGAACTTGATGCTGCCATACTTGTAGAGCTTGGAGGAAACCACCACGATGCGGCTGGGGGAGGAGCGCTTGAGGAGGTCCAGGAGGAGGTGGGTGAGGAGGAAGTGACCCAGGTGGTTGACCCCCAGCTGCATCTCAAAACCCTCCTTTGTCTTTGTGTAGGGACACTGGTAGATGCCTGCATTGTTGATGAGCACGTTGACTTGTTGTTCTTCCTAACAGGGGCAGACAAGCATGTATGAGACACACATAATGTACCATTAGTGGAGGGGTTTTGCTTAGTGGTGGCTGGATGACTGTGTCATGTTGGTCTCTATATCTCCATTTATCATGTGTAAGAAACTACAATCAATGCAAGTGATTTCAAGTGAAGGAATTTTAATAAGAAAGACCTTGTCTCTAAATGTAATCCCTTTAAAACTGAATTGATGTTGATAGCTTTTGTAAACAAACGCAAACTGACTGTGCACATGTGACTGTTTCAGCACGTTGGACAGCTCACCATGGCTCTTTGAAAGGTAATCTTCATTACAAAACATCACAGCCACTGTATGATGGTCATGGAATGAACGAGACGATACCCTCCAATAGCTCAAACAACAGAATATTCCACTGCATCAGTCTTTTATCTTCGCGGATCCGACATTTACACAATTTTGCCTTATATACAATAGTTATTTAGCCTAGACTGGCCCCAATAAAGTTCAGCAAAATGCACATTTACCTTCAGGATCTCCTCGCAAAAGCTCCTCACAGACTGAAGTGAGGCGAGGTCCAGGTGTTTGATCACCACCTCTCCGTGCTCTGGCCCTGCTTGCTTCTTGATCTCCTGCGCTGCTTCCTCCGCCATCTGCTGGTCCCGACAGGCCATGATCACCCGGGCCTGGAGTTTGAGCAGCTCCCCGGCCACGGCCTTCCCTATGCCGCTGTTAGCCCCGGTCACAATTACCGTCTTTCCCCGCATCATATCGGCCGGGTACCGTAGCAACTCGACTGCTTTCTTACGGGGGAACATTCGGCGAACAATTAGCAGTATTCCACCGCCGACAACAGCAGCCACAATAATCGCAGCTGACATTAAAGCGATGACTTTTATGTTTCACTTAAAATATTTATGTAACACAGTGAGCGAGGAAAAGAACAACAACATCCACAAGGCTTTGCAGAATTTTCACATGCTCATGTGCTCATGATACCTCGCTACATAAGGAGTAGTCGCACCCTGCCGGTAGACATTGGTGATGTAATGTAAGGGTCTGTTGTACACTGAATTTAGACTGTATCTACCCATATGTAATACATGTACAGCTTCCTGTAAAGTAGAACCCTTACATATTTCCCCAAATAAGACACAAAACAACCTTTCATGTTCTCACAATTTTATTGTAGAAAACCTCTGATGACCACTGTTCTTCTCAATAACACACATTTGGTGCTCAAAGACCCAAAGTACAAAACATAATCAATCACCAACAACAATAGACTAATAATAATGCACATTCCTAGCAGTCATATGTTCTATCTATCTATTCTGTCTCTATGCTGCAGGGTGAACTTGGCAAGAAAACACTGAAAAGGCCCGTAGCGGGTAGCTTGGAAATCAACATGGCAGTTGTGTTCTGCCATGTCTTTACAGGTGCACAAACAAATGACATTATTTTCCAGAGAATGACAAACAGTAGGCCTACCACCCCATCATCTTTCCCTATAGGTCTGTGCTGTATTGTGTAGAGTCAAACCATACGGTGACTTTCATTTAATACACAGTGTACTGTACATTTGGCGTCTTGGAGAGACATGAACAACGAGGAAGGGGACGCCCATGAACCTGCTGTGCATTTCACAGGGAGAAGCTAGCTATACATGTGAATTTCAGTACACAAAATAGAGATATAAACAATATAGAAATACAACAGAACATTCTAAATATCCATCCCTGTGAGTTAGGCCTACAATATGTATTATTTGACACTTTTTTTTTTCTTCTTCTGTAGATGCTGAATAGCGTAAAGGAGACACTACTAGTTGATTAGGGCATGGGTGAACATAGTCGACCGTGTAGGCAGAGGTTGGAAATACAGATAGGGTGAGTCTATCTAAGACTGGGGTTAGTAACAAGGCCGGGGTGAGGGAGCCAATGTGGAAGAGGTCTGGGTGGGGGTGGAGGTGGGTATGGGTAAGCTCAAGGCTGGGCCTCAGTCTCTGCCTCAGCGCTGGGTTCATCGTAGATGTAGCTCCCTACACCGCCAGTGTTCACCCCTGGAATGGGACAATAGACAGACATCAGAATATGGTGATGAAATATCACAATACACGTAAACCATAGAAATAAGGTGTTTTATCTTTCATGGGGTTAAGAGGAAGAACGTTTTGAGTGAGTGAGCATACCTTTGGGCCCAAACAGGGTGGCGTAGCATGGTTTGTGGCAGTAGGCCTGCCCATCATGCTGAAACAGAATGTAATGAATATAATTTACTGTACTGAGACAGTTCCTGCCACAGCTTTACAGGCCTCTGTATCTATCTATGGCCATAGAAATACTGTATCTATCTATGGCCATAGAAATAGAACTACTGCACTACACTGCATTCCCACTGCAATATACACACACTGTGTAGTATAGGGCATATGGACTGTATATATAGTACAAGTCAAAAGTCTGGATACACCTACTCATTCAAAGGTTTTTCATTATTTTTACTATTTTCTACATTGTATAATAATAGTGAAGACATCAAAACTATGTAATAACACATATGGAATCATGTAGTAACCAAAAAAGTGTTAAATAAATCGAAATATATTTTAGATTTTAGATTCTTCAAAGTAGCCACCCACTGCCTTGATGACAGCTTTGCACACTCTTGGGATTCTTTAACACTTTTATGGTTACTACATGATTCCATATGTGTTATTTCATAGTTTTGATGTCTTCACTATTATTCTACAATGTAGAAAATAGTAAAAAATAAAGAAAAACCCTGGAATGAGTAGGTGTGTCTAAACTTTTGACTGGTACTGTATACCGTATGTAGATTATGTGTAAATACTTTCTGTCTGTATATTTTGTCTTTTGCTAGCAGCACCACTTCCCTAAGTCAAATTCCGGGTATGTGAAAATGTACCCGCCCGCTTACGGTCTCTCACCTCTGCGTGACTGCCTGGGGCCAAGGTCTTGCTGCATCTCTCACAGCGCAGACAGGGTCGATGCCAGTCCTTCCCCAGGGACGTCACCTTCTCAGCTGCACACACACACACACACACACACACACACACACACACACACACACACGCAAGCACGCGCACACACACACACACACAGACACACACACACAGACACACACACGCAAGCACGCGCACACACACACATACACAGACACACACACACACACACACACAAACACACACACACAAGCACGCACACACACACACACAGACGCAGACAAACACACACACAGACACAGACACACACACACCAATGTCAGACATATCACCATGGAAACAACATTCCTCCACCTCCTGTAGCTAGTCACCATATTCCTCTGGACACCCACTCACATCCACAGAAACGCACACATAAGCGCTACAATATGGCATGGGCAATAACATGCGTACCGAAATACACTGTCTTGCTGCACCTTGGACATTTACTGGGTTCTCCAGAGAAAGTTGAGAAGCTTGCAGCTGTGTCAAAAAGAGATTGAGAAGAATAGGCTTGTTACAACCAGTGGTGAAAATACACTGACTATTACCTTCATATGGGATATAATAACACTACAGTAGCGCTGTTACTCTTTTCTGAGTTCGTCCTTCACTATCTTCCATGTTGCTTACCCTTCACTGGGCCTCTGGCATGAGCTTTCTTCTCCTCAGGTTTGGCCTCTGTTTCCGTGGAAACACTGGCAGGGGTATCGTTGACAGGAGCCTCGTAGACATAAGAGCCAGCACCTCCAATGTTCACACCTACGGAGAGAAACACTTAATTCTGTCCGCATACAAACACATTGACCATAGTTTCCTTTTATAAGTCTCTCTGTAAAAGCATACATTAGGCCTATCTTATAGGCTTACTGTGAATAAATACAAAAAAATTTATAAGCACATAAAGCACACATAACTAAATAATTGCCGGCTATAAAGTTGATGAATTTCACCTTTTGGTCCAAAGAGGGCAGCATAGCACGGCTTGTGGCAGTACGGAGTTCCATCATGCTGTGAACAGAGGGAAAGACAATGTGCAGAAGTATCTGGGAACAAACACATTGGACTGTGTTGGGGTGGATCTTGGTATAACCTTCAGGAAAAATTGCACTATAACATATTATAATTAATCATTTAGCAGATGCTCTTATCCAGAGCGACTAACAGGAGCAATTAGGGTTAAGTGCCTTGCTCAAGGGCACATCGACAGATTTTTCACCTAGTCGGCTCAGGGATTAGAACCAGCGACCTTTCGGTTACTGGCACAACGCTCTTAACCACTAAACTACCTGCCGCCCCTATTGACGTCCATTCTAGCATTGCATGCTACATGACTGACTTGAGTTTAAATGGCTGGTGTAGCTTTGGAGGGATCTTTGAAACATGCAACAAAAAAGAGTGGAAACCAATGGATTTTAGATCCACTGCACACTTCACATGATAACACCCCACACTTTAGTAGCCTACTGTACCATGTATGAAGTTCAATAGAAGCTAATCCTCTCTGTTCGTAACTGGCCTAGGTCCCTGTACATTACTGTTCGTAACTGGCCTAACCCTCCCAGAGATCTATGGGAACAGAGCCAAAATGTCCTCTTAGTTACTGCTCTCTATTGTACACAACGCCCCCTGCGGTTTCTGACTGTTTCTGTGTGAAAAAAGAGTTCCAAAAGGGTTCTTCAGCTGTCCCATAGGATAACCCTTTTTTTTGCTACACGTAGAACCCTTTTTGGTTCCAGGAACCAAATGGAACCCAAAACGGTTCTACCTGGAACCAAAAAGGGTTATTCAAGGTTCTATATAGCACCTATTTTTCTAAGAGTGTAGGCTACTGACTCCTCTTACCTCAGCATGGCCCCCTGGGTTCAGGGTCTTGTTACAACGCTCACATTTCAGACAGAACTTGTGCCAGTCTTTCCCCAGAGATGTCACCTTCTCCGCTGTGGGGAGGAGGGGGGCGGGGTAGATACTGGTTACATTACTGTACAGGAAACTGACATTTGTAGTTGAATTGACACATTTAAATGGACATGTCAATTCAGTATAATTAGCTACAGAGTGAGCTGGTTCAGTAGGAAGGGTTCTTCATAGAACCCAAAAGGACATGTCACTAATGAAAGACACAGTTAAGTCAGAGGCGGTGAGCACTTTGTGCTGTCCTTCAGGGGTTTTTCTCTCACTCCCTCTCTACTCCCTCTCTCTCACTCTCTCTCTCTGTCTGTCTGTCTCTGTTTATCTGTCGGTCTCTCTCGCTCTCTCTCGCTCGCTCTCTGTCTCGCTCTCTCGCTCTCTCACTCTCTCACTCTCTCAGTCTCTCTCTTGTTCTCCCCCTCTACTTTTCCCAGCTATACAAGCATAGCATGCACGCACAAACACACACACACAGAGAGAGAGAGAGAGAGAGAGAGAGAGAGAGAGAGAGAGAGAGAGAGAGAGAGAGAAGAGAGAGAGAGAGAGAGAGAGAGAGAGAGAGAGAGAGAGAGAGAGAGAGAGAGAGAGAGAGAGAGAGAGAGAGAGAGAGAGTAAGAGTAAGAGTGAGTAAGCAAGAAAGAGATAAAGACAGGGTGAGAAAGTGAGAAAGAAGGCTGTGGGGTTTGTTCATTCAAAATAATTAAGGGTCATTTGGGGTATTTTGTTTACCCTCTGGTACAATATGTGATTATGTCTCTTCCTGTATCTGTTGATGAGATCCATCCAGTGGCAGTGTGGGAGCAGGACTCTATGGCTGCATCCCAAACGGCACCCTATATATCCCTATGTAGTGCACTACTTTTGACCATGGCACAGGTAGGGCTCTGGTCAAAAGTATTGCACTACATAGGGAATAGGGTGCTATTTGGGACAGCCTATAACTCTGACAGTCAGAGAGGAGTGAGGATTTTTATTATCAGTAGCTTTCAAGGACAGCAACGGGCAACACTAAATTACCCACGAAGTCAGTACACTTTCAGAGATATGGGTGATGACGATTACGCAACGACCCAGATTACAATGTTAAAATGAGAGAGGTGAACTCATGGGGCCTGAATCAAAGACTGGGAGTTACATAACACACATCATCTAAACTCCGGAGGCAGAGGGACTCAGACAGAATATGCAGTACTTCATAATGAGAGTGGGAGAAGACTGAGAGAAGTAAACACTGTCAAGCAGACAGGGACTAAAGGAACTAGGAGCCTAAAGGGGCAGTGTGTAAATAATGGGAACAAACACAAAGAGAGTGACAGGCTACAAAAGTATGGTTCAGAGGGGAAAATTCTAAGGGACCTTTCCATAAGTGAAAGTACTAAGATGCTAGTTTTCAATGTCTCAGACAGCGAGCAGATTTCAAGTAATATTCTACCAGGTATTTATTCAATCATTAATTACCAGATGGAAAACCCAAACCATTGCCCATTTGGGGACTAATTAGGCAAAATAAACAGATGCTTCAAGATGAGTGAAAAGTGTTGCAAGGTTTCCAGAGGTTGCATTCTGACACACTGCCTATCATACACAAAAAAGAAAGAACATCAGAAGCAAGTACCATCTGCTTTCTGTTTTCAATTCATCAATTAACAAAAAATAGTCTATTATAGTCTAAGAAGAACTATCAAAACTATTATTATTATGTATTTTTTTTACCATGGTGTATAGGGGCTTCCTTTTACAGGGGAGTGGGATAGAAATGTAAGATACTAGATTGAATCATTAACAGTTTCAACATAGCTAGACCAACGGGTCTGGATTGGCCATATGAGACAACATGTTGAATCTGCTTTTCTTTTAAAGTGTCTTAGACTTTACACGCACGCTCTGTCATTTTAAGGGTGCGGTTTGGCCGGAAGGCTCACGCGCTGCTCCACTCCATTTAATTATTTCGGAGGCTGGGAGCTGTCAATGACAGTTAGTGCTGAAATGGGAATCCTATTGTTATCCAGAGATAGAACAGGGCAAAGTCTATCCATCACACATATGCTACGAATTAATAATTTATATGCAAGGTATAGGGCCTATCTATCTGCGCAGCAACATTAATAGCCTTAACCGTATTAATTGGCTTAGCTCAATCTCTTTATTTTGCCACGCAGCTAGGCTAAAGGCTATCTCAAATTGTTTAAAACTACGAACACATTCCCTGAATAGGCCTACTGTAAACAGGCTAATCTGGGACGGATGTTTTTACTTTATATCCCTCCAAAAACCCAACAGGTCAGCTGCAGGTAAATGGTGTGCGCCCTTACCCGTCTGCTCCGCTGGCGTTTTATTGGACTGATATGACGAATATGTTCTCTGTTCCAAACCGATGTATAGCCACTAGCTACATGAGGTCATACAGTAGGTTTCCCATATGACCTCATTAAAGAATAAATGATCACACCTGAAAGGGCATGGCTTTGGTTTGTCAATCAACACAAAGACTGCACATGTAGTCTATACCACACATAACTTCCGAAGTCATTTACAGTTAGGGACCCGGCCTAATTGGTTTAGTCTCTATAGGCACGCTAGGCTGACCCATACCTATAGTAAATAGCCTACTACTGGTTCATTCTGATCAAATATATCAATGGCAGTACAACTGCCTATTAGGCCTTCCTCCAATCTATAGGCTAATAGGCTTCCTGTATAATTATAACGTTACAACAGTTGGCTCAGATAAACTCTATTTTAGACAAAATAACGGTGTCTACAATAGTCATTACACTGACTCGGGGGGTGGTGGTGGGGGGGGGCGGGGGTTGGGTCGCATGGAAGGACATGCATGATCATATGAAAAATGCACTTACCAAAATAAACCGTCTTGTCGCATTTAGGACATTTCGATGCCATGTTAATTATATTCTGGACTAATGCCTCCTAGGGAATATGATATCCTTTTTCTTTTAAATTCAGCAATTTCAATCGGCTATTTCCAAGCTAGATTTCATTGATGGGCAAGTGGAAACAGCAGACAGCATCCTCCTTACATTATTCTGCGAAATTTACACAGCCCCTCCTTTACGCTGACGTTACGCTGCTGATTCTGGCCCCGTCCCAATACCATATATTGCTCCCTTGGCCACTGCACCGCAGACTTGAACCTAGTCCATTTAATTTAACATAAATGTAAATTTGAACCAAATAATACCTAGTAGCAGTAGTATATCTGTGCTTATTTATATTTGCGAGCTAATTAAATGTGACAGCAGGCTTAGGCTTACAGTGAATACGTTCAATGAGAGACAATGTAATCACTTGTATATCAGGTGTCCCTATATTTGAACTTGACTAATCACTTTGGATGCTAACGGGACTGTTCAACTACTCTCGCACTTCATCTTTCAACAGACATCATGTTTGTTTCCACTTTGTGTGGTTGTTAGGATACGCTCTCCTACCTCTGTGCTACTCAGACAGAATGTTAAGTGATGCTCTTACAAGTCTCTAGGATATTGAGTTGAGGGGAAAGATTAATACATTTTCGAAAAATTCAGAGGTTCAGCTAAGGCTATTAGGCATGACCAATGAGACAAGCCTCATAAGAGGACTTTAGTCCACCTCATTATTCTCAACGATTTACATTTTGACTCTTGATTTGATTCCAAGAGAAATAGCCGTCCATTAAAATCCCACTAATGCATGCTCTATTTTTATAATAAGATAAACACACATAAACAGCATCAACGTAAATGGAAACGGTGTTGCTATTTTCCACAGAAGCTCGCTTGCTTTCCCTCTGGAGCCTGGGAATGCACTAATCTTAAAATAAACACTTCCAGAATGGTCTGTCCAGAACCAAAGTTTTGGCTCAGAAACCAAGAATGGGTGTAACTGGTCTGTTTGGGAAATGTTGGTCTCCATAGCAAACGATCAGACCTCACCCGAGCTCCATTCCCCAGTCTCTGTTGAGTAGAGACTGATCTCCCTCATGGTCCTGTCTCTACTAATTAGTCTGCCATGCACTCTATATTACACCACACCTTCACAATAACAGTGTCCCTATGTGGTGTTACATGTGTTAGTCTTACAAATACTACTAGTCCAGTGTTGCCCCTTTCCCCTTGGTGAGAACTTGGCAGAGCAAACAGCACCCGTAGTCCTACAACTGAGCTTATCAACCAGACCCTCTCATCCTCTATTTTAACTGGGGACATGACATGTCAACCTCTGAGTGCAGAGGAGGTTCTTATCTCTCTGGTGATACGGGAGAACCCTGCCATGATGGCCTTTCATGGGCCTCCATCCTGCACTAGTTACAGTCCAAACAATAGACAGGACTGATACAGACAGGCTGGGGGAGACGGAGACTCCCAAGTAAATATGGAACCCCCTGTAAAGAAACAGTGTAGACTTGCAGGAAAATTGTTTTAAAAATACAATAATTTCCAGAGGGAGGTCACCTCATCTTTTGCACCCTCACTTTCAGACAGTCAGGTGCCCATGGATGGAGTGATGGGGTCTAGACAGAGAGAGAGAGGGAGAGGGAGACAGAGAGATGATAAGCAGGGTATAATTAATATGTGATGGGTTGCTGCTGCTGTCTATTTGACAGTCTCACCACATCACAATAGCACGTCTGCTGTGTTTCATTTGAAAGAACGTCATTTGTTTTCTATTTTGTCTTTATTAGAAATGCATCAGCACCTGAACAGCCCTAAAAAGAGGGCATCATAGTATGGAACCAGTGCAGTGTGGTTAGAGATACTTTTGAGGAGATGGGAAACTACATTGAGATCGAATTAAAGCCCATTGTGTACGTTGCCCAAGTGTCGTCATTGGGCAGTGCAGTGCATTCTGGGCGATTCTGGGACAAGGAGATCTCCTCCAAGGAGTGAATGAGAGTAAATTGGGCGCTGGCTCAAAAACCCAACATTAGCATTAATTTCGTGAACAAAAAGTACAACATTACAAATATTTTCCGAGATGTGAGATAATGAACTTGTTCTCTGTAATATCATATTGCTTTGGAATCGTGACAGGAAAATAGGCAGGTTTTCGACTCATACCCTGATTTTCAGAAGGGATTGCGTGACGATTAGCTTAGCAACCGCGTGACGCGGCTTGACAACGTGAATACGATTGGTCGACAGTCTGCTGGGTGGGGCGTTATACGTTCCTTCATTAATTGCCAAATGGTATCGCTAACTCCTCCTTTCTCAAATATCTCAGGTGTGGTTATCACAGCCCCTTATGCCAATTTGACAAAAATGCAAAGCGAAGTGAAGGTAAACTTTTTTCTGTCACACACTGCTGTCAAGGCAACAAAACACATGTAGCTAGCTAGCTAGTAGAACAGTAAAAATAGATGAAAACATGTTGCAAATGTGGAATGTCTTATATTTTAGACATTTGTTTGCACGAGCAAATAGTAACTTGTAGCCTAGCGTTTGCACATTTGCCAAAGTTAGTTCAAATTAGTCAGCTAGTTAAATAGTTTGTTTTCATTTTGTGGCTAGCTAGTAAGCCTTTTACTCTTCCTCTCCTCCAATAATATATTTTCTGAGTATTAGCTAGCTAGTTAGCCAATATGGTAAGTAAAAAGCAGGTGTGTCACTCGAAGTATGCGAACGGCTCAAGCGCCAAACAAATCTAAACTTGCCAGGTAGCTGACAGCCCATGTACGCTACTGCCGGTGCCGTGCGGTGAAACACAGATTCCCATAAATGTTCAATGGAAGAGAAGCGGAGTGGGCGGGGGACCTTTGGCCGGCGCGAACCTGGTGTGGGAGGCGGTGAAAAAGTTCAGTATTTCCCCACTTTATGCAAATCACCAGCGGCGACCGCTGGGTGACGACCAATCATATTGAGTGGTTCCCATGACGAATTTGACGCTATGCAACCCAACACTGGAGACTTTCTTTAGCAAAGATGGCTGACAAAAATACTAGGATGGAAGCAAATGTAAGTAATTATAACGTCATAACGAATCATGCAAAAAATGTACAGTTGAGAGGAATATGTTAGTTAATGTAGAGACAAACGATTATGCATATTATTTTGTCATACAGTTAATTTATGAAAATCGCTATTTTAGCAAGCTAGCTGACTAGCTAACATTAGCGAGCTAGCTAGCTAGCTAGCTTTATGGGCGTTGTGACATGAGTATGAAATTGTAATTCGTGTTGTTTAATGTTTTAGGGACTCCTGAGAAAACCAGAAAACCAGGCTGTCGTCTTGTGAAACAGTATTTGTTTTTGTATTTGTTATGGATCCCCATTAGCTGCTGCCAAGGCAACAGCTACTCTTCCTGGGGTCCAGCAAAATTAAGGCAGTTCATACAATTTTTAAAACATTACAATACATTCACAGATTTCACAACACACTGTGTGCCCTCAGGCCCCTACTCCACCACTACCACATATCTACAGTACAAAGTCCATGTGTACGTGTGTGTATAGTGCGTATGTTATCGTGTGTGTGTATGCATGTGTCTGTGCCTATGTTTGTGTTGCTTCACAGTCCCCGCTGCTTCATAAGGTGTTTTTTTATCTGTTTTTTAAATCTAATTTTACTACTTGCATTAGTTACTTGATGTGGAATAGAGTTCCATGTAGTTATGGCTCTATGTAGTACTGTGCGGCTCCCATAGTCGGTTCTGGACTTGGGGACTCTGAAGAGACCTCTGGTGGCATGTCTTGTGGGGTATGCATGGGTGTCCGAGCTGTGCGCCAGTAGTTCAAACAGACAGCTCGGTGCATTCAACATGTCAATACCTCTCATAAATACAAGTAGTGATGAAGTCGATCTCTCCTCCACTTTGAGCCAGGAGAGATTGAAATGCATATTTTTAATATTAGCTCTCTGTGTACATCCAAGGGCCAGCCGTGCTGCCCTGTTCTGAGCCAATTGCAATTTTCCTAAGTCCCTCTTTGTGGCACCTGACCACACGACTGAAGAGTAGTCCAGGTGTGACAAAACTAGGGCCTGTAGGACCTGCCTTGTTGATAGTGCTGTTAAGAAGGTAGAGCAGCGCTTTATTATGGACATACTTCTCCCCATCTTAGCTACTGTTGTATCAATATGTTTTGACCATGACAGTTTACAATCCATGGTTACTCCAAGCAGTTTAGTCACCACAACTTGCTCAATTTCCACATTATTTATTACAATATTTAGTTGAGGGTTTAGTGAATGATTTGTCCCAAATGCAAGGCTTTTAGTTGTATAAATATTTTGGACGAACTTATTCCTTGCCACACACTCTGAAACTAACTGCAACTCTTTGTTAAGTGTTGCAGTCATTTCAGTCGCTGTAGTAGCTGACGTATAGTGTTGAGTCATCCGCATACATAGACACTCTGGCTTTACTCAAAGCCAGTGGCATGTCATTAGTAAAGATTGAAAAAAGTAATGGGCCTAGACAGCTGCCCTGTGGAATTCCTGATTCTACCTGGATTATGTTGGAGAGGCTTCTATTAAAGAACACCCTCTGTGTTCTGTTAGACAGGTAACTCTGTATCCACAATATTTTATTTAATTTTTTTATTTCACCTTTATTTAACCAGGTAAGCCAGTTGAGAACAAGTTCTCATTTACAACTGCGACCTGGCCAAGATAAAGCAAAGCAGTGCGATAAAAACAACAACACAGAGTTACATATGGGGTAAAACAAAACAAAGTCAAAAATACAACAGAAAATATATATATACAGTGTGTGCAAATGTAGCAAGTTATGTAGGTAAGGCAATAAATAGGCTATAGTGCAAAATAATTACAATTAATATTAACACTGGAATGATAGATGTGCAAGAGATGATGTGCAAATAGAGATACTGGGGTGCAAATTAGCAAAATAAATAACAATATGGGGATGAGGTAGGGTGGGCTAATTTCAGGTGGGCTGTGTACAGGTGCAGTGATCGGTAAGGTGCTCTGACAACTGATGCTTAAAGTTAGTGAGGGAGATAAGAGTCTCCAGCTTCAGAGATTTTTGCAATTCGTTCCAGTCATTGGCAGCAGAGAACTGGAAGGAATGGCGGCCAAAGGAGGTGTTGGCTTTGGGGATGACCAGTGAGATATACCTTCTGGAGCGCATACTACGGGTGGGTGTTGCTATGGTGACCAATGAGCGAAGATAAGGCCGGGATTTGCCTAGCAGTGATTTATAGATGACCTGGAGCCAGTGGGTTTGGCGATGAATATGGAGTGAGGACCAGCCAACAAGAGCGTACAGGTCACAGTGGTGGGTAGTATATGTGGCTTTGGTGACAAAACGGATGGCACTGTGATAGACTACATCCAATTTGCTGAGTAGAGTGTTGGAGGCTATTTTGTAAATGACATCGCCGAAGTCAAGGATCGGTAGGATAGTCAGTTTTACGAGGGCATGTTTGGCAGCATGAGTGAAGGAGGCTTTGTTGCGAAATAGGAAGCCGATTCTAGATTTAACTTTGGATTGGAGATGCTTAATGTGAGTCTGGAAGGAGAGTTTACAGTCTAACCAGACACCTAGGTATTTGTAGTTGTCCACATACTCTAGGTCAGACCCGTCGAGAGTAGTGATTCTAGTCGGGTGGGCGGGTGCCAACAGCGTTCGATTGAAGAGCATGCATTTAGTTTTACTAGTGTTTAAGAGCAGTTGGAGGCTACTGAAGGAGTGTTGTATGGCATTGAAGCTCGTTTGGAGGTTTGTTAGCACAGTGTCCAATGAAGGGCCAGATGTATACAAAATGGTGTCGTCTACGTAGAGGTGGATCTGAGAGTCACCAGCAGCAAGAGCGACATCATTGATATACACAGAGAAAAGAGTCGGCCCAAGAATTGAACCCTGTGGCACCCCCATAGAGACTGCCATAGGTCCAGACAACAAGCCCTCTGATTTGACACATTGAACTCTATCTGAGAAGTAGTTGGTGAACCAGGCGAGGCAGTCATTTGAGAAACCAAGGCTATGGGCAAGTTGCAGCGGAGGGTGCAGAGCTGGTGGCCGGGGTAGTGGTAGCCAGGTGGAAAGCATGGCCAGCCGTAGCAAAATGCTTGTTGAAATTCTCGATTATTGTAGATTTATCGGTGGTGATAGTGTTTCCTAGCCTCAGTGCAGTGGGCAGCTGGGAGGAAGTGCTCTTATTCTCCATGGACTTTACAGTGTCCCAAAACTTTTTGGAGTTAGTGCTACAGGATGTACATTTCTGTTTGAAAAAGTTAGCCTTTGCTTTCCTAACTGCTTGTGTATATTGGTTCCTAACTTCCCTGAAAAGTTGCATATCGCGGGGGCTATTTGATGCTAATGCAGTACGCCACAGGATGTTTTTGTGCTGGTCAAGGGCAGTCAAGTCTGAGGAGAACCAGGGGCTATATCTGTTCTTAGTTCTGTATTTTTTGAATGGGGCATGTTTATTTAAGATTGAGAGGAAATTACTTTTAAAGAACAACCAGGCATCCTCTACTGACGGAATGAGATCTGTATCCATACAGGATACCTGGGCCAGGTCAATATAGCAGGTGGAGTAAAGCCATAACACATGTTTTTTCAGCAGCAGACTATGATCGATAATGTAAAACGCCGCACTGAAGTCTAACAAAACAGCCCCCACAAACTTTTTATCATCAATTTCTCTTAGTGGATGTAAAGAATCTAGCTAGCTAAAGCATTTACTGCGAATTGGATGTACAATTTTGTAAGCTTGCCTTGCTGATATTTGCCATGCAATGCAGCTGAAGTAACGTGGCTAGCTAACTATTTTCTGTCTTATTGTGTAGTGAATTATAAAAATACCTGTATGCTTATGGATGTAGCTAGCTATGTAGCCGATCTGTGTATGGACCCTAAAATCTTTGGTATAATATTAGTTCAGAACAGTGGTTTTAATTGCTTTCACCAGTTAATCATTAATCCCCAAGAAACTGCAGAAAATTACTGTTACACACATGACTGTTACATGTCAATATTATAATGTCAATATTAGCTAGCTAGCTATGAACCTAGCTATGACCTAGCCATGAACCTCAGCTATCATAGTCAGTTATATCGACATCAAAACAGTCTGAATGGCATCAATGAAACCTGTGAATTTAGTTTAATATAACTTTATTGTGCCAAGGATGCAAGTCGTATATACATGTAGATATTACCAAACATGAGATCCACACATTGTAGCCTGTACATTGAATATATTCACTGATCATGTACTCTACCTTGGTAAGTAAAGGTGTGGTTCAGGTATGAATGTCTGTGAGACATTCTCTTTCAGTCATATCCAATACCAGGAGTATCAACATCCTGTATTTGAATGATGCTGTGTCTGCATGTATGTATTCCAATTATACACTTCAACAGTGTTTACCAATCCTGGTCCTGGGGCATCAATGGTTACACATTGTAACTATGCAATTGACTAGAACACATTATTTAACTTGTTAAAGACTGATTTGTAATTCATATATACAGAAACAGAATTTAAAAAAACACTACACTACACTTCCTATGCATCATGCAAATACTCTAAAACAGGTTAATCTCAATATTTAATTTCCTTCATCTGCACTGATCTGAGGACACAGGATAGGTGTAGTATTTCATCAAACGAGATACTTAATTTCAACCAGTAGAGAATGTGAACTAATTCCAGTAGAGAATGTAGTAATAATAATAATAATAATATGCCATTTAGCAGACGCTTTTATCCAAAGCGACTTACAGTCATGCGTGCATACATTATATATTTTTTTTTGTGTATGGGTGGTCCCGGGGATCGAACCCACTACCTTGGCGTTACAAGCGCCGTGCTCTACCAGCTGAGCTACAGAGGACCACGTGAATGTGAATGTGAAACACTTTATTGAACGAAGTTCATTATCCAAGTGTTATAAATACATAATACATGCATTATAAATATTATAATTGTAACATTATGTTATAAATACATGTTCAATCTGTACTTCAATGCACATCTGGTGTCCATTATAAAAACAGAGGAAGAAAGAGGAGGTGGGAGAGAGGTGTGAGAGTGTAAAAGACAGAAAGGGGAAGAGATAAGAACAGAGGAGCAGGGAAGACAGCATATGATTAATGAATTACAGTGCTACTAGGGAAAACAGCATATGATTAATGAATTACAGTGCTACTAGGGAAAACAGCATATGATTAATGAATTACAGTGCTACTAAATTCCATATTCGCTCAGTTCATCACAATTACAGTGAGGGAAACAAGGATTTGATCCCCTGCTGATTTTGTACGTTTGCCCACTGACAAAGAAATGATCAGTCTACAATTTTAATGGTAGGTTTATTTGAACAGTAAGAGACAGAATAACAACAACAACATCCAGAAAAACGCATGTCAAAAATGTTATAAATTGATTTGCATTTTAATGAGGGAAATAAGTATTTGACCCCCTCTCAATCAGAAAGATTTCTGGCTCCTAGGTGTCTTTTATACAGGTAGCGAGCTGAGATTAGGAGCACACTCTTAAAGGGAGTGCTCCTAATCTCAGTTTGTTACCTGTATAAAAGACACCTGTCCACAGAGGCCAAGACCAAAGAGCTCTCCAAGGATGTCAGGGACAAGATTGTAGACCTACACAAGGCTGGAATGGGCTACAAGACCATCGCCAAGCAGCTTGGTGAGAAGGTGACAACAGTTGGTGTGATTATTCGCAAATGGAAGAAACACAAAATAACTGTCAATCTCCCTCGGCCTGGGGCTCCATGCAAGATCTCACCTCGTGGAGTTGCAATGATCATGAGAACGGTGAGGAATCAGCCCAGAACTACACGGGAGGATCTTGTCAATGATCTCAAGGCAGCTGGGACCATAGTCACCAAGAAAACAATTGGTAACACTCTACGCCGTGAAGGACTGAAATCCTGCAGCGCCCGCAAGGTCCCCCTGCTCAAGAAAGCACATATACATGCCCGTCTGAAGTTTGCCAATGAACATCTGAATGATTCAGAGGAGAACTGGGTGAAAGTGTTGTGGTCAGATGAGACCAAAATCGAGCTCTTTGGCATCAACTCAACTCGCCGTGTTTGGAGGAGGAGTTATGCTGCCTATGACCCCAAGAACACCATCCTCACCGTCAAACATGGAGGTGGAAACATTATGCTTTGGGGGTGTTTTTCTGCTAAGGGGACAGGACAACTTCACCGCATCAAAGGGACGATGGAGGGGCCATGTACCGTCAAATCTTGGGTGAGAACCTCCTTCCCTCAGCCAGGGCATTGAAAATGGGTCATGGATGGGTATTCCAGCATGACAATGACCCAAAACACATGGCCAAGGCAACAAAGGAGTGGCTCAAGAAGAAGCACATTAAGGTCCTGGAGTAGCCTAGCCAGTGTCCAGACCTTAATCCCATAGAAAATCTGTGGCGGGAGCTGAAGTCAGCCTCGACACCTTAATGACTTGGAGAAGATCTGCAAAGAGGAGTGGGACAAAATTCCTCCTGAGATGTGTGCAAACCTGGTGGCCAACTACAAGAAACGTCTGTCCTCTGTGATTGCCAACAAGAGTTTTGCCACCAAGTACTAAGTCATGTTTTGCAGAGGGGTCAAATACTTATTTCCCTCATTCAAATGCAAATAAATTTATAACATTTTTGACATTCGTTTTTCTGGATTTTTGTTTTGTTATTCTGTCTCTCACTGTTCAAATAAACCTACCATTAAAATTATAGACTGATCATTTCTTTGTCAGTGGGCAAACATACAAAATCAGCAGGGGATCAAATACTTTTTTCCCTCATTGTAGCATGATTAAGCCTTGTGTTTTTTTTATTCTAACACTGTCAGTCATCATAATCATCAGGAGGTGAAATGCAAAACTGACCTTGGATCATTAACTCTGGGACTACTACATCTCTATCTGTCATTTCAATGTAAAGAATCTCTTTAATAAGACTTCCTGTTGACCCGACCAAGTGACCTCTCACTTCTGATCTAACTGTGTCCTCTATGTAGCCAGTTCAGATGCGGGAGGGCTTCACTGACACAGCTGATATAACCTAGAGGATTTAGGGAGAAGGGGGAAGAGGGATGAAGTGAAGGAGAGAGACTGTTATTGAGAAAATAAGGTAGTTAAAGAGACAGTGTTCAACAGGAATCTGTGTGTGTGGCCTCACCTAGTGTCCACACTAAATGGCGGTGGAGTACTTTATACTGAAAAACATGCACAGACACACAAGGACAAACAGTGTAGAGTAGTTAAATAAGTAGAAATAATGGAGTGTCTTACTATTCTCCATGGTTGGTCCTCTTGCCTATTATTTGAAGGTGGAAGGAGCCACAGTTATACACCTGAGCCTGCTTACTGCACAACACAATCCATCAATCAGATTGATACACAAGTGTGTTGGTGTGGGTTATAAGGTGTCTAATTGTTCTACATTTTTTCAATATGGGTGACTCTTAAAGAGCCTGTTTTGTTTTTGTACAAACATCACCCTTACATAAACAGCACCCTCACCTGAGAAGTAGAAATTAAAGGGAGAGAAACTGGGAATTGAATAACTGCAGTTGACATAGCTAACTAAATGGAAGAATACTATTATTGCAATGTGGATTACTCTTTAAAGAGCCTTTGGTTGTGCATAGTGTAGTCTATGGTGTTGCCAGGGAACAGCACCTTCTTCGACGAAGTAGGAGGTGAAGATCTCGTGCACACGGATTGCCTCCTGTGCTGCGTTGTTGGCCCCCATCCTTGAAACATCCTGCAGAGCAGCAGACCTCTCCTCTGGAACACGGCGGCGAGCTGCAGGTCCCCTCCTGGTCCTCGTGTCCATCCTCATGAAGTTATGCAGGAAACAGGTAGCCTTCACACACACTTGAATTCCCCCACGAGGCAGTCCCAGATGGCCCTGGTCACCCAACCGTGCAGTGCCATACACGGTAACTGTAGGTAATCGTTTTGAAGGAATCTCCAGTTGCAAGGAATATGAAAGATAATGTCATTATTAGACTTTTACATCACCAGGTCATTGTGGATTACTAAAGTATAACATCTCTTATAACAAATCATGATTACATTGGATAGATAGATGTGCATGTGTAGCATGTGACAACAGCAGGATCATATCAAGGATAGCATCACAACTGAATACATAAATACCACTTGAAGCTTGATGATGAGTTAGTTGATCATTTGAATCAGCTGTGTGCACCCCTTTGAGTCCCCGGGACCAGGACTGAGAACCACTGCTCTTCATTGGGACCTCTTCATCTGCAGACAGGCTTTCACAGCTCTCTGTATCTGAGGACAGAAAACATAACAAGAAACAGACTTCATTAGACAACACTGAATATTTTGTTACTATTATCTCTAACCTCACTTCTAGGGACTATAACTACATTACATTGACATTTTAGTCATTTAGCAGACGCTCTTATCCAGAGCGACTTACAGTTAGTGAGTGCATACATTTTTCATACTGGCCCCTGTGGGAAACGAACCCACAACCCTGGCGTTGCAAGCGCCATGCTCTACCAACTGAGCTAAAGGAGGCCTATCCAGAATAGTCTACTCTCTCCCTTTTGACAGTTGGGGCTGCTATCCTTTCACCCTCCTCCATGGCCGTTAGCTAGCTAACGTTACCTACAAATGCATTTGGAGTTTGTTTTTTACAATGATTAAATACATCAAGATAGCTAGCTAATATGAAGTTAGGTAGCTGGTGATATTTAATTCACTTAGCTAGCTATCTATACAGTATGGAAAGCAGTGGCGGTCAGTGCCGTTTAAGATGAAGTAGGACGTATTTGTGTTACAGCATATTGGATGACTGTCATTCATATTTCATTCACCCAGTTCAATGTAACAGTGATAGGTTTAGGCTACTACATGATACTAAAATTTTCCCTATCATTAGTCCAACGTTTGCAAACAATAGTTTCTATTGGACAAATTGAGGTATGTTTATCCCCGTTTTGTTCCGTTTGCTTCCGTTTAAGAAACGTTTTTCAACAGAATCGGCAGAATGAAAACATCCCTGATCACACGTAAACACAGTTCACTTTCATAGGAGCCAAGTTGTATTCCTTCTCACATCTATGCGCTCTCCTCCTCTCACCTTGTCCATTCGCTTGTGGACTTCAATGCACAACACATCAGCTGTATGTGACCAGCTGAAAAAACCTTTCCAAGCCAAACCGCTACACACAGCTGTCATGAATGTCTGTGGAATGCGGTAGGCCAGAGTCAAGCGCAGGACACAAAATTAAATGAAAATCGACTTTACTGTATATTAAAGAAACAAGCAAAACCTCCAACACCGGGAGGAGCAAACCCGCTCACAAACGACACTCGAAACAAGTAACAAACACGCACAACACACAGTGGGAGCGAATTATTTCGATGAAATTCCTTTAACAAGGAGGGATCGAGGATATCCCTCCTAGGAACCCAGCACCGCTCCTCCGGAACGTACCCCTCCCACTCCACGAGATACTGCAGGCCCCCCATCCGACGCCTCAAATCCAGGATGGAACGGACCGAGTACGCCGGTGCCCCCTCGATGTCTAGTGGGGGCGGAGGAACCTCCCGTATCTCAGATTCCTGGAGTGGACCAGCTACCACCGGCCTGAGGAGAGACACATGGAACGAGGGGTTAATGCGATAATTAGTAGGAAGCTGTAACCTATAACATACCTCGTTCAATCTCCTCAGGACTTTAAATGGGCCCACAAACCGCCTACCCAACTTCCGGCAGGGCAGGCGAAGGGGCAGGTTTCGGGTCGAGAGCCAGACCCGGTAGCGGTCGGCGCTCGCCTTCTGCCGCCTGATGGCCCGCTGCAGGCGTTCATGGGCAGCGTCCCAGGTCTCCTGCGAGCGCCGAACCTACTCATCCACCGCAGGTACCTCGATCTGGCTCTGATGCCAAGGTGCCAGGGCCGGCTGATAACCTAACACACATTGGAAAGGAGTGAGGTCAGTTGAGGAGTGGCGGTTGGAGTTTATTGCCATCTCTGCCCAGGGTAGGAAAACCGACCACTCCCCTCGCCGGTCCTGGTAATACGACCTCAAAAACCTACCCACCTCCTGGTTGATTCTCTCCACCTGCCCGTTACTCTCGGGGTGAAAACCTGAGGTAAGGCTAACGGAGATCCCCAACCGTTCCATGAACGCCCTCCAAACCCTTGAGGTGAATTGGGGACCCCGATCAGACACTATATCCTCAGGCACCCCGTAGTGCCGGAAGACGTGTGTAAATAGGGCCTCGGCAGTTTGTAGGGCCGTAGGGAGTCCGGGCAGAGGAAGGAGGTGACAGGACTTAGAAAACCGATCCACAACGACCAGGATGGTTGTGTTCCCTCTTGAGGGAGGAAGATCAGTCATAAAATCCACCGATAGGTGGGACCACGGTCGTTGTGGAACGGGTAGGGAGTGTAATTTCCCTCTGGGCAGGTGTTTAGGAGCCTTACACTGGGCGCACACCGAGCAGGAGGAAACATAAACCCTCACGTCCTTAGCTAAGGTGGACCACCAGTACTTCCCACTAAGACAGTTCACTGTCCGATCGATGCCAGGATGACCAGAGGAGGGTGACGTGTGAGCCCAATAGATCAAATGATCGCGGACCTCCAGCGGCACGTACATACGACCCTCTGGACACTGGGGAGGAGTGGGTTCGTTACGCAACTCCTGCTCGATGTCCGCGTCAACCTCCCATACCACTGGTGCCACCAGACACGACACCGGAAGTATGGGAGTGGGCTCCACGGAACTCTCTTCCGTGTCATACAGTCGGGACAGAGCATCTGCCTTAGCGTTCTGGGAGCCTGGTCTGTAAGAAAGGGTGAAAACAAAACGGGTGAGAAACATGGACCACCTTGCCTGGCGAGGGTTTAGCCTCTTCGCCGCTCGGAGGTACTCCAGATTGCGGTGGTCAGTCAAAATGAGAAAATGGTGTTTAGCCCCCTCAAGCCAATGTCACACTTTCAGGGCTTTGACCACAGCCAACAGCTCCTGGTCCCCCACATCATACTTGCGCTCCGCCGGGCTGAGCTTCTTCGAAAAGAAAGCACAGGGGCGGAGCTTGGGTGACGTGCCTGAATGCTGAGAATGTAGAGTGCCTATCCCAGCCTCGGACGCGTCCACCTCAACCGTGAAGACCAAGGAGGGATCCGGATGAGCCAGCACTGGAGCCGAGATAAACAGGTCCTTCAGGTGACTGAAAGCCCTGTCCGCCTCAGCTGACCACCGCAGACGCACTGGTCCCCCCTTCAGCAACGAGGTAATGGGAGCCGCTACCTGACCAAAGCCCCGGATAAACCTCCGGTAGTAGTTGGCAAACCCCAAGAATCGCTGCACCTCCTTCACCGTGGTTGGAGTCGGCCAATTACGCACGGCCGAAATGCGGTCATTCTCCATCCTCACCCCAGACGCGGACATGTGGTACCCTAGGAAGGAGATGGACTCCTGAAAGAACAGGCATTTCTCTGCCTTCGCATACAGGTCATGCTCCAACAGTCTTCCAAGCACTTTACGCACCAGGGACACATGCTCGGCCCGTGTAGTGGAGTATATAAGGATGTCATCAATATACACCACTACCCTTTGTCCGTGTAGGTCCCTGAAAATCTCATCCACAAATGATTGGAAAACGGATGGAGCATTCATTAACCCGTATGGCATGACAAGATACTCATAATGTCCAGAGGTGGTACTAAATGCCGTCTTCCACTCATCTCCCTCCCAGATACGCACTAGGTTGTACGCGCTCCTGAGATCCAATTTTGTGAAGAAGCGTGCCCCGTGCAATGATTCCTTCATACTAGCTATCAGGGGTAATGGATAGCTGTACTTTATGGTAATCTGATTTAAGCCACGGTAATCAATGCACGGGTGTAACCCACCATCTTTCTTCTTCACAAAAAAGAAACTCGAGGAGACAGGTGAAGTGGATGGCCGAATGTATCTCTGTCTCAGAGATTCGGTGACATATGTCTCCATAGCCGCCCTCTCCTCCTGAGACAAAGGATACACGTGACTCCGGGGAAGTGCAGTTCCTACCTGGAGATTTATCGCGCAATCCCCCGGACGATGGGGTGGTAATTTAGTCGCCCTCTTTTTACTGAAGGCGATAGGCAAATCGGCATACTCGGCAGGAATGTGCATAGTGGAAACCTGGTTTGGACTTTCCACCGTAGTTGCCCCCAAGGAAACTCCTACACACCTCCCTGAACACTGACCGGACCATCCCTTGAGAGCCCTCTGTTGCCATGAAATCGTGGGGTCATGAATGGTTAACCAGGGAAGTCCCAACACCACAGGATACGCAGGAGAATCAATGAAATAGAGGCTAATCCTCTCCTCATGACCCCCTTGCGTCCTCATCAGAAGTGGAGCGGTGACCTTCCTGATTATGCCTGAGCCTAACGGGCGACTATTTAATGCATGCACAGGGAAAGGTTTATCAACAGACACAGTAGGGATCCCTAACCTACGAGCATACTGGCGATCAATAAAATTCCCAGCCGCGCCTGAATCTACTAGCGCCTTCTGCTGGGAATGGGGGAAAAACTCTGGAAAAACAATATCAATACACAGATTAGCAACAGGGGGCTCTGGGTGAGTCGGGTGCCTACTCACCTGTGACGGTCGACCAGTGCTCTGCCTGCTGCCTCGACCTCCTGAGGACCCTCCCCAGCACCGACCAGCAGTGTGTCCTCTGCGGCCACAGTTGGTGCAGGAGACGGTCCCTCTCCCCGTCTCCCTAACTGCAGCACCTCCGAGCTCCATGGGGATAGGCTCGGAGGTGCTGGGGGATGGAATGGACGGCCCCCAATCAGAACGTCTGCGGACTGCCAACAGGTTATCCAACCTGATGGACATGTCCACCAGTTGGTCCAGGTTGAGATTGGTGTCCCTGCAGGCCAGTTCCCGACGGACATCCTCCCTTAAGCTGCAGCGATAATGGTCGATCAGTGCCCTCTCATTCCATCCCGCGCTGGCTGCCAAAGTTCTAAACTCCAGCGCAAACTCCTGCGCGCTCCTCATCTCCTGTCGTAGGTGGAACAGACGTTCACCCGCCGCTCTCCCCTCTGGTGGATGATCGAATACCGCCCGGAAGCGGCGGGTGAAATCCTCGTAGCGGACAGTTCTCGAGTCTATTCCTCCCCACTCGGCGTTGGCCCATTCAAGCGCCTTCCCGAATAGACAGGAGATGAGGGCGGACACGCTCTCGTATCCCGAGGGCGCCGGGTGGGGAGGTAGCGCTCTACCTGGAGGAGAAATCCCTGGCACCCGGCAGGTGTACCGTCATATGCCCTCGGGAGCGAGAGCCGAATCCCACTGGACCCAGGTGGCGGAATGGTGACCAGTGTTGTAGGTGGTTGAGTGGTTGGAGATGGTGACGTGATACCCCCTCTCTCCCATCGTTCCATCGTCTGGAACACTCATTCCATGGTGACACCGAGAGTCTGAATCATAATCTCTTGTCGTTGGACTCCTTCCTCCATCGTCTCGGTTAATCCGGCTGTTCCTGCTGACTCCATAGTGGTGCGTGTTTCTGTCATGAATGTCTGTGGAATGCGGTAGGCCAGAGTCAAGCGCAGGACACAAAAATAAATGAAAATCTACTTTACTGTATAGTAAAGAAACAAGCAAAACCTCCAACACCGGGAGGAGCAAACCCGCTCACAAACGACACTCGAAACAAGTAACAAACACGCACAACACACAGTGGGAGCGAACAGGTTAAATAGGGAAGGACATAATACCATAATGGGAAACAGGTGTGCAACACTAGACAACAACCAGATGAACATAGAAACATGAAACATAGATCGGCAGCAGCTAGTATTCCGGTGACGACAAACGCCGAAGCCTGCCCAAACCAGAAGGAAGGGCAGTCTCGGCAGAACCCGTGACAACAGCCTACATCGTTGTCACCATATTAGCTAAAGTAAAGTCATAGTCAGCATAGCTAATAGAACTAACACGTTACTAAACCCGCTACAATCATGCAGTAATGTTACAGTGTACAGTCAGTAAGCAGTTACACCAGCGGGCCCTGGTGGCAATAAATTAGTAATACCAAAAGCTTACCTTGACTTGGAAGAGTTCCAGTGTTGTGTTGGAAAGTCATAGCCAGCTACAGTGAGGGAAAAAAGTATTTGATCCCCTGCTGATTTTGTACGTTTGCCCACTGACAAAGACATGATCAGTCTATAATTTTAATGGTAGGTTTATTTGAACAGTGAGAGACAGAATAACAACAAAAAAAGCCAGAAAAACGCATGTAAATTTTTTTATAAATTGATTTGCATTTTAATGAGTGAAATAAGTATTTGACCCCTCTGCAAAACATGACTTAGTACTTGGTGGCAAAACCCTTGTTGGCAATCACAGAGGTCAGACGTTTCTTGTAGTTGGCCACCAGGTTTGCACACATCTCAGGAGGGATTTTGTCCCACTCCTCTTTGCAGATCTTCTCCAAGTCATTAAGGTTTTGAGGCTGACGTTTGGCTACTCGAACCCTCAGCTCCCTCCACAGATTTTCTATGGGATTAAGGTCTGGAAACTGGCTAGGCCACTCCAGGACCTTAATGTGCTTCTTCTTGAGCCACTCCTTTGTTGCCTTGGCCGTGTGTTTTGGGTCATTGTCATGCTGGAAAACCCATCCACGACTCATTTTCAATGCCCTGGCTGAGGGAAGGAGGTTCTCACCCAAGATGTGACGGTACATGGCGCTGTCCATCATCCCTTTGATGCGGTGAAGTTGTCCTGTCCCCTTAGCAGAAAAACACCCCCAAAGCATAATGTTTCCACCTCCATGTTTGACGGTGGGGATGGTGTTCTTGGGGTCATAGGCAGCATTCCTCCTCCTCCAAACACGGTGAGTTGCGTTGATGCCAAAGAGCTCGATTTTGGTCTCATCTGACCACAACACTTTCACCCAGTTCTCCTCTGAATCATTCAGATGTTCATTGGCAAACTTCAGACAGGCCTGTATATGTGCTTCCTTGAGCAGGGGGACCTTGCGTGCACTGCAGGATTTCAGTCCTTCACGACGTAGTGTGTTACCAATTGTTTTCTTGGTGACTATGGTCCCAGCTGCCTTGAGATCATTGACAAGATCCTCCCGTGTAGTTCTGGGCTGATTCCTCACCGTTCTCATGATCATTGCAACTCCACGAGGTTAGATCTTGCATGGAGCCCCAGGCCAAGGGAGTTTGACAGTTATTTTGTGTTTCTTCCATTTGCGAATAATCGCACCAACTGTTGTCACCTTCTCACCAAGCTGCTTGGCGATGGTCTTGTAGCCCATTCCAGCCTTGTGTAGGTCTACAATCTTGTCCCTGACATCCTTGGAGAGCTCTTTGGTCTTGGCCATGGTGGAGAGTTTGGAATCTGATTGATTGATTGCTTTTGTGGACAGGTGTCTTTTATACAGGTAATAAACTGAGATTAGGAGCACTCCTTTTAAGAGTGTGCTCCTAATCTCAGCTCGTTACCTGTATAAAAGACACCTGGGAGCCAGAAATCTTTCTGATTGAGAGGGGGTCACATACTTATTTCCCTCATTAAAATACAAATAAATTTCTAACATTTTTGACATGCGTTTTTCTGGAATTTTTAAAATTTATTCTCTCTCACTGTTCAAATAAACCTACCATTAAAATTATAGACTGATCATTTCTTTGTCAGTGGGCAAACGTACAAAATCAGCAGGGGATCAAATACTTTTTTCCCTCACTGTAGCTAACATAGCATCCCTCTGTTTGAGCAGGGTGTTTCAGTAGGCTAAACTAGCTAGCTGCATTTGCTAGCTAAGTGAAACTGAAAGTAAAAAACTAAAAAGACTAAATCTCTCTCTATTTCTGTCTTGCTTCTCCTTCATTTTGGAAGAAATTAATTTGTTCAAAACTGTTCAGCTATTGTCTTTCTCTCTCTGAGTCAACTACTCACCACATTTTATACACTGCAGTGCTAGCTATTTCTTTCAGTAATATATTTATTCTCTGATCCTTTGATTGGGTGGACAACATGTCAGTTCATGCTGCAGTAGCTCTGATAGGTTGGAGGACGTCCTCCGGAAGTTGTCATAATTACTGTGTAAGTCTATGGAATGGGTGAGAACCATGAGCCTCCTAGGTTTTGTATTAAATCAATCAATCAATCAAATTTTATTTATAAAGTGCTATACAGAAACACAGCCTAAAACCCCAAACAGCAAGCAATGCAGATGTAGAAGCATGGTGGCTAGGAAAAACTCCCTAGAAGGCAGAAACCTAGGAAGAAACCTAGAGAGGAACCAGGCTCTGAGGGGTGGCCAGTCCCCTTCTGGCTGTGCCGGGTAGAGATTATAAGAGTACATGGCTGTGAAGGCCAGATTTTTCTCCAAGATGTTCAAACGTTCATAGATGACCAGCAGGGTCAAATAATAATCACAGTGGTTGTAGAGGTTGCAACAGGTCAGTACATCAGGAGTAAACTTGGCTTTTCATAGCCGGGCATTTAGAGGTTGAAATAGCAGGTGCGGTAGAGAGAGAGAGTTGAAAACAGCAGGTCTGGGACAAGGTAGCACGTCCGGTGAACAGGTCAGCGTTCCATAGCCGCAGGCAGAAGAGTGGAAACTGGAGCAGCAGCACGACCATGTGGACTGGGGACAGCCACGAGTCATCAGGCCAGGTAGTCCTGAGGCATGGTCCTAGGGCTCAGGTCCTCCGGGATGGGAGGGAGAGAGTGAGACAGAGAGAATTAGAGGGAGCATACTTAAATTCACACAGGACACCGGATAAGACAGGAGAATAACACCAGATATAACAGACAGACCCTAGCCCCCCGGCACATAGACTTTTGCAGCATAGATACTGGAGGCTGAGACAGGGGGGGTCGGGAGACACTGTGGCCCCGTCCGACGATACCCCCAGACAAGGCCAACCAGGCAGGATATAACCCCACCCACTTTGCCAAAGCACAGCCCCCACACCACCAGAGGGATATCAACAGACCACCAGCCTTCTACCCTGAGACAAGGCTGAGTATAGCCCACAAAGATCTCCACCGCACGAGCCCGAGAGAGCAACAAACCGGACAGGAAGATCACGTCAGTGACTCAACCCACTCAAGTGATGCACCCCTCCTAGGGATGGCATGGAAAGCACCAGTAAGACAGTGACTCAGCCCCCGTAATAGGGTCAGAGGCAGAGAATCCCAATGGAGAGACAGGAACCGGCCAGGCAGAGACAGCAAGGGAAGTTTATCAATGTACCCAGAGGAGGACGGAAGCTAGCTGTCCTCCGGCTACACCATGGTGCTACCCTACAGAGTGCTGTTGAGGCTACTGTAGACCTTTGCAAAATAATGTGTTTTAATCAATTATTTGGTGACGTGATTATATTTAGTACCGTTTTATCTTAAAAGGATACGTTTTTTAATGTTTTACAATTTTTATGAAATTCACTGAGGAGGATGGTCCTCCCCTTCCTCCTCTGATGTAAAGTTTACTAGCTAGCTACATTAGCAGCTCACTTGAGTTAGCCTGCACTGTAGCTTAGTGGTAGCTTAGTGGTTAAGAGCGTTGTGCCAGTAACCGAAAGGTCACTGGTTCTAATCCCCGAGCCAACTAGGTGAAAAATCTGTCGATGTGCCCTTGAGCAAGGCACTTAACCCTAATTGCTCCTGTAAGTCGCTCTGGATAAGAGCGTCTGCTAAATGACCAATTTATTTTTTTAATTTATTTAGCTACAGTGGAGAAAAAAAGTATTTAGTCAGCCACCAATTGTGCATGTTCTCCCACTTAAAAAGATGAGAGAGGCCTGTAATTTTCATCATAGGTACACGTCAACTATGACAGACAAAATGAGGGAAAAAAATCCAGAAAATCACATTGCAGGATTTTTTATGAATTTATTTGCAAATTATGGTGGAAAATAAGTATTTGGTCAATAACAAAAGTTTCTCAATACTTTGTTATATACCCTTTGTTGGCAATGACACAGGTCAAACGTTTTCTGTAAGTCTTCACAAGGTTTTCACACACTGTTGCTGGTATTTTGGCCCATTCCTCCATGCAGATCTCCTCTAGAGCAGTGATGTTTTGGGGCTGTCGCTGGGCAACACGGACTTTCAACTCCCTCCAAAGATTTTCTATGGGGTTGAGATCTGGAGACTGGCTAGGCCACTCCAGGACCTTGAAATGCTTCTTACGAAGCCACTCCTTCGTTGCCCGGGCGGTGTGTTTTGGATCATTGTCATGCTGAAAGACCCAGCCACGTTTCATCTTCAATGCCCTTGCTGATGGAAGGAGGTTTTCACTCAAAATCTCACAATACATGGCCCCATTCATTCTTTCCTTTATATTGATCAGTCATCCTGGTCCCTTTGCAGAAAAACAGCCCCAAAGCATGATGTTTCCACCCCCATGCTTCACAGTAGGTGTGGTGTTATTTGGATGCAACTCAGCATTCTTTGTCCTCCAAACACGACGAGTTGAGTTTTTACCAAAAAGTTCTATTTTGGTTTCATCTGACCATATGACATTCTCCCAATCCTCTTCTGGATCATCCAAATGCACTCTAGCAAACTTCAGACGGGCCTGGACATGTACTGGCTTAAGCAGGGGGACACGTCTGGTACTGCAGGATTTGAGTCCCTGGCGGCGTAGTGTGTTACTGATGGTAGGCTTTGTTACTTTGGTCCCAGCTCTCTGCAGGTCATTCACTAGGTCCCCCCGTGTGGTTCTGGGATTTTTGCTCACCATTCTTGTGATCATTTTGACCCCACGGGGTGAGATCTTGCGTGGAGCCCCAGATCGAGGGAGATTATCAGTGGTCTTGTATGTCTTCCATTTCCTAATAATTGCTCCCACAGTTGATTTCTTCAAACCAAGCTGCTTACCTATTGCAGACTCAGTCTTCCCAGCCTGGTGCAGGTCTACCATTTTGTTTCTGGTGTCCTTTGACAGCTCTTTGGTCTTGGCCATAGTGGAGTTTGGAGTGTGACTGTTTGAGGTTGTGGACAGGTGTCTTTTATACTGATAACAAGGTCAAACACGTGCCATTAATACAGGTAACGAGTGGAGGACAGAGGAGCCTCTTAAAGAAGAAGATACAGGTCTGTGAGAGCCAGAAATCTTGCTTGTTTGTAGGTGACCAAATACTTATTTTCCACCATAATTTGCAAATAAATTCATTAAAAATCCTGCAATGTGATTTTCTGGATTTTTTTTTCTCATTTTGTCTGTCATAGTTGACGTGTACCTATGATGAAAATTACAGGCCTCTCTCATCTTTTTAAGTGGGAGAACTTGCACAATTGGTGGCTGACTAAATACTTTTTTCCCCCACTGTATCTAGCTAATAATAATATTTATTTATTTATTTATTTTCAAAATATATTTACTTACTTGAATAGGTTCTCCCAGCCATGTGGACGATTGGAGACGGGGCAACAAAGGTTGTTTGTCACCAGAGCGGTTTAGAGCGTATATCTATTTACCTGTGAATAAATCCATTAAACAGAGAATGGATTAAACTATTTACCCATTTAATAACCAGACCTTCATACAAACTTGCTATGCTGAATTCTTGAAGCACAACCGAACGTGCTGCTATATGCTGCCAGCACCCACAAGCGTCACTGTCATACCTCACAGTTCTGTCTTTGGGGAAATATAACTGCTGGGGCCTGCTGTCCTGCTGGGGGATAAAACCTTTCCCATGACAGTTGTTCTCCCTCAGGCCTTGGAGTTGTGGAAGCAGAGAGTTGACCTGCGTTTCTCCACATCACTAACTGGCCTGGGACAGCCTACTCCAGGGAGGGCTACCACGGGGGACACTCGCATACATAGCCGATGGATTTGATTTGATTTGAAGTAGGGGGGTGTAATTCATTTCACACAATGACAAGAAAAATAAAAAAATTAAACCAGATTGCTTTATGAGACTAGAAACATTACATAGCCTCAACATGAAAAACATAAGTAAATGAAAAACACTAAAGACTTTGGACATGCTTTGAAAAATCTTTTTTTTAAAAATACAAAACATTTAAATATACATTTTTTTCCCAAATGTAGTGCACTGGGCCTTTACTAGTCCTTTATTAGTGGGGACCGATATAGCCGTCTGTAGCCCAACAAACATTCCCACCTTCCTTAGGTACAGAGATGGTGGTGGTGGTGGTGAGGATTATAATGGTGAAGGAGATTATGTCAGAGGTTACACACCTTCCTTAGTACAACAATCATTTATATGATGATTATGGTAAAAATAACTTCACAAACCTCTTTTCCCTCCTTCAGGTGATAGGCCCTTCAGGTTGTGGGAAGAGCCAGATGTGTATGATGCTCAGTGTGCCGGCCACTCTGCCCAAGAACATGGGTGGCCTCGACAGATGTGTTATCTACATAGATGTAGAGTCTACATACAGGGTAAAGTACAATGGAGAACATTTTAAACTGGAGAATCAAAAATGTGTCCCTTAAGACTACCACTTCTCATGCTTAATATATTGCAGAACCGCCATTTAGACACTAGGTGTCAGTGCTATCCCATAAAATAAGCCAAGAGAAAAGAAGCTGCCAACTGTGTGGGATGTGGAAAGGCATTAGTGCATTGCACTTTGTAGGAAAAGTTTTTCTGAAATCTAGAATTGAATAAAATAACTAATCTAGGTCTATATCAGAAATGGTATAAATCCCCATATCTCACAAGGAATAATGAATGTGTTATTGGGCCCTGTGCATTCTTATTGAAGTCAGTAACACAGCTCAACACAAGAGGGAAGGAAAGAACACTTATTGGAGTTGAAAGTGTATGCCAGGGGTTCTCAGAGTGGAGAGGCGTCTGTGGCCAGATCTCAAAATATAATTAAGAATATATAATATTTGTTTCTTTCCGTATGTGGTCCTCTGTAGCTCAGTAGAGCATGGTGCTTGCAATGCCAGGATAGTGGGTTTGATTCCCGGGACCACCCATACTTAAAATGTATGCACGCATGACTAAGTCTTTTTGGATAAAATAGCCTGCTAAATGGCTTATATTATTATGATATATTAATACAATACCATACAATGTAATATTATTAATCTACAATTTATTTTCTTAACCCTGGGCAACATGGGCCTGGGAGGCTCACAGGGAAATTGTTATCGACAGTACAATACTATATCCGATGCCAAGATGCCTTTTAAATGTTCTTTCCCTGGGCCCGAGACTTGGTTTGTCCAGCCATGCACGACGTCATAGTAAAACTCCCTGTAGGCAATTTTTATCGCACTTGAGTTGTGTTCTGATTATGAGGGGGTCCCTGATGAATTTGCTATCGCAAAGTTTGAAACCCCCTGGTGTATGCAATATCTGATCACCTCACCTACTGGGTTCTATTCTCCAACTGCTAGCCTAGCTAGCTTATTAGCACTGGGGAGTGAAATCAGTTATTACTACAGCAACAACTTCCCTCTCAACTTAAAATAAAAATTATAATAATACTCTTTGATTTGATTTGGAACTTTCCACCGGATACAAATCTGAAGTAATCCCCAGTTACCCACTCAGTGCCTGGCCTGTGTTACTCAGGCTTTCCTCCTCAGTCTCCTGGGAGAGTGTATGAGTTTCAACATCCATTTCTCCCCTAGTAACACACAATGCCATTTCCCCGATAGTAACACACGACTCCATTTCCCCCTAGTAACACACGACTCCATTTCCCCCTAGTAACATACGACTCCATTTCCCCCTAGTAACACACGACTCCATTTCCCCCTAGTAACACACGACTCCATTTCCCCCTAGTAACACACGACTCCATTTCTCCCTAGTAACATACGACTCCATTTCCCCCTAGTAACACACGACTCCATTTCCCCCTAGTAACATACGACTCCATTTCCCCCATAGTAATACATTACTCCATTTCCCCCTAGTAACACATGACTCCTTTTCCCCCTAGTAACACATGACTCCATTTCCCCCTAGTAACACATGACTCCATTTCCCCCTAGTAACACATGACTCCTTTCCCCTCTAGTAACACAAGACGCCATTTCCCCCATAGTAACACGACTCCTTTTCCCCCAAGTAACACATGACTCCATTTCCCCCTAGTAACTCATAACTCCTTTTCCTCCTAGTAACACATGACTCCATTCCCCCTAGTAACACATTAATAAATTTCCCCCTAGAAACAAATTATTCCATCTGACAGCCTGAGGTAAACAGCTTGTCCTTTTATCATGATTGACAGCTTATTTACTGGCGGCTATTTTTCTATGTCTGCAGAGGATGCAGTGGCCGCTACTGTCATAAAGGCGTAGACAGGGCTGTTTAAAACTAGTCCGAATGTCATGACTGTATTTAGACATGTGAACATACCTGCCGTTACATAGCAACGGGATCCTTCTGATGGTTACTGAACTCTGTAAGCTTCTGCTTATATACCAACTATACAATACGCTGTACTATTCTATACTCTAGGCCAGGGGTATTACAACCTTACCCTACGAGGTCTCGACTACCTGATAATATAATGGCCTCCACCTGATGTGTCCCAGGTCTAAATCAGTTCCTGATTAGAGGGGAAGACTGAAAAAAAGCAGTGGAATTGGCTTTGGGGCTCAGATTTGAATTTGACGGCTTTTGTCCTATTCATCTTTGAACTAATTGATGATGTATTTGCTAGCTAACCTGTCTTCTTCATTTTATCTGTGTACCTTTGTGATCATTGGACTTGTGTGTAAGTAATATACTCCCATGTTTTACATTTGAGACATTTAGCAGACGCTCCTATCCAGAGCGACGTAAGTGACTTGCTCAAGGGCACAGCGAAATACCTTTTTACCTAGTCGGCTTGGCGATTCAAACCAGCAACATTTCAGTTACTGGCCCAACACTCTTAACCGCTAGGCTACCTGCCGCCCTTTGCCATTCAAGCATGTTTGTAGTTAATGTGAGAGCTGTTTGGACTTGACAGAGCACGTTGCCTTCACCCCTCCATATTATCAACAAGAATGTGCCCTGACGAGACCAAAGTGAGGTTAGCCTACCTTGCTAGGGTCCACTTATGAGTTTTTTATAAGGGCTATCATGATTAAACAAGTAAAGACTTTTGTTATTAGCACCCAGGGCCAAACCAACAGGGTCGTTACATTTACCAGTTTTTGTTTATATGTATGACACGGTGCCAAATTTTGCGAGACTGGATGACTGTGGTAGATTGGAGCCCATTGCCTCCACTCCGCTCCTAGGTTGTGTGGAATTGTTGATTTGGTGTAAGTTTACAGGATGTAGATGAGGCTATGAGTTCAAAGTTCAGCTGTGTTGATTCTCTGGATTAGAACAACACAGGAGAGCTCATCACTTGCCCAAACATGAGCTTATTATTGGAGCCTTTTTGTTGACCTATGGACTTCAACTTATGTCAGCTGCAGCTGACTACAAGGCACCATGTAGCTCTCTCAAGCCAGAGGCTGGAGGCTTTAAGACAATTATAGTTATTTTTATGAGTCTGTTGTATTGGCAGTTAGTTTTATCACGTTGGTATTTCATCAAGGCCGATTTGATTTACAAAGTGCTACTGATTATTTGAGTGAATCTACTCAAAATTCTGCTGTGTCAGTCTCAGACCCGATGAAATTCAGAATGCATTTATCTGAGACCTGGTTTGGTTTGGATACATATTGACCTTCCATATTGTCTCAATGTTTTTGACCTCTGACCTACTGCTGACTTTTGTTTATCAGTCTTTTAAGGTCAAGTGAAAGCAATCTCAAATTTTAATGACAGGTCTTATCAAACAAGGATTTGTAGTATTTTGTATTCATAATCTAAAGTATATTGCTTTCAGATACTGCCTAAAAACCATGAAATTAACATTAAGCATGACAAACCAGCAAAATGTGGAAGGAATTATCTTCATGACATTATTGTCTCTTCATGGTATAATCTTCATGATATTATCTTCATGCTTCTCTATTTTCTCCCTCTGTGGGCGATCGAGGAGAGAGAGGCGCCGTGTCATTCAGAGGATGTAAACAAACACAAAAGAAATAGCCTCCATGTTAGCTGACAACATCTGAATGCAACTCTGTATATAATGCTAGACACCCTATTGAACATAACGTCCTGTCCAGGGGTGTACTGCCTCACGCTACAGAAACAGGCTCCTGGCTTGTTCAAGGCTACTTACCACTACTACTTACTATTGAACATAGACATTGGATTCTACACATTCTGATGTAGTGATGTTTGTAGCATGTCCCCTTGCCTGCAACTCTCTGAAACACATTTGTTTGATCCCACTGTGTAGTGGCCGGGGACTTTAAGGCAGGCAAACTTAAATCCATTTTACCCAATTTCTACCAGCATGTCACATGTGCAACCAGAGGAAAAAAAACTCTAGACCACCTTTACTCCACACACAGAGACGCATACAAAGCTCTCCCTCGCCCTCCATTTGGCAAATCTGACCATAATTCTATCCTACTGATTCCTGCTTACAAGCTAAAACTAAAGCAGGAAGTACCAGTGACTCGCTCAAACCGGTAGTGGTCAGATGACGCGAATGCTACGCTACAGGACTGTTTTCCTACCACAGATTGGAATATGTTCCGGGATTCATCCAGTGGCATTGAGGAGTATACCACCTCAGTCACCGGCTTCATAAATAAGTGCATCGGCGACGTCATCCCCACAGTGACCGTACATACATATCCCAACCAGAAGCCATGGATTACAGGCAACATCCGCACCGAGCTAAAGGCTAGAATTGCCGCTTTCAAGGAGCAAGCCTACCAGATGGGCTAAATGCCTTTTATACTCACTTCGGGGCAAGCAACACTGAAGCATGCATGAGAGCACGCTGTCTGTAGCCGATGTGAGCAAGACCTTTAAACAGGTCAACATTCACAAGGCCGCAGGGCCAGATGGATTACCAGGACATGTGCTCAGAGCATGCACGGACCAACTGGCAAGTGTCTTACATTTACATTTTAGTCATTTAGCAGAGACTCTTATCCAGAGCGACTTACAGTTAGTGAGTGCATACATTATTATTTTTTTATATACTGGCTCCCCGTGGGAATCGAACCCACAACCCTGGCGTTGCAAACACCATGCTCTACCAACTGAGCTACATTATTATTTTTTTATTTTTTATATACTGGCTCCCCGTGGGAATCGAACCCACAACCCTGGCGTTGCAAACACCATGCTCTACCAACTGAGCTACATCCCTGCCAGCCATTCCCTCCCCTGGACAACGCTGGGCCAATTGTGCACCGCCCCATGGGTCTCCCGGTCACGGCCGGCTACAACAGAGCCTGGATTCGAACCAGGATCTCTAGTGGCACAGCTAGCACTGCGATGCAGTGCCTTAGACCACTGCGCCACTCGGGAGTCATGACATGTCTTCACTGACATTTTCAACCTCTCCCTGACCGAGTCTGTAATACCTACATGCAAGCAGACCACCATAGTCCCTGTGCCCAAGAAAGCAAAGGTAACATGCCTAAATGACTACCGCCCCGTAGCACTCACATCGGTAGCCATGAAGTGCTTTGAAAGGCTGGTCATGGCTCACATCAACACCATCATCACGGAAACCCTAAACCCACTCCAATTCGCATACCGCCCCAACAGATCCACAGATGATGCCATCTCAATCGCACTCCACACTGCCCTTTCCCACCTGGACAAAAGGAACACCTATGTGAGAATACTGTTCATTGACTACAGCTCAGTGTTCAACACCATAGTGCCCACAAAGCTCATCACTAAACTAAGGACCCTGGGACTAAACACCTCCCTCTGCAACTGGATCATGGACTTCCTGACGGGCCGCCCCCAGGTGGTAAGGGTAGGCAACAACACATCTGCCACGCTGATCCTCAACACGGGGGCCCCTCAGGGGTGCTTAGTCCCCTCCTGTACTCCCTGTTCTCCCACGACTGCGTGGCCAAGTACGACTCCAACACCATCATTATGTTTGCTGACGACACAACGGTGGTAGGCCTGATCACCGACAACGATGAGACAGCCTATAGGGAGGAGGTCAGAGACCTGGCAGTGTGGTGCCAGGACAACAACCTCTCCCACAACGTGAGCAAGACAAAGGAGATGATCGTGGACTACAGGAAAAGGAGGGCCGAACACACTCCCTTTGACATCGACAGGGCTGTAGTGGAGCGGGTCGAGAGTTTCAAGTTCCTTGGTGTCCACATCAACAACAAACTATCATGGTGCAAACTCACCAAGAAAGTCATGAAGAGGGCATGACAATGCCTTTTCCCCCTCAGGAGACTGAAAAGATTTGGCATGGGTCCCCAGATCCTCAAAAAGTTATACAGCTGCACCATTGAGAGAATCCTGACCGGTTGCATCACCGCATGGTATGGCAACCGCTCGTCATCTGACCATAAGGCGCTACAGAGGGTAGTGCGTACAGCCCAGTACATCACTGGGGCCAAGCTTCCTGCCATTCAGGACCTATACACTAGGCGGTGTCAGAGGAAAGCCCAAAAAATGGTCAAAGACTCCAGCCACCTTAATCATAGACTCTTCTCTCTGCTACCGCACGGCAAGCAGTACCGGAGCGCCAAGTCTAGGTCCAAAAGGCTCCTTAACAGCTTCTACCCCCAAGCCATAAGACTGCTGAACAATTAATCAAATGGCCACCCGGACTATTTGCATTGTTTTTACACTGCTGCTAATCGCTGTTTATTATCACTTTACTGTACAAATTACCTTGACTAACCTGTACCCACACACATTGACTCGGTACCGGTTACCCCTGTATATAGCCTCGTTATTGTTATTTTGTTACAATTTTTTTTTTTTTTTACTTTATTTTATTTAGGAAATATTTTCTTAACTCTATTTCTTGAACTGCGTTGTTGGTTAATGGCTTGTAAGTATGCATTTCACAGTATGTGACAAATAAAATTTGATTTGATTTGATACCATCGCCTTGGTAACACAGCTATTATATGACCTGTATCCACCATCGCCTTGGTAACACAGCTATTCTATGACCTGTATCCTGTATCTCTCTCCATCACTCCCTCAGCATTGCCTGTGTGTGGATATGTATCTGTGTCCCGGCGGAGTAGTCGGACCAGTGAATGTTGGACCAACATTATGCTAAGGCTAGCCTTTGAGTAAAGGGATACGGGTTGTTTCTCTTACGTTATCTAATAGACACATGGCATTGACCTGTAACAGTACTCTCTCTTTCTCTCTCTGACAAACTATTGTCTCTCATTAAATACAAAGGCTCTCTCTCTCTCTCTCTCTCTCTCTCTCTCTCTCTCTCTCTCTCTCTCTCTCTCTCTCTCTCTCTCTCTCTCTCTCTCTCTCTCTCTCTCTCTCTCTCTCTCTCTCTCTCTCTCTCTCTCTCTCTCTCTCTCTCTCCATCTGTCCTGGGATGGGATGGGGGTGGGGGGAGAGTTCAACAGTAGGGTGTATCTGCTTCACCCCTCTCTTTGATCATGTAATCAGATTCACATTTCCCCTCCTCTAGTCAGACTCCTCTCTACCTCCCTTTCTCTCTCCCGCTCATTTTGTCTCCTCCATGCAGGGTTCTACATTCCGCTGTTTTCAACCAGAGATTGTGCGTCTCAGGTTTCCAGTCAAATGTCAGCCTCCGTCACCGTCGTCCCCGGGTTTCTCCCATCCAGGGGCTCCTGGGATGGGGCTGGGGCGGCAAGCGTGATGCCCGTAATGGTCAAGGTTTGAAAAGGCCCTCTGTCTAGTCTGAAGAGGGGGAGGGATCAAGTCTGGTTTCTACCTGATCTAGGATCAGTACTGTGACTCAGGTGGGAGAGAGAGTCTGGTTTCTACCTAATCTAGGATCAGTAATGTGACAGGTGGGAGAGTAGGAGTCTGGTTTCTACCTGATTTAGGATCAAATCAAAATCAAAAATCAAATCAAATCTTATTTGCCACATGCGCTGAATACAACAGGTGTAGACATTACCGTGAAATGCTTACTTACAGCCCTTAACCAACAATGCATTTATTTCTTAATAAAAAAGTAAAATAAAACAACAACAACAAAAATGTGTTGAGAAAAAAAGAGAAGAAGTAAAATAAAATAACAGTAGGGAGGCTATATACAGGGGGGTACCGGTGCAGAGTCAATGTGCGGGGGCACTGGCTAGTCTTGCTCACGTTGAGGGAGAGGTTGTTGTCCTGTGACTCAGGTGGAAAAGGAAGAGTCTGGTTTCTACCTGATCTAGGATCAGTACTGTGACTGGTGCTGCAGAGGCCTGATGAGTGTGTTTAGAAACTACTGGGTAGAGATGAGCTGGTTGCTGGACTGACCTACACATGCTGTCTTTCCCAGCACCCGCTCTAGCCCAGATATCAGTACAGAGATACTCTATTGCTGTCATACTGTGCTTGTCTTCAGAGATGCCTAACTGCCTAACTTCTGAAAATGTCTGCATCTGTTTTTGTTTTTGTATGTTGACATAGACAATATTAGAGAAAGAAAGAGTTAAATCTCTGAGGGACATGGGATGCCTTTAAGGCCTGTCCCAGCTCTCTGTGTTTAATCTAGTGAAACTGCAGTTGTCCAACTGAAGCTCCCTCTGACCTCATTTTGATGAAAACTCAATAGCCGGCCCAGTGCCAACGGTAGTTTAGTGCCAACAGTTGAGACAGGCGATCCCCAAGGCAGGGCATTGAAAATCCCCCAAACCCTTGGCTGGCTGTTCACAATGGCAAGCGTAAAGCCTAAAGTTATGGATGAGGGTTGGTGTTCCTAGTGAATGCTCGTGTGACGTGTGTGTATGCATGTGCACGCCTGCCTCTGTGTGGAGTGTTTGTGTGAGGGAGGGATGTAAATAAAAATAGGCTTTAATAGGCTTCAACAGAGCCATCCGGTGTGGTTTAACCCCCTGTGCTCCCTCTGGGGTTAGATGGGAGAGGAGGACCATAGGCCAGAGCAGGGCCCAGTGGACAGACAGACAGCCAGAGAGCAGGGCCCAGTGGACAGACAGACAGCCAGAGAGCAGGGCCCAGCGGACAGACAGACAGCCAGAGAGCAGGGCCCAGAGGACAGTAGACTTGTTTTCAAAATACTATTTGAAATAATTTAGAATCCTTAAACTGTGTGTGCCCTGGTGCAATTTAATGAATAAAATAGTCCCACAAGTGCAAACCCTGCCCAGATGGCACTCCATGCAGGCTTAAGGAAAAGCACAAAATATTTGAAATGATTTCGAATAGCATTTGAGCCCAGGTCTGTAACGGACAGACAGACAGACTCTCTTTGTCAACAGCAAGGCCCAGCGGACAGACAGACAGACAGACTCTCTTTGTCAACAGCAGGGGTCCTTCATTAACTGTGTGTGACAGAGGCTGCAGTGATCTGCCTCTGATAAGGGAGCCACTGTGTGCAGACAGCCAACAACACACTGAGACACTTTCCATGCCCTCACCCGGGCCTTATCTGCATGATTGGGTTTTCCTCCTCCTCCTCAATCGGTCGCCCTAATCGACCGCCACGTCCTACCCTCAAGGTTTGGTCACACACAGCAACACAGTCACACAGAACAGAGACTCCCAAGCCACTAGACCACTAGGGTTTACTGAGGGACAGAGGGTAAAGGAAAACAGAAGCCAAAAAGAGGGAGAGAGAAAGAGAGAGAGAGAGAGAGAGAGAGAGAGAGAGAGAGAGAGTTGTTGAGAGGGAAAGGGTAAAAAAAGGAGGTAGAGATGATTGTGGACCACAGGAAAAAAAAGAGGACTGAGCATGCCCTCATTCTCATCGACGGGGCTGTAGTGGAACAGGTTGAGCGCTTCAAGTTCCTTGGTGTCCACATCACCAACAAACTATCATGGTCCAAACACACCAAGACAGTCATGAAGAGGGCACGACAAAGCCTATTCCCCCTCAGGAGACTGAAAAGATTTGGCATGGGTCCTCAGATCCTCAAAAAGTTATACAGCTGCACCATCGAGAGCATCCTGACTGGTTGCATCACTGCCTGGTATGGCAACTGCTCGGCCTCCGACCGCAAGGCACTACAGAGGGTAGTGCATACGGCCCAGTACATCACTGGGGCCAAGCTTCCTGCCATCCAGGACCTCTATACCAGGCGGGGTCAGAGGAAGGCCCTAAAGATTGTCAAAGACTCCAGCCACCCTAGTCATAGACTGTTCTCTCTGCTACCAGATGGCAGTCTAGGCCCTGTATATAGCCACCCTACTGTTATTTTATTTTACTGCTGATCTTTAATTATTTGTTATTTTTTACTTATCTATTTTTTACTTAACACTTATTTTTCTTAAAACTGCATTGTTGGTTAAGGGCTTGTAAGTAAGCACACTGTGAGGTCTACACCTGTTATATTTGGCGCATGTGGCAAATAACATTTGATTTGATCTGTGCTGGACATGTTTATTGGAGCCACTTCCTTCTCCTCTTCACAGCGGGGCAGAGAGCTCTCTCTCTATCAGAGATGGCTATCGTCTCTGCAGCATATGATATCCATTCTCTCTATTAGCATAGAGAGGGAAACACAGCATGGTCTCCATCATACAACGTTTTTGTTTTTCTTAGCGAACTCTTGAGTGCTGAACAAGGTCTTCTAGCTATGTACAAGTAAACACATGTCCTGGGTTGTTGTTGTTGTTGTTGTTGTTGTTTTGAAGCACTTTTAATGCACTTAGACTTATGGTGACACTCAGGGAGCCGTCCAGAAGTCAAGTTGTGACTTAGATAGGGTGTTAAAATACTGGAGTGGATTTTAGACTCCTACACCATCTGTTTTCTGTTCCTGTCCAGTTGTGGGATAACATATGGGATGCTGGCGTTGTAGGATCAGTGGGGGTTTAGGATGGGGGCGGTGGTGTAGTGGAGGGTAAAATACATTGAACATATAAGGAGCATTCATTGTTTCACCGCAACCAGATAGTTTACCCACCTATATGTTTACCACTACATCACAGGAGTGGGGATAGTGGTAGGGTCTGAAGGAGTGTGTGTGTGTGTGGGGTGAGTGAAGGAGTGTGTGCATATGTGTGTGTGTGTGTGTGTGTGTGTTAAATCAAATCAAATCAAATTGTATTTGCCACATGCACCGAATACAACAGGTGTAGACCTTACAGTGAAATGCTTATTTACAAGCTCTTAACCAACATTGCAGTTTTAAGTGTTAAGTAAAAAATTGATAAGTAAAAAATAAAAATAACAAATAATTAAAGCACAGGGGGTACCGGTACAGAGTCAATGTGCGGGGGCACCGGTTAGTCGAGGTAATTGAGGTAATATGTACATGTGGGTAGAGTTAAAGTGACTATGCATAGATAATAAACAGAGTAGCAGCAGCAAATAGTCCGGGTAGCCATGATTAGCTGTTCAGGAGTCTTATGGCTTGGGGGTAGAAGCTGTTAAGAAGCCTTTTGGACCTAGACTTGGCGCTCCGGTACCGCTTGCTGTGCGGTATTAGAGATAGTAGTCTATGACTAGGGTGGCTGGAGTCTTTGACAATTTTTAGGGCCTTCCTCTGACACCGCCTGGTATAGAGGTCCTGGATGGCAGGAAGCTTGGCCCCAGTGATGTACTGGGCCAAACGCACTACCCTCTGTAGTGCCTTGCGGTCAGAGGCCGAGCAGTTGCCATACCAGGCAGTGATGCAACCAGTCAGGATGCTCTTGATGGTGCAGCTGTAGAACGTTTTGAGGATCTGAGGACCCATGCCAAATCTTTTCTGTCTCCTGATGGGGAATAGGCTTTGTCGTGCCCTCTTCACGACTGTCTTGGTGTGTTTGGACCATGATAGTTTGTTGGTGATGTGGACACCAAGGAACTTGAAGCTCTCAACCTGTTCCACTACAGCACCGTCGATGAGAATGGGGGCGTGTTCAGTCCTCTTTTTTTCCCTGTAGTCCACAATCATCTCCTTTGTCTTATGGTCTGTGTTTGTGTGTGAGGCCTGTCTAACAGGCCGAGGGAGAGCTAGGCATGGAAAAGAGGCTGAGAGTCCCCCATCCTTCTCCATGGGAGCTGTACAGCAGCGCACATGGCGTTAGTTTAGTCTACCTCTCTGTCCCTCCTCCCTTCTCTTCCCTTCTCCTCCCTTCTCTTCCCTTCTCTTCCCCTCTCTTCCCCTCTCTTTTCCTCTCTTCCCCTCTCTTCCCTTCTCTTTTCCTCTCTTCCCTTCTCTTCCCATCTCTTCCCCTCACTTCCCTTCTCTTTCCCTATCTTTTCCTCTCTTCCCTTCTCTTCCCCTCTCTTTTCCTCTCTTCCCTTCTCTTCCCATCTCTTCCCCTCACTTCCCTTCTCTTTCCCTATCTTTTCCTCTCTTCCCTTCTCTTCCCCTCTCTTCCCCTCTCTTCCCTTCTCTTCCCATCTCTTCCCCTCACTTCCCTTCTCTTTCCCTATCTTTTCCTCTCTTCCCTTCTCTTCCCCTCTCTTCCCCTCTCTTCCCCTCTCTTCCCTTCTCTTCCCCTCTCTTCCCCTCTCTTCCCCTCTCTTCCCCTCTCTTCCCCTCTCTTCCCTTCTCTTCCCCTCTCTTTCCCTCTCTTCCCTTCTCTTTACCTCTCTTTCCTTCTCTTCCCCTCTCTTCCCTTCTCTTTTGCATCAGCTCAGAAACTCGGGGAAACACTGATTCTGTAGTGAAAGAGCCCTAATGGTTAGCTAGATGCACCCAGGCCCCATGCGTTAGTTTCACTTCTATTCAACTTTGGTTTGACTCTGAAACCGCTGGTCTTATAGTGCTGTATGTTCTGTCTAGTTTATTCAGTCATCTTTCAACTTCTTTGTCTTTAACCAGTGTTCTTAGCACTATTGTACTCTATGTCTTTCTCTGTAGTACATTGTGATATTAAAATCAACCGTCTCTCTCTGCTGCTGCTCCTCCCGCTGGGGGAACTTCTGTCACATGCTGGTGGGCCTATTCTATTTCCTCGGCCTCGCACGTTTCCACAGGAAATGTTTTGAGGAATTGAGAGTTGCTGATAGGACACTTGTACGAGCCGAATCCCCTCTTACTCCATGGAAAAAACATAAAGGAAGGGAATAAAAAGGACATGGTGACAACAGGCGTGCAGGCAATACACATACACATACACACCACCACACGCCAGGGCTCATCCTTTAGCAGACAGAATTAGCTCTCCCAGGCCCAGCAAAGGTTTATTGATGTCATGGGAGCAGAGGGAATCATGGTCACACAAAAGCAAGAGATGATAACAGTGTGTCAGGTGGCTAGGGCTGTGTTCTGGACTGGTTAATGGTCATTAGACAGCCTGCAGGGTCTCACACACACATACACACACACACACACACACACACACACACACACACACACACACACACACAAAAGGATGTGGCTAATTATTCACTTGCTGCTTGTTATAATCAATGATGTCAGACCATGTGTAAAGTGGAAATAATGATGAATTATGGTGTAAACAATGAAGATATGTAGTTCCTGCAGTCAAATGACCAAATCGCCCTCTAGTGGCCTCATGGGTGGAATGTTATTTATACACTACCGGTCAAAAGGTTTAGAACACCTACTAATTCAAGGGTTTTTCTTTATTTTTACTATTTTCTACATTGTAGAACAATAGTGAAGACATCAAAACTATGAAATAACACATATGGAATCATGTAGTAACCAAAAAAGTGTTAAACTTTTGATGACAGCTTTGCACACTCTTGGCATTGAATGAGTAGGTGTTCTAAAACCTATGACCGGTAGTGTATATTTCATAATCTCATAATTAATCAATAATATTTTGAAAAAACACAGAAAATCCGGTGTTTCTATGTCAAAAACGGTTTTGTTATATTTCAGTCTTCTGTGATGTATATAAAGTGTAATATTGGGATGCAAACTCAAAATTGAATACATTTTAACTCTATATCTGACATGGTACAGGTGGGGTTTTTGTTGTTGTCCATAACCATGTGTGTGAGGTTTGTACTTTTGTTTCAAAGTAGATTTGTTTAAGACTACCAAGAAACACTCTGTGTGACCTTGATTTAGCCCACTGCAGTAGAAGGTTAAAGGACCTGTAGTCATAAGAAGTGAAGGAGAAAACACCTGATACTGTTACATATTGCAATATTATTTTGGACATTATATCGATACTTTGTTTTTCACCCATCTTTTTTAAAATAGGGAGCCAACATGTTCTCAGCACTTTTATTTCCATGACTGATCAAAACTCATTTTCTCATGCTCTCTCTTGTCTCTCTGCAGCAGACATACAGTGTGCAATATGTTTGAAACATCAAATCGCAATATCGATTTGCAATACATATAGAATCGTGATAATAGCAATACATATCGCATCGGCACCTAAGTATCGTAACGTGAGGTGCCTGGCAATTCCCAGCCCTTGTCATAAGCCTTTACATTTCCATTTTAGTCATTTACCAGATGCTCTTATCCACAGTGACTTACAGGAGCAATTAGGGTTAAGTGCCTTGCTCAAGGGCACATCGACAGATTTTTCACCTAGTCGGCTCGGGGATTAGAACCAGCAACCTTTCGGTTACTGGCACAACGCTCTTAACCACTAAGCTACCTGCTTAGTTTGTCAAGTTTGTCAAGCTTCATGGTAGTTTGTTTTGAATTAGCAGTATCTCTGAATTGATTGCCATTTGTCACGTTTATGTACAGTCAGTATGCAACAAATAAAGATTATGAATCACACAAGTGTTAGTCCGCTGTTCAAAGTTGAACTCAACCCCTGCGATGTGTGTTTAGCATGTGTTGCAGCATCCGATGAGGGGGGATTCTGGGTATGTGACGGCGGCTCTAGGGAATACATGGAGTCACAGCATCAACACCCGCCTCATCGTCCAATACGTGGACTCACACCAACGACAGGTGAGACACGACGGTGTCACAGAAGATAACGTTCTAGTTCTACTAACCAAGGAACTGTCTTCCTATGTCATCTTTGGGCCTCTGTGATTTTAACTGTTATTACCAGACTTTCACAGAATACACAGTTAATACTACTGAAATATGACCAGGCTTGGATTATCTATTGGGGAAATAGTGTGGTCAGACTAATTCATGTATATGAATGGACAAAGCCATTGATCACGTAACACCATTCATTCCTATGTGAAGACTCAATAGTGCATTGAAGCCAAATTAAGTCTCATGGATACATAGCATGCACAGTTTGAGCTATTCCAGGAAGTGACGTTACAGGCTAGCTCAGTTCTGCCCCCTCTCATTTAGTAACTCAAATTGAAGGCCGACTGAGGTACTGCAGGCTGCCATTAGCAACTAAATTATCCTTATAACTTGTTCTGTGTGCGATTTAAAAATAATCGGTTCAAGGATATACATCTGGTGTATTAGAAGCAATGATTGGTACCATGATTGTCTTCAAATTTGTATTTATTTACACAAAGATTGACCACGAAGATTGACATTTTCCCGTTAACTATAATGGGAGATCCTGTTTTCTGCAAACAATTACTGCAGTACCGCAGTCGGCCTTGAACTTCCGTGGTTTCAATCAGAGAGGGCAGTTGTTCTCCCCTGGGTCAGACAGACACACATACACACACACATAATATTCTCCCTCTAGTCTCATCCTGCACGACTCAGAGTTGCTAGTGCATTCCACAGTCAACTCCCAAAAAGCCTCGGAGGCCCAAACGAAAGGCTGTGAGTTTTTCTTTTTACGATCCACATCTCCCCAAAATAAATGACCGTGAAAGGAAAAGCAGCAGTCCACAACTACTGGTCCATTGAGGCTTCACTCTGGTGCCTGGGGGCACTGAGTCAATGGGCTGGTTCATTGAAAGTGTGTGTGCCTCTGTCTTTCGGTCTATCTATCTATCTATCTATCTATCTATCTATCTATCTATCTGTCTGTCTGTCTGTCTATCTGTCTGTCTGTCTGTCTGTCTGTCTGTCTGTCTGTCTGTCTGTCTGTCTGTCTGTCTGTCTGTCTGTCTGTCTGTCTGTCTGTCTGTCTGTCTGTCTGTCTGTCTGTCTGTCTGTCTGTCTGTCTGTCTGTCTGTCTGTCTGTCTGTCTGTCTGTCTGTCTGTCTGTCTGTCTGTCTGTCTGTCTGTCTGTCTGTCTGTCTGTCTGTCTGTCTGTCTGTCTGTCTGTCTGTCTGTCTGTCTGTCTGTCTGTCTGTCTGTCTGTCTGTCTGTCTGTCTGTCTGTCTGTCTGTCTGTCTGTCTGTCTGTCTGTCTGTCTGTCTGTCTGTCTGTCTGTCTGTCTGTCTGTCTGTCTGTCTGTCTGTCTGTCTGTCTGTCTGTCTGTCTGTCTGTCTGTCTGTCTGTCTGTCTGTCTGTCTGTCTGTCTGTCTGTCTGTCTGTCTGTCTGTCTGTCTGTCTGTCTGTCTGTCTGTCTGTCTACAGTGAGGGGGAAAAGTATTTGATCCCCTGCTGATTTTGTATGTTTGCCCACTGACAAAGAAATGATCAGTCTATAATTTTAATGGTAGGTTTATTTGAACAGTGAGAGACAGAATAACAACAAAAAAATCCAGAAAAACGCATGACGAAAATGTTATAAATTGATTTGCATTTTAATGAGGGAAATAAGTATTTGACCCCCTCTCAATCAGAAAGCTTTCTGGCTCCCAGGTGTCTTTTACACAGGTAACGAGCTGAGATTAGAGCACACTCTTAAAGGGAGTGCTCCTAATCTCAGCTTGTTACCTGTATAAAAGACACCTGTCCACAGAAGCAATCAATCAATCAGATTCCAAACTCTCCACCATGGCCAAGACCAAAGAGCTCTCCAAGGATGTCAGGGACAAGATTGTAGACCTACAGAAGGCCGGAATGGGCTACAAGACCATCGCCAAGCAGCTTGGTGAGAAGGTGACAACAGTTGGTGCGATTTTTCACAAATGGAAGTAACACAAAAGACTGTCAATCTCCCTCGGCCTGGGGCTCCATGCAAGATCTGACCTCGTGGAGTTGCAATGTACATGAGAACAGTGAGGAATCAGCCCAGAACTACACGGGAGGATCTTGTCAATGATCTCAAGGCAGCTGGGACCCTAGTCACCAAGAAAACAATTGGTAACACACTACGCCGTGAAGGACTGAAATCCTGCAGTGCCCGCAAGGTCCCCCTGCTCAAGAAAGCACATATACAGGCCCGTCTAAAGTTTGCCAATGAACATCTGAATGATTCAGAAGAGAACTGGGTGAAAGTGTTGTGGTCAGATGAGACCAAAATCGAGTTCTTTGGCATCAACTCAACTCACCGTGTTTGGAGGAGGAGGAATGCTGCCTATGACCCCAACAACACCATCTCCACCGTCAAACATGGAGGTGGAAACATTATGCTTTGGGGGTGTTTTTCTGCTAAAGGGACAGGACAACTTCACCGCATCAAAGGGACGATGGACGGGGCCATGTATCGTCAAATCTTGGGTGAGAACCCTCAGCCAGGGCATTGAAAATGGGTCGTGGATGGGTATTCCAGCATGACAATGATCCAAAACACACAGCCAAGGCAACAAAGGAGTGGCTCAAGAAGAAGCACATTAAGGTCCTGGAGTGGCCTAGCCAGTCTCCAGACCTTAATCTCATAGAAAATCTGTGGAGGGAGCTGAAGGTTCGAGTTGCCAAACGTCAGCCTCGAAACCTTAATGACTTGGAGAAGATCTGCAAAGAGGAGTGGGACAAAATCCCTCCTGAGATGTGTGCAAACCTGGTGGCCAACTACAAGAAACGTCTGACCTCTCTGATTGCCAACAAAGGTTTTTCCACCAAGTACTAAGTCATGTTTTGCAGAGGGGTCAAATACTTATTTCCCTAATTAAAATGCAAATCAATTTATAAAATTTTTGACATGCGTTTTTCTGGATTTTTTTGTTGTTATTCTGTCTCTCACTGTTCAAATAAACCTACCATTAAAATTATAGACTGATCATTTCTTTGTCAGTGGGCAAACGTACAAAATCAGCAGGGGATCAAATACTTTTTTCCCTCACTGTATCTAGTGTTCATCTCCACCACCATTTCCCTCTAGATTGAACTGATTAGCGAAAACATGAGAGGTCTTTATGCAGGGAGACATGTCTTTGTCAGAGTTAATGACATGTTACTGTGGGCATAGAGGTTTTCAAAACACAGAGTTGACTGGTTGCTGAGGTCCGTGGAGACCTGCATGCCTGTGAAAATCACTGAGATGGCATTTATTCACACTGGTCCTAATTCGAGTGGGTTTAGCGAAAATGACCAATTACCGACTACAGGTAATCTAATAGCACTCAGGTTTGTTTTTAACTTAAATAAAGCAACAGCAGACATCTGTAGCTGGTTAGGCCCTAAGTGGAGATAAATGCTCAAATTTGGAAACTGCACCTCAGGAAAGCAAACTTGGATTCTTGGATGCCATTGGGATCATTTCTTCCACTAGTGCAAATCTGAGGTTTATTATTATAATTTTGTATTATTATTTTATTTTATTTTATTTTTTTAACCCATACACCATCCCCCCCTCTTCAGAGGACATATTTTTTGTTTTTTACAGCTTTTCTGCTAAATATACATACAATTCACATATACATTTTACATATACATTTTGCATACACATTTTACATACATGTTACTTTTATATACAGCAATCACATAACAATAATACATTACCGAACATAAACTCATTAATCCCACCCCTCAGCCACTCTCAGCCCATCCTACCCATCACCATAGACCACCCTTGTTTGGTTTCTATGTGCCATATATTTTTTAAATGTGCTGTGATGTTTTACATACATTTTGAACCGTTCTAATCGTATAGTATCCACAGATTGTGAGCTAAAGATGAAAACCTTTCCTACGAGTATTATTATATTACTTATTGACTGACTATGGCTTTCCAAATCGCCCAACACTGCTATTTGTAAGGTACATTTTAAGTGAATGTTGTGATTTTTTAACCCTTCCTGAACCTGTGACCAAAAACAAGCTACATAGGGGCAATACCAGAATAAATGATCTAGTCTCTTCACAGCAAAATCTACAGAGCTGAGATTGTTGTATGCCCCATATATATAGCATTCTGTTGGTGGCAAGAATTTTGTATAATAATTTAAAGTGAAAAACTCAAAGCGTTGAATCAAGTGTTGTTTTTTGTATCAGTTCATAAACCATGTGCCATGGAATTGGTACATTGGAAATCTCTTACCATTTATTTTGCAAACTGTATGGCGCAGCTGTCAACATTTTTGTCCTCAAATGAAACTGGTATATTTCTCTATTTATACCAATTCTTTTCAGCCAATTTGTAACTTAAATATATGGCAGACAAACAAGCTCCCTACCTTCTCCCTCTTCCACTTACCTCCTCCATTTTTGTGGTAAATCGGAGGTTTAAGTAAACACTTAACTGACTGATGGCTCTGTGAAGTTTAAGTAAACGCTTAACTGACTGGCCGCACTGTGAGGTTTGAGTAAACCCTTAAGTGACTGGACGCATTGTGAGGTTTGAGTAAACGCTTAACTGACTGGTCGCACTGTGAGGTTTGAGCAAACGAATAACTTACTGGTCACACTGTGAGGTTCGAGTAAACGCTTAACTTACTGGTCACACTGTGAGGTTTAAGTAAACCCTGAACTGACTGGTCGCACTGTGAGGTTTAAGTAAACGCTTAACTGACTGGTCACACTGTGAGGTTCGAGTAAACGCTTAACTTACTGGTCACACTGTGAGGTTTAAGTAAACCCTGAACTGACTGGTCGCACTGTGAGGTTTAAGTAAACGCTTAACTAAATGGTCGCACTGTGAAGTTTAAGTAAATGCTTAATTGACTGGTCGCACTGTGAGGTTTAAGTAAACACTTAACTGGCTGGTTGCATTGTGAGGTTTAAGGAAACGCTTAACTGACTGGTCACACTGTGAGGTTTGAGTAAACGCAACTGAGTGGTCGCACTGTGAGGTTTGAGTAAATGCTTAACTTACTGGTCGCACTGTGAGGTTTAAGTGGTCCTCTGTAGCTCAGCTGGTACAGCACGGCGCTTGTAACGCCAAGGTAGTGGGTTCGAACCCCGGGACCACCCATACACAAAGAAAAATTATGCACGCATGACTGTAAGTCGCTTTGGATAAAAGCGTCTGCTAAATGGCATATTATTATTAACTGACTAGTCGCACTGTAAGGTTTAAGTAAATGCTTAACTGACTGGTCGCGTTGTGAGGTTTAAGTAAACGCTTAACTGACTGGCTGCACTGTGAGGTTTAAGTAAACACTTAACTGACTGGTCGCACTGTGAGGTTTAAGTAAACACTTAACTAAATGGTTGCACTGTGAAGTTTAAGTAAATGCTTAATTGACTGGTCGCACTGTGAGGTTTAAGTAAACACTTAACTGGCTGGTCGCATTGTGAGGTTTAAGTAAACGCTTAACTGACTGGTCGCGTTGTGAGGTTTAAGTAAACGCTTAACTGACTGGCTGCACTGTGAGGTTTAAGTAAACACTTAACTAAATGGTTGCACTGTGAAGTTTGAGTAAATGCTTAATTGACTGGTCGCACTGTGAGGTTTAAGTAAACACTTAACTGGCTGGTCGCATTGTGAGGTTTAAGTAAACGCTTAACTGACTGGTCGCACTGTGAGGTTTAAGTAAACCCTTAACTGACTGGTCGCACTGTGAGGTTTGAGTAAATTTTTAACTGAATGGTCGTACTGTGAGGTTTAAGTAAACGCTTAACAGACTGGTCGCACTGTGAGGTTTAAGTTAACGCTTAACTGACTGGTCGCACTGTGAGGTTTAAGTAAACGCTTAACAAAATGGTAGCACTGTGAAGTTTAAGTAAATGCTTAATTGAATGGTCGCACTGTGAGGTTTAAGTAAACACTTAACTGGCTGGTCGCATTGTGAGGTTTAAGTAAACGCTTAACTGACTGGTGGCACTGTGAGGTTTGAGTAAATGCTTAACTGACTGGTCGTATTTTGAGGTTTAAGTAAATGCTTAACTGACTGGTCGCACTGTGAGGTTTGAGTAAACGCTTAACTGACTGGTCGCACTGTGAGGTTTAAGTAAACGTTTAACTAAATGGTCGCACTGTGAAGTTTAAGTAAATGCTTAATTGACTGGTCGCACTGTGAGGTTTAAGTAAACACTTAACTGGCTGGTTGCATTGTGAGGTTTAAGTAAACGCTTAACTGACTGGTCGCGCTGTGAGGTTTAAGTAAACGCTTAACTGACTGGTCGCACTGTGAGGTTTAAGTAAACGCTTAACTGACTGGTCGCACTGTGAGGTTTAAGTAAACGCTTAACTTACTGGTCGCACTGTGAGGTTTAAGTAAACGCAACTGAGTGGTCGCACTGTGAGGTTAGAGTAAATGCTTAACTGACTGGCCGCACTGTGAGGTTTGTGTAAATGCTTACCTGACTGGTCGTACTGTGAGGTTTAAGTAAACTGACTGGTCGCACTGTGAGGTTTGAGTAAACACTTATCTGACTGGTCGCACTGTGAAATGTAAGTAAATGCCTAACTGGCTGGTCGCACTGTAAGGTTTAAGTAAACGCTTAACTGACTGGTCACACTGTGAGGTCTAATAATCGCTTAACTGACTGGTCGCACAGAGGTTTGAATAAATGCTTAACTGACTGGTCGCACTGTGAAATTTAAGTAAATGCTTAATTGACTTGATGCACTGTGAGGTGTAAGTAAACGCTTAACTGACTGGTCGCACTGTGAGGTTTAAGTAAACACGTAACTGACTGGCCGCACTGTGAGGTTTAAGTAAACCCTTAACTTACTGGTCACACTGTGAGGTTTAAGTAAACCCTTAACTGACTGGTCGCACTGTGAGGTTTAAGTAAACGATTAACTGACTGGTCGCACTGTGAGGTTGAAGTAAACGCTTAACTGGTCGTACTGTGAGGTTTAAGTAAACGCTTAACTGACTGGTCACACTGTGAGGTTCGAGTAAACGCTTAACTGACTGTCCACACTGTGAAGTTTGAGTAAACGCTTACCTGACTGGTCGCACTGTGAGGTTTAAGTAAACGCTTAACTGACTGGTCGCACTGTGAGGTTTAAGTAAACGCTTAACTGACTGGTCGCACTGTGAGGTTTAAGTAAACGCTTAACTGACTGGTCGCACTGTGAGGTTTAAGTAAACGCTTATCTGACTGGTCGCACTGTGAGGTTTAAGTAAACGCTTAACTAAATGGTCGCACTGTGAAGTTTAAGTAAATGCTTAATTGAATGGTTGCACTGTGAGGTTTAAGTAAACACTTAAATGACTGGCCGCACTGTGAGGTTTGAGTAAACGATTAACTGACTTGTCGCACTATGAGGTTTAAGTAAACGCTTAACTGACTGGTCGCACTGTGAGGTTTAAGTAAACGCTTATCTGACTGGTCGCACTGTGAGGTTTAAGTAAACGCTTAACTAAATGGTCGCACTGTGAAGTTTAAGTAAATGCTTAATTGAATGGTCGCACTGTGAGGTTTAAGTAAACACTTAAATGACTGGCCGCACTGTGAGGTTTGAGTAAACGATTAACTGACTTGTCGCACTGTGAGGTTTAAGTAAATGCTTAACTGACTGGTCGCGCTGTGAGGTTTAAGTAAACATTTAACTGACTGGTTTCACTGTGAGGTTTAAGTAAACGCTTAACTGACTGGTCACACTGTGAGGTTTAAGTAAACCCTTAACTGACTGGTCGCACTGTGAGGTTTGAGTAAATGCTTAACTGACTGGTCGCACTGTGAGGTTTAAGTAAACGCTTAACTGACTGGCCGCACTGTGAGGTTTGTGTAAATGCATACCTGACTGGTCGTACTGTGAGGTTTAAGTAAACGCTTAACTGACTGGTCGCACTGTGAGGTTTAAGTTAACGCTTAACTGACTGGTCGCACTGTGAGGTTTAAGTAAACACTTAACTGACTGGTCGCACTGTGAGGTTTGAGTAAATGCTTAACTGACTGGTCGCACTGTGAGGTTTGAGTAAATGCTTAACTTACTGGTCCCACAGAGGTTTGAATAAACGCTTAACTGACTGGTCGCACTGTGAAATTTAAGTAAATGCTTAATTGACTTGATGCACTGTGAGGTGTAAGTAAACGCTTAACTGACTGGTCGCACTGTGAGGTTTAAGTAAACACGTAACTGACTGGCCGCACTGTGAGGTTTAAGTAAACCCTTAACTGACTGGTCACACTGTGAGGTTTAAGTAAACGATTAACTGACTGGTCGCACTGTGAGGTTGATGTAAACGATTAACTGACTGGTCGCACTGTGAGGTTGAAGTAAACGCTTAACTGGTCGTACTGTGAGGTTTAAGTAAACGCTTAACTGACTGGTCACACTGTGAGGTTCGAGTAAACGCTTAACTGACTGTCCACACTGTGAAGTTTGAGTAAACGCTTACCTGACTGGTCGCACTGTGAGGTTTAAGTAAAGACGTAACTGACTGGCCGCACTGTGAGGTTTGAGTAAACGTTTAACTGACTGGTCGCACTGTGAGGTTTAAGTAAACCCTTAACTTACTGGTCACACTGTGAGGCTTAAGTAAACCCTTAACTGACTGGTCGCACTGTGAGGTTTGAGTAAACGCTTAACTGACTGGTCGCACTGTGAGGTTTAAGTAAACGCTTAACTGACTTGTCGCACTGTGAGGTTTAAGTAAACGCTTAACTGACTGGTCGCACTGTGAGGTTTAAGTAAACCCTTAACTTACTGGTCACACTGTGAGGTTTAAGTAAACCCTTAACTGACTGGTCGCACTGTGAGGTTTAAGTAAACACTTAACTAAATGGTCGCACTGTGAAGTTTAAGTAAATGCTTAACTTACTGGTCACACTGTTAGGATTAAGTAAACGCTTAACTGACTGGCCGCACTGTGAGGTTTAAGTAAATGCTTAACTGACTGGTCGCGCTGTGAGGTTTAAGTAAATGCTTAACAGACTGGTCGCGCTGTGAGGTTTAAGTAAACGCTTAACTGACTGGTCGCACTGTGAGGTTTAAGTAAATGCTTAACAGACTGGTCGCGCTGTGAGGTTTAAGTAAACGCTTAACTGACTGGTCGCACTGTGAGGTTTAAGTAAACGCTTAACTGACTGGTCGCGCTCTGAGGTTTAAGTAAACGCTTAACTGACTGGTCACACTGTGAGGTTTGAGTAAACGCAACTGAGTGGTCGCACTGTGAGGTTAGAGTAAATGCTTAACTGACTGGTCGCACTGTGAGGTTTAAGTAAATGCTTAACTGACTGGTCGCACTGTGAGGTTTAAGTAAACGCTTATCTGACTGGTCGCACTGTGAGGTTTAAGTAAACGCTTAACTAAATGGTTGCACTGTGAAGTAAGTAAATGCTTAATTGAATGGTCGCACTGTGAGGTTTAAGTAAACACTTAAATGACTGGCCGCACTGTGAGGTTTGAGTAAACGATTAACTGACTTGTCGCACTATGAGGTTTAAGTAAACGCTTAACTGACTGGTCGCACTGTGAGGTTTAAGTAAATGCTTAACTGACTGGTCGCGCTGTGAGGTTTAAGTAAACATTTAACTGACTGGTTTCACTGTGAGGTTTAAGTAAACGCTTAACTGACTGGTCGCACTATGAGGTTTAAGTAAACGCTTAACTGACTGGTCGCACTGTGAGGTTTAAGTAAATGCTTAACTGACTGGTCACACTGTGAGGTTTAAGTAAACCCTTAACTGACTGGTCGCACTGTGAGGTTTGAGTAAATGCTTAACTGACTGGTCGCACTGTGAGGTTTAAGTAAACGCTTAACTGACTGGTCACACTGTGAGGTTTGAGTAAATGCTTAACTGACTGGTCGCACTGTGAGGTTTAAGTAAACGCTTAACTGACTGGTCACACTGTGAGGTTTAAGTAAACCCTTAACTGACTGGTCGCACTGTGAGGTTTGAGTAAATGCATACCTGACTGGTCGTACTGTGAGGTTTAAGTAAACGCTTAACTGACTGGTCGCACTGTGAGGTTTAAGTAAACACTTAACTGACTGGTCGCACTGTGAGGTTTGAGTAAATGCTTAACTTACTGGTCGCACTGTGAGGTTTGAGTGGTCCTCTGTAGCTCAGCTGATAGAGCACGGCGCTTGTAACGCCAAGGTAGTGGGTTCGAACCCCGGGACCACCCATACACAAAAAAAATGTATGCACGCATGACTGTAAGTCGTTTTAGATAAAAGCGTCTGCTAAATGGCATATTATTATTAACTGGCTAGTCGCACTGTAAGGTTTAACTGACTGGTTGTGCTGTAAGGTGTAAGTAAACGCTTAACTGACTGGTCGCACTGTGAGGTTTAAGTAAACACTTAACTGACTGGTCGCACTGTGAGGTTTAAGTAAACGCTTAACTAAATGGTCGCATTGTGAGGTTTAAGTAAATGCTTAATTGACTGGTCGCACTGTGAGGTTTAAGTAAACACTTAACTGGCTGGTCGCATTGTGAGGTTTAAGTAAACGCTTAACTGACTGGTCGCGCTCTGAGGTTTAAGTAAACGCTTAAGACTGGTCGCACTGTGAGGTTTGAGTAAACGCAACTGAGTGGTCGCACTGTGAGGTTAGAGTAAATGCTTAACTTACTGGTCGCACTGTGAGGTTTAAGTAAACGCTTATCTGACTGGTCGCACTGTGAGGTTTAAGTAAACGCTTATCTGACTGGTCGCACTGTGAGGTTTAAGTAAATTCTTAACTAACTGGCCGCACTGTGAGGTTTAAGTAAACCCTTAACTGACTGGCCGCACTGTGAGGTTTGAGTAAACGCTTAACTGACTGGTCGCACTGTGAGGTTTAAGTAAACGCTTAACTGACTTGTCGCACTGTGAGGTTTAAGTAAACGCTTAACTGACTGGTCGCACTGTGAGGTTTAAGTAAACCCTTAACTTACTGGTCACACTGTGAGGTTTAAGTAAACCCTTAACTGACTGGTCGCACTGTGAGGTTTAAGTAAACACTTAACTAAATGGTCGCACTGTGAAGTTTAAGTAAATGCTTAACTTACTGGTCACACTGTGAGGATTAAGTAAACGCTTAACTGACTGGCCGCACTGTGAGGTTTAAGTAAATGCTTAACTGACTGGTCGCGCTGTGAGGTTTAAGTAAATGCTGTGAGGTTTAAGTAAACGCTTAACTGACTGGTCGCACTGTGAGGTTTAAGTAAATGCTTAACAGACTGGTCGCGCTGTGAGGTTTGAGTAAACGCAACTGAGTGGTCGCACTGTGAGGTTAGAGTAAATGCTTAACTGACTGGTCGCACTGTGAGGTTTAAGTAAATGCTTAACAGACTGGTCGCGCTGTGAGGTTTGAGTAAACGCAACTGAGTGGTCGCACTGTGAGGTTAGAGTAAATGCTTAACTGACTGGTCGCACTGTGAGGTTTAAGTAAATGCTTAACTGACTGGTCGCACTGTGAGGTTTAAGTAAATGCTTAACTTACTGGTCGCACTGTGAGGTTTAAGTAAATGCTTAACTGACTGGTCGCACTGTGAGGTTTGAGTAAATGCTTAACTTACTGGTCGCACTGTGAGGTTTAAGTGGTCCTCTGTAGCTCAGCTGGTAGAGCACGGCACTTGTAACGCCAAGGTAGTGGGTTCGAACCCCGGGACCACCCATACACACAAAAAAATTATGCACACATGACTGTAAGTTGCTTTGGATAAAAGCATCTGCTAAATGGCATATTATTATTAACTGACTAGTCGCACTGTAAGGTTTAAGTAAACATTTAACTGACTGGTTGTACTGTGAGGTTTAAGTAAACGCTTAACTGACTGGCCGCACTGTGAGGTTTAAGTAAACGCTTATCTGACTGGTCGCACTGTGAGGTTTAAGTAAACGCTTATCTGACTGGTCGTACTGTGAGGTTTAAGTAAACGCTTAACTGACTGGCCGCACTGTGAGGTTTAAGTAAACGCTTATCTGACTGGTCGCACTGTGAGGTTTAAGTAAACGCTTATCTGACTGGTCGCACTGTGAGGTTTAAGTAAACGCTTAACTAAATGGTCGCACTGTGAAGTTTAAGTAAATGCTTAATTGAATGGTCGCACTGTGAGGTTTAAGTAAACACTTAAATGACTGGCCGCACTGTGAGGTTTAAGTAAACGCTTAACTAAATGGTCGCACTGTGAAGTTTAAGTAAATGCTTAATTGAATGGTCGCACTGTGAGGTTTAAGTAAACGCTTAACTGACTGGTCGCACTGTGAGGTTTAAGTAAACGCTTAACTGACTGGTCGCACTGTGAGGTTTAAGTAAAGCCTTAACTTACTGGTCACACTGTGAGGTTTAAGTAAACGCTTAACTAAATGGTCGCACTGTGAAGTTTAAGTAAATGCTTAATTGACTGGTCGCACTGTGAGGTTTAAGTAAACACTTAACTGGCTGGTCGCATTGTGAGGTTTAAGTAAACGCTTAACTGACTGGTCGCGCTGTGAGGTTTGTGTAAATGCTTACCTGACTGGTCGTACTGTGAGGTTTAAGTAAACGCTTAACTGACTGGTCGCACTGTGAGGTTTAAGTAAACGCTTATCTGACTGGTCGCACTGTGAGGTTTAAGTAAACGCTTAACTGACTGGTCGCACTGTGAGGTTTAAGTAAACCCTTAACTGACTGGTCGCACTGTGAGGTTTGAGTAAACGCTTAACTGACTGGTCGCACTGTGAGGTTTAAGTAAATTCTTAACTAACTGGCCGCACTGTGAGGTTTAAGTAAAGCCTTAACTGACTGGTCGCACTGTGAGGTTTAAGTAAAGCCTTAACTGACTGGTCGCACTGTGAGGTTTAAGTAAAGCCTTAACTGACTGGTCGCGCTGTGAGGTTTAAGTAAATTCTTAACTAACTGGCCGCACTGTGAGGTTTAAGTAAACCCTTAACTGACTGGTCGCACTGTGAGGTTTAAGTAAACCCTTAACTGACTGGTCGCACTGTGAGGTTTGAGTAAACGCTTAACTGACTGGTCGCACTGTGAGGTTTAAGTAAACATTTAACTGACTGGTTGTACTGTGAGGTGTAAGTAAACGCTTAACTGACTGGTCGCACTGTAATGTTTGAGTAAACGTTTAACTGACTGGTTGTACTGTGAGGTGTAAGTAAACGCTTAACTGACTGGTCGCACTGTGAGGTTTAAGTAAACACTTAACTGACTGGTCGCACTGTGAGGTTTAAGTAAACGCTTAACTAAATGGTCGCACTGTGAAGTTTAAGTAAATGCTTAATTGACTGGTCGCACTGTGAGGTTTAAGTAAACACTTAACTGGCTGGTCGCATTGTGAGGTTTAAGTAAACGCTTATCTGACTGGTCGCACTGTGAGGTTTAAGTAAATTCTTAACTAACTGGCCGCACTGTGAGGTTTAAGTAAAGCCTTAACTGACTGGTCGCACTGTGAGGTTTAAGTAAACGCTTATCTGACTGGTCGCACTGTGAGGTTTAAGTAAACGCTTATCTGACTGGTCGCACTGTGAGGTTTAAGTAAATTCTTAACTAACTGGCCGCACTGTGAGGTTTGAGTAAACGCTTAACTGACTGGTCGCACTGTGAGGTTTAAGTAAAGCCTTAACTGACTGGTCGCACTGTGAGGTTTAAGTAAACGCTTATCTGACTGGTCGCACTGTGAGGTTTAAGTAAAGCCTTAACTGACTGGTCGCACTGTGAGGTTTAAGTAAACGCTTATCTGACTGGTCGCACTGTGAGGTTTAAGTAAAGCCTTAACTGACTGGTCGCACTGTGAGGTTTAAGTAAAGACGTAACTGACTGGCCGCACTGTGAGGTTTGAGTAAACGTTTAACTGACTGGTCGCACTGTGAGGTTTAAGTAAACCCTTAACTTACTGGTCACACTGTGAGGCTTAAGTAAACCCTTAACTGACTGGTCGCACTGTGAGGTTTGAGTAAACGCTTAACTGACTGGTCGCACTGTGAGGTTTAAGTAAACGCTTAACTGACTTGTCGCACTGTGAGGTTTAAGTAAACGCTTAACTGACTGGTCGCACTGTGAGGTTTAAGTAAACCCTTAACTTACTGGTCACACTGTGAGGTTTAAGTAAACCCTTAACTGACTGGTCGCACTGTGAGGTTTAAGTAAACACTTAACTAAATGGTCGCACTGTGAAGTTTAAGTAAATGCTTAACTTACTGGTCACACTGTTAGGATTAAGTAAACGCTTAACTGACTGGCCGCACTGTGAGGTTTAAGTAAATGCTTAACTGACTGGTCGCGCTGTGAGGTTTAAGTAAATGCTTAACAGACTGGTCGCGCTGTGAGGTTTAAGTAAACGCTTAACTGACTGGTCGCACTGTGATGTTTAAGTAAATGCTTAACAGACTGGTCGCGCTGTGAGGTTTAAGTAAACGCTTAACTGACTGGTCGCACTGTGAGGTTTAAGTAAACGCTTAACTGACTGGTCGCGCTCTGAGGTTTAAGTAAACGCTAAACTGACTGGTCACACTGTGAGGTTTGAGTAAACGCAACTGAGTGGTCGCACTGTGAGGTTAGAGTAAATGCTTAACTGACTGGTCGCACTGTGAGGTTTAAGTAAATGCTTAACTGACTGGTCGCACTGTGAGGTTTAAGTAAACGCTTATCTGACTGGTCGCACTGTGAGGTTTAAGTAAACGCTTAACTAAATGGTCGCACTGTGAAGTTTAAGTAAATGCTTAATTGAATGGTCGCACTGTGAGGTTTAAGTAAACACTTAAATGACTGGCCGCACTGTGAGGTTTGAGTAAACGATTAACTGACTTGTCGCACTATGAGGTTTAAGTAAACGCTTAACTGACTGGTCGCACTGTGAGGTTTAAGTAAATGCTTAACTGACTGGTCGCGCTGTGAGGTTTAAGTAAACATTTAACTGACTGGTTTCACTGTGAGGTTTAAGTAAACGCTTAACTGACTGGTCGCACTATGAGGTTTAAGTAAACGCTTAACTGACTGGTCGCACTGTGAGGTTTAAGTAAATGCTTAACTGACTGGTCACACTGTGAGGTTTAAGTAAACCCTTAACTGACTGGTCGCACTGTGAGGTTTGAGTAAATGCTTAACTGACTGGTCGCACTGTGAGGTTTAAGTAAACGCTTAACTGACTGGTCACACTGTGAGGTTTGAGTAAATGCTTAACTGACTGGTCGCACTGTGAGGTTTAAGTAAACGCTTAACTGACTGGTCACACTGTGAGGTTTAAGTAAACCCTTAACTGACTGGTCGCACTGTGAGGTTTGAGTAAATGCATACCTGACTGGTCGTACTGTGAGGTTTAAGTAAACGCTTAACTGACTGGTCGCACTGTGAGGTTTAAGTAAACACTTAACTGACTGGTCGCACTGTGAGGTTTGAGTAAATGCTTAACTTACTGGCCGCACTGTGAGGTTTGAGTGGTCCTCTGTAGCTCAGCTGATAGAGCACAGCGCTTGTAACGCCAAGGTAGTGGGTTCGAACCCCGGGACCACCCATACACAAAATAAATGTATGCACGCATGACTGTAAGTCGTTTTAGATAAAAGCGTCTGCTAAATGGCATATTATTATTAACTGGCTAGTCGCACTGTAAGGTTTAACTGACTGGTCGCGCTGTGAGGTTTGTGTAAATGCTTACCTGACTGGTCGTACTGTGAGGTTTAAGTAAACGCTTATCTGACTGGTCGCACTGTGAGGTTTAAGTAAATTCTTAACTAACTGGCCGCACTGTGAGGTTTAAGTAAAGCCTTAACTGACTGGTCGCACTGTGAGGTTTAAGTAAACGCTTATCTGACTGGTCGCACTGTGAGGTTTAAGTAAAGCCTTAACTGAGTGGTCGCACTGTGAGGTTTGAGTAAACGCTTAACTGACTGGTCGCACTGTGAGGTTTAAGTAAAGCCTTAACTGACTGGTCGCACTGTGAGGTTTAAGTAAACGCTTATCTGACTGGTCGCACTGTGAGGTTTAAGTAAAGCCTTAACTGACTGGTCGCACTGTGAGGTTTGAGTAAACGTTTAACTGACTGGTCGCACTGTGAGGTTTAAGTAAACCCTTAACTGACTGGTCGCACTGTGAGGTTTGAGTAAACGCTTAACTGACTGGTCGCACTGTGAGGTTTAAGTAAACGCTTAACTGACTGGTCGCACTGTGAGGTTTAAGTAAACCCTTAACTTACTGGTCACACTGTGAGGTTTAAGTAAACCCTTAACTGACTGGTCGCACTGTGAGGTTTGAGTAAATGCTTAACTGACTAGTCGCGCTGTGAGGTTTAAGTAAACGCCTCTGTAGCTCAGCTGGTAGAGCACGGCGCTTGTAACCCCAAGGTAGTGGGTTCAAACCCCGGGACCACCCATACACAAAAAACAATTATGCACGCATGACTGTAAGTCGCTTTGGATAAAAGTGTCTGCTAAATGGCATATTATTATTAACTGACTAGTCGCACTGTAAGGTTTAACTGACTGGTTGTACTGTGAGGTTTAATAAACGCTTAACTGACTGGTCGCACTGTGAGCGAGATCACTGAAAGTAAAGAACAATCAGTAGGTTAAAACTTGTAGAATGTGTATGTGGGCACAGTGCTTCACATGTAATGCTGTCTCAAAGGTCACATACATCCAATGAAAAGGAGAGACGTTATTCCATGTCTGCACTTTTGCCTCCCAATCTCTCAATTTTGACCTCTCGTTCAACCCACCAACAGTCTGTCCAGCCTGATGAACAAAAACACTGATTTAACTTCCTTGTTTTGACGTTCCTCATTATTTCTGCATTGTTTCCACCAGTATGTGCTGCAGGAACCTCAACCGTCTTGTTTTGGCCTCGACTAGTTCCTCCTTTGAGTTTCGATGGTAGCAGCTAAAAGGCCCAGGCTGGTTTGAACTGAGCTAGGCCATGCAGCACTAGCCAGGTTCCACATCTGTTTGTACTGAATTACCTGGAATTGGCAAGATGGCACAACAGATCTGGGACCAGGGTAATGTGACACCATACCACCACCATGCCCCATGTCTCATTATCAGCGCTTATCTGTGGTTGGATGACAAAGGGACAGATCTGGGACATTGGCATCTTCAAAAGGCGTGACGCAAACTCTTGGCAGCCTCTGGGCAACTCATGTAACCTTACAACCGCACACCTCCCTCTCCTCCGATCCCATTGGCAACATGCCACGTTGTTTCACTCGACAGTGCCTAACTTTCACACTGTCTGCCTGCCTGCGTGTCCTCTCAGGTTCAAGTATCGTACTGGAGAGATCTCTCTCGCTCTCTGTGATGCATAACATCTCTCACTCTCTGGTTGGAGAGATCTCTCTTGCTCTCTGTGATGAATAACATCTCTCACTCTCTGGTTGGAGAGATCTCTCTCTCTCTGGTGTTTTTTACCCTCTGTTAAAGAATGTGACTGTCTGAGAACCCAGTGAACCAACCTTCGTCTCTCTCTCGCTCTCTCTCTCTCTCACTCTCTCCATCTTTCTCTACTTTTGTCTCTTTCTCTCTCCCTCTCTTTTCTTTTCTTTTCTCTCGCTCTCTCGCTTGCTCTCTCTCTTTCACTCATGTCCATCTCCTTGGAGCAGCTCTCTGTTCTCTCTTGGAAAGAAAAGCCTTGCTGTTGCATATTCCAGCAGCACATTCAGTGAACTGGAGAACTTGAAGAGAGGAGTGAAAGAGGAGCTCTCCTGCACCTTCGCCCCCATCTGTATTATCTGACCACTGCATAAACCATAGATTCCCCCTCAGGACAGATGTGCCTTTAAGCTGCTCACCATAACTTACGGGGTTGTTTTCACTCTGAATCCGAAACATGAGTTCTTATTGGAACATGGTAACATAAATCAAAGCCTAAAAGAGCGTGTGGTGACTGTTAGGAGCTGGATAGAGCCTTGAGTGAATGGTGGGAGGACATTTTGGGGTGTGTATGTGCATTCATATGTGTGTGTGTGTGCCTGAGGTCTTGTGTGTGTGTGTGTGTGTGTCGTAACTTGTTTAACCTACGCACCCCCACTGGCTCTCTGTCATAGTTCATTAGTTGGAACTGTTTGATTTACCCACAAACACTCAGGCCCTTGTTGATCTATGTGGAAAATGTAATATCACAAAATAACATTCTGTTTAGGGAGGGGGTATACTGTTTTTTTCCACGCTTTAGTATATTCAGCATTGCATTGAAAAAATAGGCCTATTTGTTATTCTTCACAAGGAGATGTAGAATCTCTACAAAGTACTCCCTCTGGCTGGTTTTCACCTCATCATAGTCATCCATGTGGGAATGTAAGTGAGCATTGTTAGTCTCTGTGTCAAAGAGAGAGAGAGGGAGAGAGGGAGAGAGAGAGAGAAACACAGAGGGAGAGAAAGAGAGGGAGAGAGAGAAACACACAGATAGAGACAAACAGAGGGAGAGAAAGAGAGAAGAGAGATAGAGAGGGAGAGAGAAAGAGAGAGAGAGAGAGCGAGAGAGAGAGAGAAAGAGAGAGTGTTAGTATCCTCTTGTCGTAATCCAGTATGGCTTTCTTTGAAAGGCTCTTCTCTCTCTCTCTCTCTCTCTCTCTCCTCTCCCGCTCCTCTAGTGAATGGGTCGTGTTAATCTGGCCTTCTCCTCACAAGTGTGTCTTTGATGTGATGCGATCGCTGCTTCCTGCCAGCCTCCAAATAGAGCTCTCCTACCAGGATGGTGTTTCTTATATCTCCTCTCTGAATACACAGGGCTTTGATTGGCTTTATGATAAGGAGGGTAGACTGGTACAAACTCATCCTCAGTGCTCACTGCTCGCTCTCTCTCTCCACCCACTATCACCAGTGGTGGAAAAAGTACCCAATTGCCATACTTGAGTCAAAGTATAGATACCTTAATAGAAAGTTACTCTAGTAAAAGTGAAAGTCAGCCAGTAAAATACTACTTGAGTAAAAGTCTAAAAGTATCTGGTTTTAAATATACTTAAGTATCAAAAGTAAAAGTAAAAGTATAAATAATTTTAATTCCTTATATTAAGTAAAGCAGACGGCACCATTTTCTTGTTTTTAAAATGTATGGATAGCCAGGGGCACACTCCAACACTCAGACATTATTTACAAAAGATGCATTTGTGTTTAGTGAGTCCACCAGGCCAGAGGCAGTAGGGATGACCACCTGTTCTCTTGAGAAGTGCTTGAATTTGACAATTTTCCTGTCCTGCTAAGCATTCAAAATGTAACGAGTACTTTTGGTTATGAGGGAAAATGTATGGAGTAAAAAGTACAATATTTTCTTTAGGAAAGTTGTCAAAAATATAAATAGTAAAGTAAAGTACAGTTACTCCAAAAAACTACTTAAGTAGTGCTTTAAAGTATTTGTACTTACAGTGAGGGAAAAAAGTATTTGATCCCCTGCTGATTTTGTACGTTTGCCCACTGACAAAGACATGATCAGTCTATAATTTTAATGGTAGGTTTATTTGAACAGTGAGAGACAGAATAACAACAAAATAATCCAGAAAAAATGTTATAAATTGATTTGCATTTTAATGAGGGAAATAAGTATTTGACCCCTCTGCAAAACATGACTTAGTACTTGGTGGCAAAACCCTTGTTGGCAATCACAGAGGTCAGACGTTTCTTGTAGTTGGCCACCAGGTTTGCACACATCTCAGGAGGGATTTTGTCCCACTCCTCTTTGCAGATCTTCTCCAAGTCATTAAGGTTTCTAGGCTGACGTTTGGCAACTCGAACCTTCAGCTCCCTCCACAGATTTTCTATGGGATTAAGGTCTGGAGACTGGCTAGGCCACTCCAGCACCTTAATGTGCTTCTTCTTGAGCCACTCCTTTGTTGCCTTGGCCATGTGTTTTGGGTCATTGTCATGCTGGAATACCCATCCACAACCCATTTTCAATGCCCTGGCTGAGGGAAGGAAGTTCTCACCCAAGATTTGACGGTACATGGCCCCGTCCATCATCCCTTTGATGCAGTGAAGTTGTCCTGTCCCCTTAGCAGAAAAACACCCCCAAAGCATAATGTTTCCACCTCCATGTTTGACGGTGAGGATGGTGTTCTTGGGGTCATAGGCAGCATTCCTCTTCCTCCAAACACGGCGAGTTGAGTTGATGCCAAAGAGCTCGACTTTGGTCTCATCTGACCACAACACTTTCACCCAGTTATCCTCTGAATCATTCAGATGTTCATTGGCAAACTTCAGACGGGCCTGTATATGTGCTTTCTTGAGCAGGGGGACCTTGCGGGTGCTGCAGGATTTCAGTCCTTCACGGCATACTGTGTTACCAATTGTTTTCTTGGTGACTATGGTCCCCGCTGCCTTGAGATCATTGACAAGATCCTCCCGTGTAGTTCTGGGCTGATTCCTCACCGTTCTCATGATCATTGCAACTCCACAAGGTGAGATCTTGCATGGAGCCCCAAGCCGAGGCAGATTGACAGTTATTTTGTGTTTCTTCCATTTGCGAATAATCGCACCTACTGTTGTCACCTTCTCACCAAGCTGCTTGGCGATGGTCTTGTAGCCCATTCCAGACTTGTGTAGGTCTACAATCTTGTCCCTGACATCCTTGTAGAGCTCTTTGGTCTTGACCATGGTGGAGAGTTTGGAATCTGATTGATTGATTGCTTCTGTGAATTGGTGTCTTTTATACAGGTAACAAACTGAGATTAGGAGCACTCCCTTTAAGAGTGTGCTCCTAACCTCAGCTCGTTACCTGTATAAAAGACACCTGGGAGCCAGAAATCTTTCTGATTGAGAGGGGGTCAAATACTTATTTCCCTCATTAAAATGCAAATCAATTTAAAACATTTTTGACATGCGTTTTTCTTGTTGTTATTCTGTCTCTCACCGTTCAAATAAACCTACCATTAAAATTATAGACTGATCATTTCTTTGTCAGTGGGTAAACGTACAAAATCAGCAGGGGATCAAATACTTTTTTCCCTCACTGTAAGTACTTTACACCACTGTCTATCACATCGTCATGCCAACAACAGGTCCCCTTGATGCGCACACTGAGTAGAAGACACACACAACTGACCCTGGATGGTTGAGCTGTATTCATACACCGTCATGATCGCTTGGGAATGCTACTTTGAGAAAAGACATTGCTATGGATTGAGGCATCACTCTGCAATGTCATTTGCTGTTGTCAATGGCACCCTGTTGTAGATTGTTGCTCCTCCTCCTCTCCTCCTCCTCTCCTCCTCTCTTCCTCTTCTCCTCCTCTTCCTCTCCTCTTCCTCTCCTCCTCCTCTCATCCTCCTCTCCTCCTCCTCTCCTCTTCTCCTCCTCCTCTCCTCTTCCTCTCCTCCTATCCTCTCCTCCTATCCTCTTCCTCTCCTCCTATCCTCTTCCTCTCCTCCTCTCCTCTTCTGCTCCTCTCCTCTTCTGCACCTCTCCTCTTCCTCTCCTCCCCTTCCTCTCCTCCTCTTCTCTTCCTTCTCTTCCTCCTCTCCTCTCCTCTTCCTCTCCTTCTCTTCCTCTCCTCCTCTTATTCTCTCCTCCTCCTCTCCCTCTCCTCCTCTTCCTCTCATCCTCTTCCTCCTCTTCCTCTCCTCCTCTTCTCCTCTTCTCTTCCTCCTCTTCCTCCTCTTCTCTCCTCCTCTTCCTCCTCTTCCTCTTCCTCTTCCTCTCATCATCTTCCTCCTCTTCCTCTCCTCCTCTTCCTCTCCTCCTCTTCCTCTCCTCCCCTTCCTCTCCTTCTATTCCTCCTCTCCTCTTCCTCATCTTCCTCCTCTTCCTCTCCTCCTCCTCTTCTTCTCTCCTCCTCTTCCTCTCCTCCTCTTCTCCTCTTCCTCTCATCCTCTTCCTCTCCTCCTCTTCCTCTCCTCCTCTTCTCTTCTTCCTCTTCCTCCTCTTCCTCTCCTCCTCTTCCTCTTCCTCTCCTCCTCTCCTCCTCATCTCCTCTTCCTCTCTTCTTCTCCTCCTCTCCTCTTCCTCTCCTCTTCCTCCTCTTCTCTCATCCTCTTCTCTTCTTCCTCTCCTCCTCTTCCTCTCCTCCTCTTCCTCCACTTATCTCCTCCTCTTCTCTTCTTCCTCTCCTCCTCTTCTCTTCCTCCTCTTCCATCTCTTCTCTCCTCCTCTTCCTCTCCTCCTCTTCTCTTCTTCCTCTCCTCCTCTTCTCTTCCTCCTCTTCCTCTTCTCTTCCTCCTCTTCTCTCCTCTCCTCCTCTTCCTCTCCTCCTCTTCCTCCACTTCTCTTCCTCCTCTTCCTCTCTTGTCCTCCTCATTAAATTTACATTTTAGTCATTTTCTTTCTTTCATACTGATAAATGATCTCATTACCATTCCATCTTTCATTTGGAGCAGCAGCTAGCTATCCTAAAGGCATTACGTAACTTCCCCTCAGCTTTTGTCAGGAGACAGTTTCGTGACCGGGGTTTGGGATAGCCCTGCCAGAATGTCAACCCCCTCATCCACTGGGCCTGGCCTGTCAGATGGGCTCTCTGTTTCTGTTTCCCACAGCGCACAGCGCACACACACACACATACACACACACAGAGAAACGTCCTCTTCACAACATCCTGCATGCCTGGGAATTCACTTATTGTTATTGCCTTCAGGATTATTTAGGGGCCCGCCTGGAGTGGCCAACCTGGCAGCTCACGACGGGGGAAAAGTGCTGTCATTGCACAACCCTGTGCAACTATAAGGCTACGGACCCTATCTCTGCTAGCGTGCATAGAAATAATAATGAATAGAATGGGCTTGGAACCTCTAACCCTGGCATTTTGACTGGTAAACAAACTCATAGGTACACTCACAATAGCAGCCTAGTATTGTGATGCAATAATTGTCATGGTATTTTGGAATGTTCTATCAACTGATGCTGGATTGCCATGATAATGTAGAATGTTCATTCAAATGATGCTAACTGATGTGGCTCATGCAATGGAATGTATATTTTGTAATGTCAGTTTAGTTCACTCAACAAATCACAGCACAGATCGAAGGGTACACTTCCTGCTTTTACTTCCTGGCATATGTACACTCAAAATGGCTGCCAGTCCATCCATTATACCATTATTGATTTGAATGGAGACGCCCTTCCTATTCATTCTTATTTCTATGGTGCTGTGTCTGTGCCATTCCATGTAGTCGCCTACGGTCCTACGCAATCCTACGCAGTGCCAGCCACTTAATAGCTAAAAGGTGCCATATCCTGGTTCTAAAATTCTAATAGTTTGCCTAATTTAAGTTTCTGTGACAAAACAAGCAAGATAATCATTGTACGATCTAACCCATTGTGAAATATATTTTCAACAACCAAAAATATTGTATTTTCAGCTGTTTGAAGCTGGGATACAAAACCGAAAGTAAAAGACCAAAAACTAAACTTAAAGGAAAGGTTCACCCATGCTGAATGTTATATTGTTTATGTGCATCTCTGAGTGATGTTCTATCAATTCCCTGGGTAATTTCATGTTTTCATGTGTATCTGAGTTATTGGCGTTCATGCAGGCAGAAATCTGGCCGGTATGACGTAGCACCATGATAAAGTCGCTCTCACTACACTGGAAGTTAATAGGAATACGACTTTTTGATCGTGAAAACGTCTATCATACATGTCAGATTTCAATACTGGCTGAAGTCATAACTCGGGATGAGCCATTGATCATATTTTTGCGATATTCCTACCTCAAGAAATGTGTAATTTAACAGAGGGTATAGCACATTCCTGTTCGTCTGCCTCTTTAGTCCAGGGTGCATTGCATGGTGCCGTTGCCAGAGATATTATAGAAAGAAGATGGGAATCCAATGAATGAAGGAACCTATAACGCCTCACCCAGCAGACTGTCGACCAATCGTGTTCACGTTGTCATGCTGCATCACGCAATCCCTTCTCAAAATCAATATGTTGAGAAACGTGCCTATTTTCCTCGAAAGTATGCAATTTCATGATTCCAAAGCTATACAATACTACAGAAAGCAAGTTAATTATCTCACTTCTCTGAAAATATTTGTAATGTTGTACTTCTTGTCGACTACATTTGTGCTAATGTTGGGTTTTTGAGCTAGCGCCAAATAGATTCCCATTCACTCCTTGAAGGAGAGTGCTCCTTGTCCCAGAATCACCCAGAATGCACCGCGTGGCCCATTGACATAGCATGGGCAATGTTTCACATATCCTCAAACGTATATCTGCAGTTGCAAATGTTAGACTTCACTCTGTGAGGCTCATCGATCTGCAGGTTGAACATGATGAGATTGTAGACTCCTAAATTAATAGTGCAGTTTGTTTAGGTGATTTTACAGCTAACTAGCTACGTTACATGCTGATATTGTCTTTGGTATTATTGTGTGTAGCTACGTTTGCTAGCTAGCCAGCCAGCCAGCCCATAGAGAGAGCATTGCATTGTGGATTTTGTAGTCGACTTGAGCTGCAATAGATTTCCACAACGATTTCCCATGTTGCTACCAACCTTATTATAACTCTAAAATGAAACTTTTGTTCACAAAAAATATTGTTCTCACATATTAGTGTTATTTAACACTGTCAATTAAAGGAGTGAGTGGTTTTGGGAGGATTTTTCCTATAAGAACGTGAAGCATAGAAATAGTGCACATAGAACAGATCTACCGCTTCTTAAACTTGCAGTCAATGAGAGTGACATATCTATAACTCACATTTCTATGTGAATTTTGTAGGGTTGCCCAAAAAGTGCAGGTTTAATTCCGAGATAAATACTTACAGCGTGTTTACTTATACAATTACTTAGGGAATGTTTTTTCTCCATAGGACTGGTTAATTAATGTTGTGTTATTGTGTAACCCAACAGACAGTTCTCTGCCAATCAGATCCCAGCCGTGTGACATCCACATGTGTTGACTTGCGTAAGTGTCAAAGACATGGGTTGTCGAGTACGTTTGTGTGTGTGCGACACGAAGGAGACGTATTCAGGTTCTCTTCCCGGATTAAACCTAGGACACAGACCTCCTCTCCCTCCCCTGCCTTTCAGACGACCGAGACCCAACCACGCTTCTCTGATTCCCCACTGTTGTCCTCCTGTAATCTTAGTAAACCATGTACATTTATTGTCTGGGCCTTTCTGGACCTCTTTTAACATCACAGTGACAATGGGAGGTCTTACTCAAATAAAGTCTGTGTTATTTCATGTGTATGTTGTTTTCTGCGTCTGGAGACAGGTGGAACATGTGAGGCCATGTAATGAGAGTGATCCCAGTGGGTGAATGGTAGTACAGTGTACATGTTCAGTAGGTACAAAACTTTTTAAAGCAGAGTGAAATGGAGACGTCCAGTCTCTGAACTGAAAAATGCTCATTTTAGTTTTCAGTTGCAAAACATTTTGAAACAGTGTGCCCCAACTGAACACGACCCAGGCCGCTACTGATGGATAATACCGGACCCATGTCCCTGTTCTGTACACTCTATCTTCTAATCTCCTCCCAATGTACACTGTGTACCCAGCTACCCAGCCACCATAACACCTTCAGACGAGGTAGCCATAGGGGCCAGCCTTTGTTTACGACGGGTCAGAACCCTTGACTTTTATCATTTTATTGGCCGTCACACACCTGGTTTACTGCAAAACTCTGTGTGGTTGGTTTTGTTGGGCAATATTATAATAACTGTAGTTTGAGTGATCAGAAAGACTGTTTGATCAGGTTAGCAGTGCAAATCTGTCTGGGTCTTCCTAGTCTTATATGATCTGGTCCAGTGGCGGTCAGTGCCGTTTAAGATGAGGGAGGAAGATTTTTTTCATCATTAGTCCAACATTTGCAAACAAGAGTTTCTATTGGACAAATTCAGGTATGTTTATCCCCGTTTAGTTCCGTTTGCTTCTGTTTAAGATACGTTTTCAACAGAATCGGCAGAATGAGTACACCCCTGATCAAACATAAACACAGTTTCATAGCACCCACATTGTATTCCTTCTCGCATCTATGCTCTCTCCTCCTCTCAACTTGTCCCTATCGCTTGTGGACTTCAATGCACAACACATCAGCTGTATGTGACCAGGCGAAAAAACCTTTCCAAGCCAAACCTCTACAAACAGCTTACATCGTTGTCACCATATTAGCTAAAGTAACGTCATAGTCAGCATAGCTAATAGAACTAACGCGTTAGTAAACCCGCTACAATCATGCAGTAATGTTACAGTGTACAGTCAGTAAGCAGTGCAATAAATTAGTAAAACCAAAAGCTTACTTTGACTTGGAAGAGTTCCAGTGTTGTGTTGGAAAGTCATAGCCAGCTAATTAACATAGCATCCCTCTGTTTGAGCAGGGTGTTTCAGTAGGCTAAACTAGCTAGCTGCATTTGCTAGCTAAGTAAGTGAAACTGAAAGTGAAAAAAATGGCCATCTCTCTCTATTTCTCTCTTGCTTCACCTTCATTTTGGAAGAAATTATTTGGTTCAAAACTGTTCAACTACTGTCTTTCTCTCTCTTTGAATCAACTACTCACCACATTTTATGCACTGCAATGCTAGCAAGCTGTAGCTTATGCTTTCAGTACTAGATTTATTCTCTGATCCTTTGATTGGGTGAACAACATGTCAGTTCATGCTGCAAGAGCTCTGATAGGTTGGAGGACGTCCTCCGGAAGTTGTCATAATTACTGTGTAAGTCTATGGAAGGGGGTGAGAACCATGAGCCTCCTAGGTTTTGTATTGAAGTCAATGTCCTCCGGCTACACAATGGTGCTAACCTACAGAGTGCTGTTCTGGCTACTGTAGACCTTCTTTGCAAAATAGTGTGTTTTAATCAATCATTTGGTGACGTGATTGTATTTAGTATGGTTTTATCTAAAAATTATAACTTTTCTAATGTTTTACAATTTCTATTTCTATGAAATTCACTGAGGAGGATGGTCCTCCCCTTCCTCCTCTGATGAGCCTCCACTGATCTGGTCCCAGACCTGTCACTCTGTTGTGATTCTGTTGATCTGTCCTAATGAAGGGCCTTGTATGATCTGGTCCCAGACCTATAACTCTGTTGTGATCAATCATAATGAAGTTATGACCAAAGGGGTATTGTTTGTGAGGTTTGAGTTTCATCTGAAATCTCTCTTGATACACCCCTCCACCCCTCCTCTGCCCCCGCAATACTTCCTCTTTCATTTCTTGCGGTTCAGTTCATTGAGTTGTTCTGCTTTTCATTAAAGTTGCCAAGCAACTGCCGAACACATGTAAAAACCGCTGGAATGCCGGATGGATGGCATCCAAGATATTGTAGTCTCCAAGTTTGATATCTGATGCTGGGTTTGGGTTCATTTCCCATTCTGTTTAGAATGGAGGCATCCATGGTTAGATTACACAGAGTCTTGAGTGCTGTTTGTCTGTGGGAAGCCATTGTTCTCTGTGTGTATGTGTGTGTGTGTGTGTGTGTGTGTGTGTGTGTGTGTGTGTGTGTGTGTGTGTGTGTGTGTGTCAGCGGCCAGCCCGTCCTGATCGGTTTACATATTTGTCCTCGTCTGAGGAGAGTGGAACATGAGTCCGTTTGGCAACCACTCTCTGTAATTTACCATAAATCTCTGTTATTAGTAGTCATGTATTTAGTGGTTTATGTCGGGTAGACCATGGTGGACCCACTGCCTGAGCAGGTATGTCAGTTGTCTGCATTGTTTCAGTCAGTGTGGGACGATCATGGCCTGGTCCCAGATCTGTTTGAGGGACAACAGAGGCTTGAGGTCACACGTAATCACACTGTGTCATCGTCCAAGCCTGGTCCCAGATGTCATAGGAGTAATCAAGACACCACAGACAAATCCAGGCTAGGACGATGACACAGAGCCATTCCATTTGACCTCAAGCCACCATTGCATTGTCCCTCTCTGAGCCTTAATCACATGTCCCCAGCTCTTCTCACTTCTCAGAGGCTTTGCTGAATGTTTACTTTAACCCAGAGGACAGGAGTGCTGATTTAGGATCAGTTTTGCCTTTTAGATCACAATGAATTACATGAACAGGGGGGACCTGATACTAAATCAGCAGTCCTACTCTGAGATGCTGGATAGTGATACAACCCCAGAGATGTTCAGGGTCAGCAGCCAGCCAAGCCAGAGAGGAAGTATTAGGGCTCTCAACTGATCCCAAGTCAGCTTGACCAGCTGTACTTCCAGTCTTCTTTCACACCCACAGGGGCTTCGGCTAGCTGACCCCTCACTCAGGATGACTGGGTTAAACTTCGGTCAAAACTGTATTTTCATCAAAGATGTGGGGTTTAACTTAAGTCTGGCTAACACCTCACTTTTAATGTCCTCCTGACTTCAGAGTCTGGAATGGGTCTTTGATGTTGTCGGCACAATGTGTCGATAATTAAGGTTTTACTGGTTGGCTTTCACACTGAAACACCCACACGTACAGCCACACACAGCCCCGAGCGCCGCCCCCTTCCATTACAACGGTTGGATTTTCAAATCCAAACAATAAGAGGTCTCAACTCCAGAGAAAAAAAACAAACATTTGAGAGAACCAATCAAACCCGTCGTACAATTTCTGAGTGAATATTGCATTAACAAACGGCCTCCGTTACAGACCAGTGTGGTCACAGCTCTCCCTGCGTTGTGAGTCACGTGGGTCGCATCAGCCAGGCCAGGTGTCAGTCAGTCACACACCGTACTGTACTGCTCCTATGGATGCTGTTTGGTATGTTGATCTCATTGTGGTCCTATTCATTCTTATTCATGAACCTTTAGTAGTGGTGTCTTTCTGACGGTAGGCTGGAGTCACAGGAGGTTGGTTGGCACCTCAATTGGGGAGGAAGTGCTCGTGGTAACGGCTGGAGCGGAATAAGTGGAATGGTATCAAATACATTAAACACATGGTTTCCATGTTTGATACCATTCCATTTGTTCTATTCCAGCCATTATTATGAGTTGTCCTCCCCTCAGCAGCCTCCACTGACTGGAATGGTGCTGTTGTTCCTGTCTCAGAGGGCTGGAATGGTGCTGTTGTTCCTGTCTCAGAGGGCTGGAGTGGTGCTGTTGTTCCTGATATGTCTCAGAGGGCTGGAGTGGTGCTGTTGTTCCTGATATGTCTCAGAGGGCTGGAGTGGTGCTGTTGTTCCTGATATGTCTCAGAGGGCTGGAGTGGTGCTGTTGTTCCTGATATGTCTCAGAGGCGCCAGCTGCTGTTCACTGGGATTAGCTGTCTCGCTCTCTCTCTCTGGTTCTCTCATACACAAACACGCAGGAATGCACAGGCACAAACTCACATTTACTCTCTTGCTCACACACACTCTCTATCATTCTGTCTATCTGACTATTTCTTATCCCACTCTTATTTAGTCTCCTCTCCCTCTCTCTCTCTCTCTCTCTCTCTCTCTCTCTCTCTCTCTCTCTCTCTCTCTCTCTCTCTCTCTCTCTCTCTCTCTCTCTCTCTCTCTCTCTCTCTATATATATATATATATATATATATATATCCCCTCTCTCAATTCAATTCAAAGGGCTTTATTGGCATGGGAAACATATGTTTACATTGCCAAAGCAAGTGAAAGAGATAATAAACAAAAGTGAAACAACCACTCTCTCTCTCTCTGTATCCCCATCCCCCCTCTCTCTCTCACTCTCTCTCTCCCTCTCTCCCTCTCTGTATCCCCCCTCTCTCTCTCTCTCTGTATCCCCCCCCTCTCTCTCTCTGTATCCCCCCTCTCTGTACCCCCCCTCTCTCTGTATCCCCCTTCTCTCTCTCTGTATCTCCCCCCTCTCTCTGTCTGTATCCCCCCTCTCTCTCTCTGTATCCCCCCCCCTCTCTCTGTATCCCCCCCTCTCTCTCTCTGTATCCCCCCCTCTCTCTCTGTATCCCCCCTCTCTCTCTCTGTATCCCCCCCTCTCTCTCTATGTATCCCCCCTCTGTCTCACTCTCTCTCTCTGTATCCCCCCTCTCTTTCTCTGTATCCCCCACCTCCCCCTCTTTCTCTCCCTCTCTGTATCCCCCCTCTCTCTCCCTCTCTGTATCTCTCCCCTCTCTCTCTCTCTGTATCCCCCCTCTCTCTCTCTGTATCCCCCTCTCTCTCTCTCTCTCTCTCTCTCTCTGTATCCCCCCTCTCTCGCTCTCTCTCTCTCTCTCTGTATCCCCCTCCTCTCTCTCTGTATCCCCCCTCTCTCTCCCTCTCTGTATCTCTCCCCTCTCTCTCTCTCTGTATCCCCCCTCTCTCTCTCTGTATCCCCCTCTCTCTCTCTCTCTCTCTCTCTCTCTCTGTATCCCCCCTCTCTCGCTCTCTCTCTCTCTCTCTGTATCCCCCTCCTCTCTCTCTGTATCCCTCTCTCTCACTCTGTATCCCCCCCTCTCTCTCTCTCTCTGTATCCCCCTCTCTCTCTTTGTATCCCCCCCCTCGCTCTCGCTGTATCCCCCCTCTCTCTCTGTATCCCCCCTCTGTCTCTCTGTATCCCCCTTCTCTCTCTCTGTATCCCTTCACTCTCTCTGTATCCCCCCCTCTCCCTGTATCCCCCCCTCTCTCTGTATCCCCCCCTCTCTCTCTCTGTATCCCCCCTCTCCCTGTATCCCCCCCTCTCTCTGTATCCCCCCCTCTCTATATATATCCCCCCCTTCTCTCTCTCTGTATCCCCCCCCTCTCTCTCTCTGTATCCCCCCTCTCTGTACCCCCCCTCTCTCTGTATCCCCCTTCTCTCTCTCTGTATCTCCCCCCTCTCTCTGTCTGTATCCCCCCTCTCTCTCTCTGTATCCCCCCCCCTCTCTCTGTATCCCCCCCTCTCTCTCTCTGTATCCCCCCCTCTCTCTCTGTATCCCCCCTCTCTCTCTCTGTATCCCCCCCTCTCTCTCTATGTATCCCCCCTCTGTCTCACTCTCTCTCTCTGTATCCCCCCTCTCTTTCTCTGTATCCCCCACCTCCCCCTCTTTCTCTCCCTCTCTGTATCCCCCCTCTCTCTCCCTCTCTGTATCTCTCCCCTCTCTCTCTCTCTGTATCCCCCCTCTCTCTCTCTGTATCCCCCTCTCTCTCTCTCTCTCTCTCTCTCTCTCTGTATCCCCCCTCTCTCGCTCTCTCTCTCTCTCTCTGTATCCCCCCCCTCTCTCTCTGTATCCCCCCTCTCTCTCTCTGTATCCCCCCCCCCTCTCTCTCTGTATCCCCCCTCTGTCTCTCTCTCTCTCTCTGTATCCCCCACCTTCCCCTCTTTCTCTCCCTCTCTGTATCACCCCTCTCTCTCTCTCTCTCTCTCTCTCTCTCTCTCTCAATTCAATTCAATTCAATTTAAGGGCTTTATTGGCATGGGAAACGTGTGTTAACATTGCCAAAGCAAGTGAAGTAGATAGTAAACAAAAGTGAAATAAACAATAAATATTAACAGTAAACATTACACTCAGAAGTTTCAAAAGAATAAATACATTTCAAATGTCATATTATGTATATATACAGTGTTGTAACAATGTGCAAATAGTTAAAGTACAAATGGGAAAATAAATAAACATAAATATGGGTTGTATTTACAATGGTGTTTGTTCTTCACTGGTTGCCCTTTTCTTGTGGCAACAGGTCACAAATCTTGCAGCTGTGATGGCACACTGTGGTTTTTCACCCAGTAGATAAGGGAGTTTATCAAAATTGGGTTTGTTTTCGAATTCTTTGTGGATCGCTGTAATCTGAGGGAAATATGTGCAGCTCAGTTTCCACCTCATTTTGTGGGCAGTGTGCACATAGCCTGTCTTCTCTTGGGAGCCAGGTCTGCCTACGGCGGCTTTTCTCAATAGCAAGGCTATGCTCACTGAGTCTGTACATAGTCAAAGCTTTCCTTAAGTTTGGGTCAGTCACAGTGGTCAGGTATTCTGCCACTGTGTACTCTCTGTTTAGGGCCAAATAGCATTCTAGTTTGCTCTGTTTTTTTGTTTGTTCTTTCCAATGTGTCAAGTAATTCTCTTTTTGTTTTCTCATGATTTGGTTGGGTCTAATTGTGTTGTTGTCCTGGGGCTCTGTGGGGTTTGTTTGTGTTTGTGAACAGAGCCCCAGGACCAGCTTGCTTAGGGGACTGTTCTCCAGCTTAATCTCTCTGTAGGTGATGGCTTTGTTATGGAAGGTTTGGGAATCCCTTCCCTTTAGGTGCCTAATTCTGCTCTGCATGCATTATTTGGTGATTTACGTTGTACACTGAGGATATTTTTGCAGAATTCTGCATGCAGAGTCTCAATTTGGTGTTTCTCTCTCTGTATCCCCTCTCTCTCACTCTCTCTCTGTATCCCCCCCTCTCTCTCTCTCTGCATCCCCCCCTCTCCCTCTCTCTATATATACAGTTGAAGTCGGAAGTTTACATACACCTTAGCCAAATATATTTAAACTCAGTTTTTCACAATTCCTGACATTTACTCCTATTAAAAATTCCCTGTCTTAGGTCAGTTAGGATCACCACTTTATTTAAGAATGTGAAATGTCAGAATAATAGTAGAGAGAATGATTATTTCAGCTTTTAATTCTTTCATCACATTCCCAGTGGGTCAGAAGTTTACATACGCTCAATTAGTATTTGGTAGCATTGCCTTTAAATTGTTTAACTTGGGTCAAACGTTTCGGGTAGCCTTCCACAAGCTTCCCACAATAAGTTGGGTGAATTTTTGCCCATTCCTCCTGACAGAGATGGTGTAACTGAGTCAGGTTTGTAGGCCTCCTTGTTCGCACAGGCTTTTTCAGTTCTGCCCACAAATTGAGGTCAGGGCAATATGATGGCCACTCCAATACCTTGACTTTGTTGTCCTTAAGCCATTTTGCCACAACTTCTGAGGTCTTGGCTGATTTCTTTTGATTTTCCCATGATGTCAAGCAAAGAGGCACAGAGTTTAAAGGTAGGCCTTGAAATACATCCACAGGTACACCTCCAATTGACTCAAATTATGTCATTTGCCTATCAGAAGCTTCTAAAGCCATGACATCATTTTCTGGAATTTTCCAAGCTGTTTAAAGGCACAGTCAACTTAGTGTATGTAAACTTCTGACCCACTGGAATTGTGATACAGTGAAGTATAAGTGAAATAATCTGTCTGTAAACAATTGTTGGAAAAATTACTTGTGTCATGCACAAAGTAGATGTCCTAACCGACTTGCCAAAACTATAGTTTGTTAACAAGAAATTTGTGGAGTGGTTGAAAAACTAGTTTTAAAGACTCCAACCTAAGTGTATGTAAACTTCCGACTTCAACTGTATGACCAAGTGTGTGGACACCTGCTCATCAAACATCTCATTCCAAAATCATGGGCATTAATATGGAGTCCCCCCTTTGCTGCTATAACAGCCTCCACTCTTCTGGGAAGGCTTTCCACTAGATGTTGGAACATTGCTGCAGGGACTTGCTTCCATTCAGCCACAACAGCATTAGTGAGGTCGGGCACTGATATTGGGCGACTAGGCCTGGCTCGCTGTCGGCGTTCCAATTCATCCCAAAGGTGTTTGATGGAGTTGAGGTCAGGGCATCTGCCAAACCCAGATTCGTCCGTCGGACTGCCAGATGGTGAAGCGTGATTCATCACTCCAGAGAACGCGTTTCCACTGCTCCAGAGTCCAATGGCGGCGAGGTTTATACCACTCCAGCCGATGCTTGGCATTGTGCATGGTGATCTTAGGCTTGTGTGCGGCTGCTCGGCCATGGAAACCCATTTTATGAAGCTCCCGACGAGCAGTTCTTGTGCTGACGTTGCTTCCAGAGGCAGTTTGGAACTCGGTAGTGAGTGTTGCAACCGAGGACAGACGATTTTTACGTGCTTCAGCACTCTGCGGTCCCGTTCTGTGAGCTTGTGTGGCCTACCACTTCGCGGCTGAGCCGCTGTTGCTCCTAGACATTTCCACTTTACAATAACAGCACTTACAGTTGATCGGGGCAGCTCTAGCAGGGCAGAAATTTGACAAACTGACTTGTTGGAAAGGTGGCAACCTATGACGGTGCCACGTTGAAAGTCACTGAGCTCTTCAGTAAGGCCATTCTACTTCCAATGTTTGTCTATGGAGATTGCATGGCTGTGTGCTCGATTTTTAATACCTGTCAGCAACGGGTGTGGCTGAAATAGCCGAATCCACTCATTTGAAGAGTTGTCCACATACTTTTGTATATATATTGTACATCCCCTCCCTCCCTCCCTCTCTCTCTCTCTCTCTCCCTCCCTCTCTCCCTCCCAGCCCTGCCACACACAGACAGTGCTGCCCTGTGTCACTCCGGCGGCCTGACCTTTCCAGCCCTGACAGCTGACACGCAGCCTCGTTCCCACACCACACGCCTGCCCTGACCACATCCTCTGGAGGACCCCTAGCCAACACACACACACAAATGCAAGGATGCACACACAGGCACAGGCACAGGCACAGGCACAGGCACAGGCACAGGCACAGGCACACGCACACGCACACGCACACGCACACGCACACGCACACGCACACACACACACACACACACACACACACACACACACACCACACACACACACACACACACACACACACACACACACACACACACACACACACACACACACACACACACACACACACGGCGTGGCAGGTAGCCTAGTGGGTTAGAGCGTTGGGCCAGTAACTGAAATGTCACTGGTTCGAATACCCAAGCCTATAAAATTCTGTCGATGTGCCCTTGAGCAAGGCACTTAACCCTAATTTGCTCCAGGGGCACCGTACTACTATGGCTGACCCTGTAAAACAACACATTTCACTGGATCTATCTGGTGTATGTGACAATAAAAACATATATCTACTGACACACTAGAGCTGGGACAATAAACTGAAAATGATCATCACTTATCGCAGGAATTTTGCTGATATCGTTCATTACAATAAGTAGCCTATACTAGATAAATGTGAAGTTTGAAATGAAATACGTTTGCTAATATGGGTGATGGTTAATGGGACAATTGATAGCTAGTTTAATGGATAATAAATCAATTAAAAAACTGTGGTGCACATGAATGTGATAAACTTATCGTTCTATTTATCGTTATTAAGCAATTTATCTCAGTATGAATGTTTGTCCATATTGCCCAGCTATATGACACACACACAGAGACACAGGTCAACCAGCAGCCACTTCAATAACACCACAGGTCAACCAGCAGCCACTTCAATAACACCACAGGTCAACCAGCAGCCACTTCAATAACACCACAGGTCAACCAGCAGCCACTTCAATAACACCACAGGTCAACCAGCAGCCACTTCAATAACACCAGCAGCCACTTCAATAACACCACAGGTCAACCAGCAGCCACATCAATAACACCACAGGTCAACCAGCAGCCACTTCAATAACACCACAGGTCAACCAGCAGCCACTTCAATAACACCACAGGTCAACCAGCAGCCACTTCAATAACACCACAGGTCAACCAGCAGCCACTTCAATAACACCAGCAGCCACTTCAATAACAACACAGGTCAACCAGCAGCCACACCAATAACACCACAGGTCAACCAGCAGCCACTCCAATAACACCAGCAGCCACTTCAATAACACCACAGGTCAACCAGCAGCCACTTCAATAACACCACAGGTCAACCAGCAGCCACTTCAATAACACCACAGGTCAACCAGCAGCCACATTAATAACACCACAGGTCAACCAGCAGCCACTTCAATAACACCACAGGTCAACCAGCAGCCACTTCAATAACACCACAGGTCAACCAGCAGCCACTTCAATAACACCACAGGTCAACCAGCAGCCACATCAATAACACCACAGGTCAACCTGCAGCCACTTCAATAACACCACAGGTCAACCAGCAGCCACTTCAATAACACCACAGGTCAACCAGCAGCCACTTCAATAACACCACAGGTCAACCAGCAGCCACTTCAATAACACCACAGGTCAACCAGCAGCCACTTCAATAACACCATGACATGAAAGATGCAGCAGAACAGTAACACCATGGCATGAAAGATGCAGCAGTGACCCCCTTTGAACTCCCTCAGTGTTTTCCCAGTTCAACGTCATCGATTTACTTAACAGGGCCGTGGTGATGAAACGGTTATATGGCTCTGCTGGGATCCAATGGAAACGGTATGTCCTCTCTGTTTCTCAATACTGCATGTCATTCTAAGCGACTGATCACAGTTTGGCTCTCAACCACCTGAGTTGCTTTGACCCCTAAGCATCAGTATCCTAGTTTCCTATCGGGTTTCCTGTCCTAGCTACTCCATAGCAGAAGTCTTTGGTCGTGACTCCATGTGTGTCAGAGATTCAGAGTTAACACTGGAATAGGTGCAGGAGCCGAGCAAAGCGGGCGAGACGGAGGGGAATAATGGTCCCCCTGTTCGGTCTGTGGCTGTTCGACTTAAGACTCTGGGGGGGGGGGGGGGGGTAGGAAGTAGGGGAAGCCTATGAGAACACCAATATCCTCTCGGAATGAAATTGCCAAGCCTACGCTTTGATCCCTTTGAGAAGAGGGTTTTCTTCAGGCCAACTTTCACTTGCCTTCTCCTTCGCCCACCACCCCCTCCTCCTCCTCCTCTCTTCCACCGACCAAACGGTCTCTCTCTTCATGCTGAACAGCTGGCGACGGTGCAGTTGTCCAGAGAGGGGTACTGGATGGAAGGGAATACGCTGGGCAGGGAATGCCGGGGTGGTTGTTGTTGGAGATGGCGGTTCACCCCTTCTCTCTCTCTCTCTCTCTCTCTCTCTCTCTCTCTCTCTCAGTGGTGAGACATGAGAGCGGCGGGTCTGTAGGACTGTTGGATACTCGGCTGTCTCTCTCTCTGTGTGTGTTTGTGGTCTACCATCATGTCTGAACCCTGGGACGGGGGAGTCAGCCACCTGGGTTGTGGTCAGCCACCACAGCCATTACACCTAATCTCTGTCACATTCTACACTTCACACTCATTATGGAACTCAGTAATAAGGAGTTTTCGTGACATTAGCATTAAAATAGTAACCAGGTCCCAGATATGTTTGTGTAGTATAGCCAACTCCTATATGGTCGTTGTTAATACCAAATCCACAGGAGTTGGCAACACAGCACAAATAGATGTTTCACCAGGCTACTGATGGAGGAGAATGCTGAGGATAGTGGTATTAACACAAGATATTTATAAACAGAAGAAAAGAGAAATGAAACCAGTATGTAAACATGAATCGCTCTCTGAAATGAAAACATGTTCACTTCCTCCTACACATTCGGTTCTGCTTCTCTTGGGGGTACTCATGTTGTAACCCCTTATTTTGTTTATTTACTTTTAGCTTTGGAATGGGGAGACTTACTGGGTGCCTTTGATCAGTGGTTCTCAAACCTCTCCTCGGGGACCGCCAGACGTTCCATTTATTATAACTATTCCACAGCTAGCTCACCTGATTCAGTGACAACTTGTCAACTGATTATCAAGCCCCTGATTAGTTTAATCAGATCACCTAGTTCAGGGCTACAACTAAATTGTGAAACATCTGGGGGTCCCCGAGGAGAGGTTTGAAAACCACTGTCTTAGATCTCTAGGAAGGCTCTCTCTATATATACTGTTAGAGACAGTCAAGACTATCTGAATTTGCCAGGCTTTTCTTAGCCTGGTCCCCAATCTTTTTGTGCTGTCTTGCCTACTCCTATGGTCAATGTCACGTACAGTAAGACACCACAAAAAGATCTGGGACCAGACTATCATTCGCTAAAGTGGTTAATATAAACTAGGTGAATGAGACCAGCCTGCCTGGCCCTAAGACACGTCTCAGTCAAATCCTGCTGTGTACTGGGCAGAGACCAGCCTGCCTGGCCGTAACACCGATCCCAGCCAAACCCTGCTGTGTACTGAGCAGAGACCAGTCTACCTGGCCCTAAGACACATCTCAGTCAAACCCTGCTGTATACTGAGCAGAGACCAGCCTGCCATGCCCTAACACACATCCTAGTCAAACCCTGCTGTGTACTGAGCAGAGACCAGCCTGCCATGCCCTAACACACATCCCAGTCAAACCCTGCTGTGTACTGAGCAGAGACCAGCCTGCCATGCCCTAACACACATCCTAGTCAAACCCTGCTGTGTACTGAGCAGAGACCAGCCTGCCATGCCCTAACACACATCCCAGTCAAACCCTGCTGTGTACTGGGCAGAGACCAGCCTGCCATGCCCTAACACACATCCCAGTCAAACCCTGCTGTGTACTGAGCAGAGACCAGCCTGCCATGCCATAACACACATCCCAGTCAAACCCTGCTGTGTACTGAGCAGAGACCAGCCTGCCATGCCCTAACACACATCCCAGTCAAACCCTGCTGTGTACTGAGCAGAGACCAGCCTGCCATGCCCTAACACACATCCCAGTCAAACCCTGCTGTGTACTGAGCAGAGACCAGAGTCAACAGTCAGGAGGCTCAGAGATCAATGGTCTGACTACATGTTGTTTTATCTGGGAGAGTATGGGGAGGTTAAGGCCTGGTGGTTGTCTCTCTTAACTCTCCTCACTCATAGTCATACTGTACACACACACACATACACTCACCCAAGGGGCCAGACGAGCACCTGTGTCCCCCCAGTCCCATAAGCAGTGCCCTGTTTGTTTTGAGGAATGGTCCTCCCCCCCCTCCTTCTCCCCCATCTCCTCCCCCTGCATGCCTATCTGCTTGCCTGCCTGCCTCAAGTAACCAAAATAAGTATGTTGCCAGTGTGGCCTCTCCACGGGATTATGGGTAATAAGAAGAGATTTGTATGCATGCTTTTTAGATCCCAAATCCAGACTGCAAGTTCTGTATAGTGTGTGTGTGTGTGTGTGTGTGTGTGTGTGTGTGTGTGTGTGTGTGTGTGTGTGTGTGTGTGTGGGTGTGTGTGTGGGTGTGTGTGGGTGTGTGTGTGTGTGTGTGTGTGTGGGTGTGTGTGTGGGTGTGTGTGTGTGTGTGGGTGTGTGTGTGGGTGTGGGTGTGTGTGTGTGGGTGTGTGTGTGGGTGTGTGTGTGGGTGGGTGCTAGAGGAGGGCAGGGAAGTTTTAAGTCTGTTTCCTGGAGGAGAATACATTTAAAGTGTCTCGTAATCTCATTGCAGGAATGCAGTCAGTGTATACTGTTAAACACTCCCTAATCCCTGGCTCAGCTTCATTCTCTCAACACTCCACACAAACACCTATTTATTCTCCTCTCCCTCCTCTTGTAAAGAAATGCCCCCCTCCTGTCTCCCTCCATCCCTCACTCTATTTATTTCCTCCTCTCTCAACCTGTCTCAGCTCTCATCTTATTCGTTCCCTCTCTCTGTTCCACTTCCACACTCGCTCCCCCCCCCCCCCCCACCCCCCGTCTTCTCTATCTAAGCCCTCTGATGTTTTTCCCCTCTCCTCCTCACACTTCAAAATATCATATTTCTCTCCAAAGCCTTTTCTTTTTTAATTTCCTTGAGGGTTTGAATCGTCTCAAGGTTGCTGCTGCTGCATATTGAGAAAGACTTTATCTTGGGAGAGAAAATAAAATAAGGTGAGGGTCAGGGAAATGAAAAAGACAGAAAGAAAATCTATTCGGACCCCCTAGTTAGCAGCACATGGAATCTGGTGGACTTTAATCTCCAGTGCCTCGCAATGGCATCCAATCCAAAAAAAGAGCGAGAAAGAGAGGGAGTGTAATTAAGACTCCAATGACAGGAACAGGGGGGGGGGGGGGGGGGGTTGTCAAAGTTGTCAAAGTCTGGAGAGAGAGAAAGGGGATATCTCAGACTGCAGTTGAAGCAAGGGGAGGGATAGTCAAAAGGATATCTTGAGAGTGAAACCAAGATTGTAGTGGGAATAGGTGAGACAGACTGTTGTGCCCTGCTTTGGTTACAAGTACGGCCAGTGTATTGTTGATCACTTCTGCTTACAGTACGAGTGTTTTATAGCCTGGGTGTGTGATCTGTCACATGCCGTTTATTCAGTGTTGCTCCGGTGTGAGTCCACGCTGGGCTGCCTCAGAGTGTGAATGGGAGTTCTTCATCATACTACATAAGTAGCTAGCTAGCTCTCCAGGCTACACTCAGGTTAGGGTTATGGTAAGAGTAAGGGTTAGGTTTAGGGGTTCGGGAAAATAGGATTTTGAATGGAAATTAATTTGAGGTCCCCAAGAGGATATAATAACATAACGTGTGTGTGTGTGTGTGTGTGTGTGTGAGAGAGAGGGAGAGACGTGTGTGTGTGTGTGTGACATTTATTATAAACAGAGAGCAGCATTAAAACACATCGGGCTCACATGGGCTCCTCAATCATTCCTGGAGGAGTGAACCCTCTCGCTCTCCAAGGTTCATGCCATACGCAGGTGTTCAGACGTTTTGATAGATACAAGTGTGTATTATGTACATCTATGGCTGTGGCGGTCATGACATTTAGTCAGCCGGTAATTGTCACGCAAATAACTGCGGTCTCATGGTAATTGACCGTTAATTAACATAAACACATTTAGCAGCTCCTGGCTTCCACACATAGCCTGCAATGACCTTTGAAACATCTACATTTAAAAAAGTATAATAAATCCATTTAATATAGCCTACACCATCACAATAAATCCATTATTTATTTTAGGCAGGTCTAAACAAACGTAATATGAAGAAATTGTTGCCTATTTCAGAAGAGCAGAATAGAATGAGTTCTCCTTATGCGATTTTATAGTAAGAAGAATACAATTGAACATAGCTGAATAAAATAGAAAATGATATTTTCCCCAAACGATTTCCGAGTGAGTGCGCACCTGTGGCTGTTTTGTGTTGAACGGTTAACAAAGTGATCATTTGAAACAGGTCCTCCTACTGTATATGCCTAATGTAGAGTTATTTATGCAACTTTAGTTGTGATACAAATGTTAGCCTATATTTGATTTGTAGTACATTCTAAGGCTGCATGATGTGACTCTAATGATGATTTGAAAAAAGTTTAATGAAAGCATGCGCTCTGTTTCTTGCGCAGGCTGCACACAACTTCATCAGTCTCTCATTCACAATTTGACAAGCACTTGATAATATTCTCACCCATGAGACTTTTCTCAATTTAATCTGGTCTTTACATACAGCCTACTAATATCTGTGTGGAGTTATTTTTTATTTGGAATGGCCCACAAAAAAAAACCTTGAATAGTGAATGGAGAAAGTGCTTCCTGTGGTTACGTTTTCAATATGCCATGTAGGCTACACTGGTTGTAAAGCGGATTAATGTGCTTAATTTTAAGAATTTTTTGCAATAAATATCGCAGCACGAGAAATCTGGGATCCTCTTTTAAATATTGGCCATTCAAAACTGTTTTCAGAAGTGAATGTGTAATGACTAGGCTTATAGCCTATAAGAACACGTTTCACTAGGCTCTGTAGGCTATGGGTTCTCCAACCCTGTTTCAGGGGTCCTAGGCCTATAGGCTACGGTTAGAGTTATTTGGCCACTTTAGCTGTGATACAAACCTTATCAACACATATACAGTGAGGGAAAAAAGTATTTGATCCCCTGCTGATTTTGTACGTTTGCCCACTGACAAAGAAATTATCAGTCTATAATTTTAATGGTAGGTTTATTTTAGTTTATTACAGTGAGAGACAGAATAACAACAAACAAATCCAGAAAAACGCATGTCAAAAATGTTATAAATTGATTTGCATTTTAATGAGGGAAATAAGTATTTGACCCCCTCTCAATCAGAAAGATTTCTGGCTCCCAGGTGTCTTTTATACAGGTAACGAGCTGAGATTAGGAGCACACTCTTAAAGGGAGTGCTCCTAATCTCAGTTTGTTACCTGTATAAAAGACACCTGTCCACAGAAGCAATCAATCAATCAGATTCCAAACTCTCCACCATGGCCAAGACCAAAGAGCTCTCCAAGGATGTCAGGGACAAAATTGTAGACCTACACAAGGCTGGAATGGGCTACAAGACCATCACCAAGCAGCTTGGTGAGAAGGTGACAACAGTTGGTGCGATTATTCGCAAATACAAAATAACTGTCAATCTCCCTTGGCCTGGGGCTCCATGCAAGATCTCACCTCGTGGAGTTGCAATGATCATGAGAACGGTGAGGAATCAGCCCAGAACTACACGGGAGGATCTTGTCAATGATCTCAAGGCAGCTGGGACCATAGTCACCAAGAAAACAATTGGTAACACACTACGCCGTGAAGGACTGAAATCCTGCAGTGCCCGCAAGGTCCCCCTGCTCAAGAAAGCACATATACAGGGCCGTCTGAAGATTGCCAATGAACATCTGAATGATTCAGAGGAGAACTGGGTGAAAGTGTTGTGGTCAGATGAGACCAAAATCGAGCTCTTTGGCATCAACTCAACTCGCCGTCTTTCGAGGAGGAGGAATGCTGCCTATGACCCCAAGAACACCATTCCCACCGTCAAACATGCCAGTGGAAATATTATGCTTTGGGGGTGTTTTTCTGCTAAGGGGACATGACAACTTCACTGCATCAAAGGGACGATGGACGGGGCCATGTACCGTCAAATCTTGGGTGAGAACCTCCTTCCCTCAGCCAGGGCATTGAAAATGGGTCGTGGATGGATATTCCAGCATGACAATGACCCAAAACACACGGCCAAGGCAACAAAGGAGTGGCTCAAGAAGAAGCACATTAAGGTCCTGGAGTGGCCTAGCCAGTCTCCAGACCTTAATCCCATAGAAAATCTGTGGAGGGAGCTGAATGTTCGAGTTGCCAAACGTCAGCCTCAAAACCTTAATGACTTGGAGAAGATCTGCAAAGAGGAGTGGGACAAAATCCCTCCTGAGATGTGTGCAAACCTGGTGGCCAACTACAAGAAACGTCTGACCTCTGTGATTGCCAACAAGGAAGCGCGTAGCGTGTAAAAATGGTCTGTTCTCGGTTGCAACACTCACTACCGAGTTCCAAACTGCCTTTGGCAGCAACGCCAGCACAGGAACTGTTCATTGGGAGCTTCATGAAATGGGTTTCCATGGCCGAGCAGCTGCACACAAGCCTAAGATCACCATGCGCAATGCCAAGTGTCGGCTGGAGTGTTGTAAAGCTCACCGCCAATGGACTCTGGAGCAGTGGAAACGCATTATCTGAAGAGATGAATCACGCTTCACCATCTGGCAGTCCGACGGACGAATCTGGGTTTGGCGGATGCCAGGAGAACGTACCTGCTTCAGTGCATAGTGCAAACTGTAAAGTTTGGTGGAGGAGGAATAATGATCTGGGTCTGTTTTTCATGGTTCGTGCTGGCCGTTAGCAAGTTTGGTAGGCTACTAATGACCATCAGCAGCATCAGAGCACAGTTTTGGAGAAGCCTAGTGGAGGAATTTGTCCGTCAGTGTGGCGGTAATACAGTCATTGTGTGTCTCAGTGTTTTTTTGTGTGTGTATACATACACTACCAGTCAAAAGTTTGGACACACCTACTCATTCAAGGGTTTTTCTTTCTTTTTACATTGTAGAATAATAGTGAAGACATCAACACTATAAAATAACACATATTGAATCATGTAGTAACCAAAAAAAAGTGTTAAACAAATCAAAGTATATTTTATATTTGAGAATCTTCAAATCGCCACCCTTTGCCTTGATGACAGCTTTGCACACTCTTGGCATTCTCTCAACCAGCTTCACCTGGAATGCTTTTCCAACAGTCTTGAAGGAGTTCCCACATATGCTGAGCACTTGTTGGCTGCTTTTCCTTCACTCTGCGGTCCGACTCATCCAAACTATCTCAATTGGGTTGAGGTTGGGGGATTGTGGAGGCCAGGTCATCTGATGCAGCACTCCATCACTCTCCTTGGTCAAATATCCCTTACACAGCCTGGAGGTGTGTTGGGTCATTGTCCTGTTGAAAAACAAGTTATAGTCCCACTAAGCCCAAACCACATGGAATGGCGTATCGCTGTAGAATGCTGTGGTACCCATGCTGGTTAAGTGTGACTTGAATTCTAAATAAATCATAGACAGTGTCACCAGCTAAAAAAAAACACACCTCCTCCTCCATGCTTTACGGTGTGAAATACACATGCAGAGATCATCTGTTCACCTACACCACGTCTCACTAAGACACGGCAGTTGGAACCAAAAATCTTAAATTTGGACTCCAGACCAAAGGACAAATTTCCACCGGTCTAATGTTCATTGCTCGTGTTTCTTGGCCCAAGCAGGTCTCTTCTTATTATTGGTGTCCTTTAGTAGTGGTTTCTTTGCAGCAATTCGACCATGAAGGCCTGATTCACACAGTCCCCTCTGAATAGTTGATGTTGAGAGAGAAATTTTCCGTATTGACTGTCCTTCATGTCTTAAAATAATGATGGACTATCGTTTCTCTTTGCTTATTTGAGCTGTTCTTGCCATAATATGGACTTGGTCTTTTACCAAATAGGGCTATCTTCTGTATACCTCCCATACCTTGTCACAACACAACTGATTGGCTCAAACGCATTAGAAGGAAAGAAATTCCACAAATTAACTTTTAAGAAGGCACACCTGTTAATTGAAATGCATTACAGGTGACTACCTCATGAAGCTGGTTGAGAGAATGCCAAGAGTGTGCAAAGCTGTCATCAAGGCAAAGGGTGACTATTTGAAGAATCTCAAATATAAAATATATTTTGATTTGTTTAACACGTTTTTGGTTACTACATGATTCCATATGTGTTAATTCATAGTTTTGATGTATTCACAATTATTCTACAATGTAGAAAATCGTCAAAATAAAGAAAAACCCTTGAATGAGTAGGTGTGTCCAAACTTTTTACTGGTACTGTATATGCATTTGATTTGTCACATACAGCTGGTGTAGACCATAGAAATGTTTACTTACGAACCCTTAACCAACAATGCTGAGTTTTTTAAAAGTAAGGAAGACAAATTTGCTGAATAAGCTAAAGGAAAAATAGTAACACAATAAAATAACAATAACTTGGCTATATACAAGGGATACCGGTACCGAGTCAATGTGCAGGGGTATGAGGTGGTTGAGGTAATTGAAGTAATATGTACATGTAGGTATTGTTAAAGTGACTATGCATAGATAATAAACAGCGAGTAACAGAAGCGTATGTGAAGAGTGTGAAGGAATGTGAATGTGTGTGTGTGTGGCGTCAATATGCATGTGTGTGTGTTTTGTGTGTGTGTCCTTGTGTGTGTTGGAGTGTCAATGTAGTATGTGTGAGTGTGTGGTTAGAGTCCAGTGAGTGTACATCGAGTTAGTGCAAGAGAATCAGTGCAAAACATCATAAAATAAGGGGGTCAATGTAAATAGTCCAGGTAGCCAACTGTTCTGTTAAGGAGACTTGGCGCACCGGTACCGCTTGCTATGCGGTAGCAAAGAGAACAGCAGAGAGAACAGTCTATGACTTGGGTGGCTGGAGTCTTAGACAATTTTAGGGCCTTCCTCTGACACCGCCTGGTATATAGGTCCTGGATGGTAGGAAACTCGGCCCCGGTGATGTAGTGGGCCGTACTCACCAACCTCTGTAGCCACTTGCGGTCGGATGCCGAGCAGTTGAATCATACTACACTGGCTCTGACGCTTGTCGGATGTGGCAGGGCTTGAAAACTATTACAGACTACAAAGGGAAGCACAGCCACGAGCTGCCCAGTGACACAAGCCTACCAGACGAGCTAAACCACTTCTATGCTCGCTTCGAGGCAAGCAACACTGAAGCATGCATGAGAGCACCAGCTGTTCCGGATGACTATGTGATCACGCTCTCCGTAGCCGATGTGAATAAGACTTTTAAGCAGGTCAACATTCACAAGGCCGCAGACGGATTACCAGGACGTGTACTCCGAGCATGTGCTGACCAACTGGCAAGTGTCTTCACTGACATTTTCAACATGTCCCTGACTGAGTCTGTAATACCAACATGTTTCAAGCAGACCACCATAGTCCCCGTGCCCAAGAACTCTAAGATAACCTGCCTAAATGACTACCGACCCGTAGCACTGACGTCTGTAGCCATGAAGTGCTTTGAAAGACTGGTCATGGCTCACATCAACAGCATAATCCCAGAAACCCTAGACCCACTCCAATTTGCATACCGCCCCAACAGATCCACAGATGATGCAATCTCTATCGCACTCCACACTGCCCTTTCCCACCTGGACAAGAGGAACACCTACGTGAGAATGCTATTCATTGACTACAGCTCAGCATTCAACACCATAGTGCCCTCTAAGCTCATCACTAAGCTAAGGATCCTGGGACTAAACACCTCCCTCTGCAACTGGATCCTGGACTTCCTGACGGGCCGCCCCCAGGTGGTAAGGGTAGGTAACAACACATCTGCCACACTGATCCTCAACACGGGGGCCCCTCAGGGGTGCGTGCTCAGTCCCCTCCTGTACTCTCTGTTCACCCATGACTGCATGGCCAGGCACGACTCCAACACCATCATTAAGTTTGCCGACGACACAACAGTGGTAGGCCTGATCACCGACAACGATGAGACAGCCTATAGGGAGGAGGTCAGAGATCTGGCCGTGTGGTGCCAGGACAACAACCTCTCCCTCAACGTGACCAAGACAAAGGAGATGATTGTGGACTACAGGAAAAAAAAGAGGACTGAGCACGCCCCCATTCTCATCGACGGGGCTGTAGTGGAACAGGTTGAGAGCTTCAAGTTCCTTGGTGTCCACATCACCAACGAACTATCATGGTCCAAACACACCAAGACAGTCGTGAAGAGGGCACGACAAAGCCTATTCCCCCTCAGGAGACTAAAAAGATTTGGCATGGGTCCTCAGATCCTCAAAAAATTATACAGCTGCACCATCGAGAGCATCCTGACTGGTTGCATCACCGCCTGGTATGGCAACTGCTTGGCCTCTGACCGCAAGGCACTACAGAGGGTAGTGCGTACGGCCCAGTACATCACTGGGGCAAAGCTCCCTGCCATTCAGGACCTCTATACCAGGCGGTGTCAGAGGAAGGCCCTCAAAATTGTCAAAGACTCCAGCCACCCTAGTCATAGACTGTTCTCTCTGCTACCGCACGGCAAGCGGTACCGGAGTGCCAAGTCTAGGTCCAAAAGACTTCTCAACAGCTTCTACCCCCAAGCCATAAGACTCCTGAACAGCTAATCATGGCTACCCGGACTATTTGCACTGCCCCCCCACCCCATCCTTTTTACGCTGCTGCTACTCTGTTAAGTATTTATGCATAGTCACTTTAACTCTACCCACATGTACATATTACCTCAACTACCTCAACTAGCCGGTGCCCCCGCACATTGACTCTGCAACGGTACCCCCCTGTATATATAGCCTCCCTACTGTCACTTTATTTTACTGTATATATAGCCTCCCTACTGTCACTTTATTTTACTTCTGCTCTTTTTTTCTCAACACTTTTTTTGTTGTTGTTTTATTCTTACTTTTTTTGTTTAAAATAAATGCACTGTTGGTTAAGGGCTGTAAGTAAGCATTTCACTGTAATGTCTGCACCTGTTGTATTCGGCGCATGTGACCAATAAAATTTGATTTGATTTGATTTGATTTGCCATACCAAGTTGTGATGCAACCAGTCAGGATGCTCTTGATGGTGCAGCTGTACAACCTTTTGAGGATCTGAGGTCCCATGCCAAATCTTTTCAGCCTCTTGAGGGGAAACAGGCGTTGTCGTGCCGTCTTGGTGTGTTTGGACCATGATAGGTCCTTAGTGATGTGGACACCAAGGAACTTGAAGCTCTCGACCCGCTCCACTACAGCCCAGTCGATGAGAATGGGGGCGTGCTCGGCCCTCCTTTTCCTGTAGTCCACGATCATCTCCTTTGTCTTGCTCATGTTGAGGAAGAGGTTGTTGTCCTGGCACCACACGGCCAAGTCTCTGACCTCCTCCCTATAGGCTGCCTCATCGTCATCGGTGATCAGGCCTACCACGGTTGTGTCATCTGCAAACTTAATGATGGTGTTGGAGTTGTGCGTGGCCAATCAGACATGGGTGAACAGGGAGTACAGGACTAAGCACGCACCCCTGAGGGGCCCCCGTGTTGAGGATCAGCGTGGCAGATGTGTTGTTGCCTACCCTCATTACCTGGGGGCGGCCCGTCAGGAAGTCCAGGATCCAGTTGCAGAGGGAGGTGTTCAGTCCCAGGGTCCTTAGCTTAGTGATGAGCTTGGAGGGCGCTATGGTGTTGAACGCTGAGCCGTATCAATGAACAGCATTCTCACGTAGGTGTTCCTTTTGTCCAAGTGGGAAAGGGCAATGTGTAGTACAATAGAGATTGCGTCATCTGTGGATCTGTTGGGGCGGAATGCAAATTGGAGTGGGTCCAGGGTTTCTGGGATGATGGTGTTGATGTGAGCCATGACCAGACATGGCCCACTCTACAGAAGGCAATAGATCAGTCCACTAGTACAGGACTAGTAAAGTAAAGCACTACTTTTGTGGGGGAAAAAATGTTTTGTATTAAAAATATATATATAATCTGTTTTCTTAGGGGGTGCTGCTGCACCCCCAGCACCCCTACTTCCCACGGCTGTGCGTACGGTCACTTATTAATGAAGCCGGTGACTGATTTGGTAAACAATCTGCACTAGCAACACAGTCCTGTAGCTTAGCATCCGCTTCATCGGACCACTTCCGTATTAAGCGTGTCACTGGTACTTCCTGTTTGAGTTTTTGCTTTTAAGCAGGAATCAGGGGGATAGCGTTATGGTCAGATTTGCCAAATGGAGGGCGAGGGAGAGCTTTGTACACGTCTCTGTGTGTAGAGTAAAGGTGATTTAGAAGTTAGGTCAAACGGATTTTAGTTTTTCTGCATTAAAGTCCCTGGTCTGTGTGTGTGCGTGTGTGTGTGCGTGTGCATGCTCGGCTTGCAAGCATGTGTGTAAGTTGGAACCCCCCTCCCCAAAATGAGTCCCAGCACAACCTGTTCCCCTGCCAGTCAAGGGCATCACATGCACTAACACACTAATAACCACAGCCATAAAAGACAAATAAATGTACCACCTACTCCGTTCAATATTACTCAGAACCTGGACCCAGGCCCTGTGAGCTGAAAACATCATTTGTAAAGTTTATAAATACTGTTGAAAAATAAACAAAATAATCTAACATCTCCTGTGCTTTCACAAGAGAGGTTATTTGGGGAAATGTGCATGGGGTAGTGTTCATTAGAGCAGATGTAGCAAAACTTGAAAAACAAAAAAGAGAATATCTTATTGGACAAATCCAGGTCGTTCCTCCGCGTTTCAGTCCATTTGTATCAATTTGGTTCCTAATGAACATGAACACGGTGTGAGTAACTAGTCATCTGTCATCCTTGGGTATGCATCAGTTCTTAAGTGAATGTCTGTTGCGCAAACACGCTCATAGTCAACTGTCAAACAAGAACCATATTGGTGAGGGTTTCAATGTGTTGGTTATATAAGTGGAATTACACAACCACTTTTGTTCTCTCCATATTTAGGCACAGTGTTTGGGGGTTAGCATGCGCGCGCGCACACACACACACACACACACACACACACACACACACACACACACACACACACACACACACACACACACACACACACAGGGAAATGGATCATGTATGAATCATCCTAGTGTCATTCTGGCTCGCATTAGATGAACTCTAATTTGTATCAGATGAGCCAGCACTGCTCTGTTCCACTATAGTAACTGATGGCATTACCCTCAGTATTACATTGGCCTGGCACACAGAGATACCCTCAGCTCAGCCTAATACACTAAGGCCTGGCCACGTTATGTTATGGGCCCTTTGTTTATGCTCTGTTCTTCTCCCTGCTGCTCTGCAAGCCAAACCCGATTCAACATGACACCTGGTGGAAGGAGGACGGACGGACGAGAGAGAGAGAGAGAAATATAAATGGGTATGGCTTTTTCTAAAGATGGCTTTTTCTAAAGAGGAGCTTATTAGAAGCAGGCCGGGGTTCAAATACCTGGGTTTGAAATCATTTCAAATTCTTTATCTGCGCTTGACTGAGCTTGCCTGTCACAACGGAACCAATAGAACAGTTCCAAAACTGCAAACCCCAATCACCTGGCACTCCAGGCAGCCTAACGCAAACGATCAACGTATTTGAATGATTTTCGAATAGTACTTGAACCCAGGTCTGCTTATTAGTAGTCCAGACAGACAGCAGCAGCATAGCCGAGTGGAGCTGCAATGTTCTTCTGTAATCCAGTGTGGTCCAAGGCCTTCTGTTAGAGGCGCATAGATAAACATGAAACAAAAGGGTCCTTGGCTTGGCTGACTCAATGTTTCCAGCGGGCCTAAGGGGTGGAGGAGAGGGGGGGAAACATAACCGCACGGCCCAGCAGAGTCTCTGCCTGCCGGGGATACAAGCTCCAAGTACACTGACTCATTATTAGCAGTCAGAGGATCTGGAACCCTTTAGCTGCTCTGTTGCTGCAGTTCTGGAGCTCGGCAAGGGCCAAGCTCGCATGACTGGCTGGGGCTCTGGCTGGGGCTCTGTGCTGAGAAGAAGTTGAACTGCGTGCCGAGTGGTAATAGCCCCTCTGTAATTTAGCAGTTTGGTTTCATTATTGGTGAGGGTTTTTTCTTGGGCCCAGGCCTGTGAGACAGAGAGAGAAGGGGCTCATTACAAACTAGTATGTAAGACTTCAAACAGGCAGAGTGCTCAGTACAGCAGAGGGCCAGCGTAGTGTGGAGGATTGGGGTGTTTTAGGTCCCCTCACTCTCTGTGTATGTGTGTATGTCTGTCTATTTATGTGTGTGTGTGTGTGTGTGTGTGTGTGTGTCCGTCCTACTGTAGTCCTAGGCTACTAGCCAACACCCCCCTCCCTCCCTCCCTCCCACACACCACCCTGCTACATTTTAGCCCTAGGTTTACCCTGGTAATGGACTGGCCAGTGGAGAGTTCGGTGGGGCGGAGGTGGTTTTTGACCCCCCCCCCCCCCCCCCGTTACTTTATACAGCGGCAGGTTTAACCAAGGTGTTCATTTCAAGACAGCTTTTTATCTCCTTCACCGATCCCTGCTGTCTCCGTTTGAGGAGCCATAAATCAAAGGAAAGCTGGAGGGTTAAGGGTGGAAGATTTAAGGTGGAGGGGTGGATACAGGAGCCTCTCTGACAGACAGACATACGCAGAGCTCCTGTTCCCATCCCCTATCGTTAACATGGACCCTTGCCTGCGGAGTGCTATCTATCGCTCATCTCCCTCCGGCACACACACAAAGGAACACACACACACACACGTAGGGACACGCACGTAGGGGCACGCATGCAGGCAAGCACAAACACATGTAGGATCTTGATTGGATCTCTCTTTTGTTGCTGAGAATTTTTCTGCACAGCAGGATATGCAAAATTGTAGTGTATTCGAGGTTTAAAAAGGCTTCTACATTTTAATTCTCACTTTAAAATGTCAGACTTGATTTGCCCTAACGAAAAATGTATCAACCTCTACAAAAAATGTCCTCAAATTAAGCTCCTACATCTGTAGGAACACACCATCTCATCTCTCATGAATGCCTCACTCTTCTCTCCTCCTAAAACGGCATCTCTGCTTCCTGTCGAGGAGAAAAGAGGATCTGTCTTCCTCCATCCCAGTTGTTATTATCTCTGGTGCCTCACTAGGACCCATTTTGTCTTGTTTTGAGTATTTATGGAATCGAGAGAAAGTCAGTCATAAGTAAATCCACCATGACTATTATCTTGACTCATCTAGGGGCTAGTTTATGAGTGTGGTTGGGTTAAAACTCAGTGGAAATTAATTTGAGCTGCGTCGGTTATGACTCTGACAGTGTGGTAGTAATAACAGGCTTAGCGGCACGGAGAAAGGCAGTGAAACGGAACATCCATTTCACATCAACATTTAGAACACTGCTGGAGTAAACTTCTGCTTTGCTACGAGCCAAAAGTTTAGGTAGAAAAATGGAGGCCTGAAACGCGCAAAGGTGTTTAGAGAAACACGTTTAGCAAGCATGTAGAAACCACCAGACTGGATGGGTCTGGGTTTGTTGTTTGCTTATCTGTCTCAGGGAGAGCGTAGCAGCGTGCTGCATGATGGACTCTTAGAAGGTCAAGAGGTCAGATTCTGGGGACTGAAATAAGGGGGCATGTGCCGGTGATGTCATGGAAACTCCTGCGGTGGACAAAGTCAATAAATGTCCTCCGGAAGCTGGAATGTTGCTCCTGTCTTTCTCCCTTTTGTCTTCTCCTCATCACGCGCCTCCTGCTGCTCCACCTACTCCTCCCCCTGCTCCACCTGCTCCTCCTCCACCTGCTCCTCCTCCGCCTGCTCCTCCTGCTCCTCCTCCTGTTCCTCCTCCTCCTCCTGCTCTGTCCTGCTCCTTCTCCTGCTCCTCTTCCTCCGCCTGCTCCACCTGCTCCTCCTCCTGCTCCACCTGCTCCTCCTCCACCTGCTCCTCCTCCACCTGCTCCTCCTCCTCCTCCTAGACTATTCACTCCGTCCTCAGACACGAGTCAGAGAAAAAGTGGAGTCACAATTCAACGGCTCAGACATGAGATGTATGTGGCAGGCACTCCAGACAATCGCAGATTATAAAGGGGAAACCCAACCACGTCGCAGACACCTGAGCCTTGCTCCCGGAAAAAATAAACACCTTCTTCGCCCGCTTCGAGGAAAACACTGAGACGCCGACGTGGGCCACCACCGCTCACGAGGACTGTGAGCTCTCGTTCTCCGTGGCTGAAATAAGTAAGATATTTAAGCGTGTTTACCCTCGCAAGGCTGCAGGCCCAGACGGCATCCCTAGCCGTGTCCTCAGAGCATGCGCAGACCAGCTGGCTGGAGTGTTTATGGGCATATTCAATCTCTCCCTATCCCATTCTGTTGTACCCACTTGCTTCAATATGTCCACCATTGATCCTGTACCCAAGAAAGCGAAGGTAACTGATGTAAATGACTATCGCCCAGCAGCACTCACTCCTGTCATCATGAAATGCTTTGAGAGGCTAGTTAAGGATCATATCACCTCCACCTTACCGGACACCCTAGACCCACTACAATTTGCATACCACCCCAACAGATCCACGGATGACACAATCGCCATTGCACTGCCCTATCCCATCTGGACAAGAAGAATACCTACACTGACTATACAAAACATTAAGAACACCTTCTCTTTCCATGACATAGACCAGGGGTGTCAAACTCATTCCATGGAGGGCCTAGTGTCTGCAGGTTTTTGGTTTTTCCTTTCAATTAAGCCCTAGACAACCAGGTGTGGGGAGTTCCTTACTAATTAGTGACCTTAATTCATCAATCAAGGACAAGGGAGGAGTGAAAACCCGCAGCCACTCGGCCCTCCGTGGAATGAGTTTGACACATGTGACATAGACTGACCAGGTGAAAAGTATATGATCCCTTATTGATGTCACCTGTTAAATCCACTTCAGTCAGTGTAGATGAAGGAGAGGAAACAGGTTAAAGAAGGATTTTTAAGCCTTGAGACAATTGAGACATGGATTGTGTGTGTGTGCCATTCAGAGGGTTTTTTGCACCTGGTGATAACATTTGCAAAATATGTGTACGTGACCAATAAAATTTGATTTGATTTCATATCTCAACGGTTTCCACTCAGGTACTCCCGAGTGGTGCAGTGGTCTAAGGCACTGCATCGCAGTGCTAGCTGTGCCACTAGAGATCCTGGTTCGAGTCCAGGCTCTGTCGTGACCGGGAGACCCATGGGCGGCGCACAATTGGTCCAGCATCGTCCAAGGTAGGGGAGGGTTTGGCCGGCAGGGATGTGGGTTCGTTTCCCATGGGGGGCCAGTATGAATTAAAAAAAAAAAAATAATAATACAAAAAATTACAATGATTAAAAAATAAATAAACATGTATGCATTCACTAACTGTAAGGCGCTCTGGATAAGAGCGTCTGCTAAATGACTAAAATGTAAATGTAATGTGGCTGTGAGAGGGAGTTGAAGAGCTGAAGCACTAGGCCTCGATGGAACATTGTTTAATTTACTGTATGTTCCTTACATCCTGTCAGACTGCCCTTATGAAAAAAGATTGCAGTATAACTGCTGTATGCTGCAAATACTGCATCCCAAAGTTTTTTTTAACTGCAGTAATTTTGAAGTGTAACTGCAGTTAGAGAGCTGTATAACTGCAGTTCAGCTGCGGTACACTGCAGTTATTCTGCAATTACTGCGTCCAAAATGCTGCACTTTTACTGCAATTTCAAAACCGCAATCTTTTTTTGTAAGGGTGGTTCTGTCCAGTGGAGAGGGTGCGCCAGAGGCAGTGTATAACCCATACTGTAACACCTCTTAATTATAGTAATGACTATAGCTATACAAGACGTATTCAAGACAAATACTATACAAAGCCATCAGCAGACATACAGTAGAGCGATCATTTATAAACCTCCAGGATTTCCCAATGATACAGAGTAGTGATTCATTCAATGCGGCTTACTTCCTGGTGTCTGGGCAGTGGGGATGTCCGTGATGGAAACAGAAACAGGTGGGGAACGGCTAGGTTTGGTCCTGGCAGGGTTCAGAATAGTCTCCTGGGCTCCTCATTGTCCTGCTGCTTCCCTTTAAGATTGACTTCTCCCCAATGGCTTTTTGTTCTCAGGACAATACCTAATGACTCTGATTTCTGCCCTTTCAGGAGCAAGATGATCTTTTGAGATTAAACCGTTTTTATTGTTATCAAAAGCTAAATGTGGGCCGTGTGAATCTGGCGGCATTGTGGTGGCAGGACACTGGCTGGGCAGGGTGTCTTCATTAGTAGGTAAGATACAGTTTAGTACAGTAGCTAGGGGCGGCAGGTAGCTTAGTGGTTAAGAGCGTTGTGCCAGTAACCGAAAGGTCGCTGGTTCTAATCCCCGAGCCGACTAGGTGAAAAATCTGTCAATGTGCCCTTGAGCAAGGCACTTAACCCTAATTGCTCCTGTAAGTCGCTCTGGATAAGAGCGTCTGCTAAATGACTAAAATGTAGCTTCAACAGGTGTAGATTTGAACAATTTTTGCAGTGAAAGTCACTACAAAATCATTCCTATCCTCCATCATTGTAACCACACCTAGTCTGCACTCAGGGGTTTATCACCTTTTGAACCTCCTCCCAGCTCCTCAGAAGTTACCAACCAGAAACACCATAGTTATTACCTAACAGATACACCAGTTATTACTTAAGAGACACCATAGTTATTACCTAACAGAGACACCATAGTTATTACCTAACAGTGACACCATAGTTATTACCTAACAGAGACACCATAGTTATTACCTAATAGTGACACCATAGTTATTACCTAACAGAGACACCATAGTTATTACCTAACAGAGACACCATAGCCTAGCTTCTTAAGCCTGTCTAAACTAAAGAACACTTTTAAAAGTTCAGTGTGTATTTGGTCAGTTGGGCTCATTTCACTTCACGTGTTCCCCCACGCAGTCACACAGACGTATGGCTGTGTGTCACGATCTGTAGCCGACCTATGCTTTCTGAACCCAGCTCCTTTTCCCTTGAGGAATGGATATGGATTATGGCAAAACAAATAGATGTTATAAAAATACCCCCGATGACGTCAATAGATATGGAAGTAGTAATCCATCCTGTTTTTCTTTGGATCGGGTTTTGTTTTACAAAGTCTGTTTGGGACCAACATTTTCTGTAAATGTTTACCTCAAACACAATTGCATAGCGGTGCCTGACTCCCTACCCATATGGTCACCTATGGAAACAAACCAATGGCGGGCAATTTCCTCGAGCGAGAGAACTCTTGATGACGGGTATTTGTCAGCTGGAATAAAACTCAGATGGATGAGTAATAAGGAAATCCATATACACTGGTAATGTAAAACCTTCTTTGTGATGTTTTCAGTGGGACCAGATATATTACATGTTAAAGGCCATGTATTGTGTTTTGTGTGTTTTCTAGGAAATTATGACAACCAGGAAGTGTTGCATCAAGGCACAGACCCGGGCCTCCAGCCAATCAGAGTGCAGACAGGATTCAACTACAACCTGACACAAGCCACTCCTGCTGCCGCTAGCCAGCTGCAGCTGCTTTGATTCTGAGAACTGTGTGTGTGTATTGGGGGAGGGGCTTGGGGTGCATGAGTACGTGTCCGTACATGCGTAAGTTTGTCAACTTTTACGTACATGTCTGCTTACAGTATGTGTGTCTGTCTGTGTCTTAGTGTCTATAACATTCCCCTTTTTGTGACCTACAATGTTCTCAAAATACCATGAACAATACACTGAGTGTACAAAACATTAGGAACATTGATATTGAGTTGCACCCCCTAATATTGAGTTGCACCCCCTTTTGCCCTCAGAACAGCCTCAATTTGTCGGGACATGGACTCAAGGTGTCGAAAGCGTTCCACAGGGATACTGGCCCATGTTGACTCCAATGCTTCCCACAGTTGTGTCAAGTTGCTGGATGTCCTTTGGGTGGTGGACCATTCTTGATACACATGGGAAACTGTTGAGCGTGAAAAACCCAGCAGCGTTGCAGTTCTTGACACACTCAAACCGGTGCGCCTGGCACCTACTACCATACCCTGTTCAAAGGCACTTAAATATTTTGTCTTGCCCATTCACCCTCTGAATGGCACATACACAATCCATGTCTAAATTTTCTCAAGGCTTAAAAGTCCTTCTTTAACCTGTCTCCTCCCCTTCATCTACACTGATTGAAGTGGATTTAACAAGTGACATCAATAAGGGATCATAGCTTTCACCTGGATTCATCTGGTCAGTCTGTCATGGAAAGAGCAGGTGTTCCTAATGTTTTGAACACTCAGTGTACATTGGAATAAAACACTACCAGACCAACCTACCAGACCGAGGTCAGGGTTGTATTAACCCCTTATCAGTTCCTGTGTGGGCGAAATAAGGATTGGTCATTGTTCTATTGCAATGCCGCTGTCTGTCTGTCTTCTCTGTCTGGGGTGAAGGACAGGGGAAGCTAGTTCAAAGAGTTTGCTCTGGGGGAGACTGATAGTAGTGCCAGCCAGGCAGGTCTGACAATGTTTTATAGAAGTAGTAGGACTCAGTGTCACTCTCATATACACAACTGGGCAGATTTCCTCCTGGACACCGATCAGAGACTATCCTATACCATCATGATCCCACAGGACAGTACAGTATAGAACATACTGTACTAACTCATCCCAGTCTCTGGACCTTTCACCACCAGGCCTGAATGTACAGGTGTTGGATCTTAATTTGACCAGTATTGTTGCATCAAAATAATCCTGCAGCAACAGTATTTGAACGTTTTGTCCATAATGTTGCTGGATCGCTGGTTAGGCTATTATATGGTCAGAATTAGGCTACATGAAAAGTGCAATAATGTTAATATAACCGTGTGTTAGTGTGGGTTTTCAGTGAATTCATGCTAATCATGAAGCTCATCTGTATTTCTTGCGGTGCAGGGATATTCTCAACAACAAAAGAGTGATCAAATTAAGATCCTACATCTGTATGTACAGATGTGTCTCCCTAGCCTGCTCAGTAGTGGGATGTAAGTACTAAGTAGTGACATGGTGTTCTGCGGCTGCTGTGTAATGGCTTATTGTGTATAGTGGTGGCCAGAGCCATGTATTTAGAGAGTTGGGACACTGTGGTTTCTGCATTATGATGCATTTGCATGACACTACAACATTCCATGGCAGCCATTGTCCCAGTTGTTATTCACGTAATAATAAGGAATTCCCCTCGACCACACCCACAAATAGGTGAAAAGAAACATTCTTTCCTATTGACCCCCATTGTTAAAGAAGTAGCCAGATTTTTTGTTACTCAGAAATAACAAAACATGCCGAAAAGCTGCTGTGTTGTTCAATGTACATGTAACCAAATAAAAAATCCCAACGCACGGTTCACAATGCTCCTATGTAGGGAAATAGAGCCTGTGAGAAGAGCCCTGTGGCTTCAGGCTATTCGGTGTGGGAGTGTGGTAAATGTGGGGACGCGGCGATTCAAGTAGGCTATACGTAGCTATGAATGTGGAAAACATTTAATCACAGGTAAGACGTTTAACTCGTTTAGCACAGTTCGTAACTCCACTCACTACTTGTAGCTGTATAGTCCATTTGTTTGTGTTGTTGGTCTTGGCTAGCTTAATGTTCCTGTAGCTAGCTAGCTAGCACTCATTCAAGAGGCTGCTAGTATCATCATGAAAAGGGGCATGAGGGAAGCGCTACAATACTACGTTTTTCTAAGTAGTGAGAATGCTAGGGAGCAGGCAATGTTGAAAAATAACCTTTATACATGTTGTACTTTTCTTAAATGTCGTTTTGTAATTGACTAAAACAAGCAGACAACAAAATTGCGTTTGAAAAAGGTCAAGTGTTTGCTGTGAGCCAATGGGGTAACCTAGGTAACCTTAGGTTGTTTTCCCCACAGGTGGGCAGGGTCGCGACGTTATATCTAATACCGACTGGGTCTATGTTAGCGCCCCATTAACATTACATGGGAATATAATGTCTACAATGAGCATTATGATGAATTTACATGACACTTCAAAAGTATATGGCAGCCATGTTAGCACCACATTAACATTACATGGGGAATATTTAAATAATGCTTTGTAACTGAATGTTTATAATTGGAAACATTTGAAATGTTGTCCCAACTCTCTAAATACATGGCTCTGGCTGTGTCTGTCTTTGGGGGAGAGGAGAGGGAGGGAGAGAGAGAGCAGGCTGGACAGGTTTCACTCACACACACACACACACACACACACACAATCACGGTCCTAATCTCAGTGGAAGATTACCTGGGAGAGTTTACCAGGAGACTGAAAAATGCAGTTTCAGTCTGCTACTAATTGACAGGATTCCTGAACCTCCCTTTGGTTGGCTTTTAGCTCGAAGAAGACCTATCAATCTTCTGCTGACACAAAAAGGGGACTTGACAGGCCGTTGCCATGGCACCCATTCCCATGACTTCTGTTCCCATGGCTCCTCCAGTGCCTTAAGGGGATGTTTGGCTGATTAGATGAACAACGGTGTTATTTTGGGTGGTTCTTCCTTTTTCTGTTGTTTTACCCAACACTTATATATACACACTATGTGTGTGTGTGTTCTTTTACATACATCATACAGTAGTCACATGCTTTTTGCTTGATGTGCATGTGTTTGTGTTATAGCTCAAAGCCCAAGAGACGAGGAACAGTAATAAAGTATTCATAAGTATCAAAAGGCAGTATGTTTGTCTTTCTAGTCATATGCTGTTTGTTCCTGAGCCATTATTTTCACGCAAATCAAAGAGCAATGGGAGTTTCCCCTGAGCGTTCCCCTCAGTAATCCTCACACTGTTTAATGTTCTGGGTTTGGTCAACTCGCCCGATTGGAACGTTCTGTCAAGTCCAAACACACCACTATTTCACTTGTAGGGCTCTCAAAGCGAAAGAAAAATAACAGCAGTAAGGTATCGTGAGTGCACGCACACAAACACACAGCTAGTCTCTATGATAGGTGTGCAGTGCTGACAGCAATGTCAGTCTGTAGCTGTTTGTTGGAGAAAGCAGTGCTGTTGAGTCTTGGCTAAGAGTGTTTAGACAGGACCACAGCACAGCCTCAGGGACAGACAAACAGACAGCACTCCCTCACCGGGGTGTCAGCCTTTGTTTCCCTTCACACACCCTTATGGTGGTTGGAAAGCTGACATGTTTTTACAGGTAGTCTGATTGGGTACAGTAGACCCAGAGGCAGTATCTCACTCATCCTACCTTAGCCTAGCTCCTAGTCAGTGCCAAAACCGCACTTCTCAAATCACAGTTCCTCCTTGCACCTGCTTTTTTTTTCAATGCCGTCTTCGTAGACAGTCAGGAGCAAGGATTTATGACACAGCCTGTGGGAGGCTGGGAGCACCATGTGACTGGACTCTTGAGCTCCGCTCCTGCAGGTTGACTTAGCCAGGACAGCACTGGAGTCTTGGAAAAAGTGTCATACAATGGCTGAAGAATTGGAGAAGGGTCACGGGGCTGGGAGAGAGGGAGCGAAGTCTGCACACTCCGTCTGTCCCAATCAGCTCATCCCTGTCGCGACACTGTCTCCTGCCCAATGAGAAACAGAATGAGACCAGAACCTGGGGGAGATAGATGGAATGATCCCTCTGCTCCATATTCACTCTGCTTTTGTTGACGTTTTCCTGGTTAGTTTTTCTGTCTGCTAGTGTAATAAGTCCTTTACTTGTCTCCCGAGTGGCGCAGCGGTCTAAGGTACGGAGGTGCTTGAGGCGTCACTACAGACCCGGGTTCGATCCTGGGCTGTGTCGCAGCCGGCCGCGACCGGGAGACCCATGAGGCGGCGCACAATTGGCCCAGCGTCGTCCGGGTTAGGGGAGGGTTTGGCCGGCTGGGATGTCCTTGTCCCATCGCGCTCTAGCGACTCCTGTGATGGGCAGGGCGCATGCATGCTGACACGGTCGCCAGCTGGACGGTGTTTCCTCCGACACATTGGTGCGGCTGGCTTCCGGGTTAAGCGAGCAATGTGTCAAAGAAGCAGTGCGGCTTGGCAGGGTCGTGTTTCGGAGGACGCATGGCTCTTGACCTTCGCCTCTCCCGAGTCCGTATGAGAGTTTCAGCGATGGGACAAGACTGTAACTACCAATTGGATATCACCAAATTGGGGAGAAAGTATATAATACAGATTTTAAAACATAATAGCCTTTACTAAAGGTCTATCTCAGTCACACTCCCCTGTTTAGCTATAATCAGGAACTGGAGTGCTGCTGTCAAGTAAAACTAGTCAGAACAATTAGATTTTCTCCTCCTTTTTGTCATTGATCAACTCCATCATGCCTTTACTTTGGCAAACTCTGCTTAGTCAAAGACTGTTGTCAGTCAGTCAAGTAGGCCCGTCTGTGAATTGGCCAGTCAAATAGGTCTACTGTTATGTTACCCTGCCCACACCCCTTCCCTTGTCCTAATTTATACCCTTGTGTGCTCATCACATCTTTTTTAATCTGGGCCTTCCTCAGTGCTATTGGTTTAGGCAGAGCCAAATGCTTTAGTCTGATGGGGAGAACCCAGGAGGTATAATATAATATATTCCATTTAGCAGACGCTTTTATCCAACGTCATTCTCTACCAACTGAGCTACAGAGGAGGAGGTATGGACCTCTCTGTTTGTTCTAATAGTTCTCAAACAGGGTCAAATACAGCTGATAGAGGCATTGCAAAGTCTACAGCAGCAGCGGGAACATTACTCAACAACTACATTACTGGCCTCTTCTCTTTCCCCTGCAGCTGCACTTCTTAAAGGCACAGTGACCCTCCTTCACAAGTCTTTACTCATGAAACAGAAATCACTGTTGTGTGCTGAGGGTTCGCAGCACTTGAGAATATTTTATACCCTGTCCCTCAGACAACACCCACCCACTCGCTGAAACAAGTACACTTCTCTCTCTAGTCAAGTTTCACGACTTGGGTGTGTTTAGTCATTATTAACAGGTATTGGTTTGGTTTATAGGTTACAATCACAAAAGGGTTAAAGAGATTCTCCTGTACTTTTGTTTACTTTTTAACCAGTAGTTCTGAAAGTAGCGCTCATGAGCCAAAGGTGGTCCTCGAAAATTGCATACTGCGTTACATATGTGCAGACGTGTACCACGTCATTGCGCTCTCTCTCGTTCTGCTGTGTGTTCATCTTGCTAGCAGTCACTCAAATGGCGAGGGGCTGAATCTCATTGGCTATAACTGGAATTGCTAGGGGGTTGGCCCACGTAGGGAAAATGTAGGGGAAAATGGCGCAGCACAGCTTCCAGAAAAACGGTCGCTTTCAAACTAGGGATTTAGTGGCTAATTGAGGTAAGACAGTAATTCTGCTCATAGATTATGCATGTTTGAACTAAACATTGACACATCCAGCCCACAAAAAATACTTAGTAGTCGCCAAAGTTCCGGAGCATGTCTTTAAGGCAGCTGAGAGCCTGTGTAGGGTTTCCCAAACTCAACCACCCCCCACCCCCGGTGCATTTTTAGTTTTTGCCCTAGCACTACACAGCTGATTCAATTAACCAACTCATCATCAAGCTTTGATTATTTGAATCAGCTGGGTAGGGCAAAAAAAATAAACATGCACCCAGGGTGGGCCCCAGGACAGAGTTTGGGAAACCCTGTACTGAAAACTGAACCAACAAAGTCTTAGCTGGATCATGAGGTAAGAAGTAAGCAAAACAAGAGATGTTCTTTGCTTCGCAGCTCAGTGTACTACAATGAAAACCTAAGTACCATGCCATGCATCCCCACTGTTTTGCTTCAAGTTTGTATTGACTTAGGAACATGGCTGCTCAATTAGTCTAACTTGTCTCTTTGAGGAAATTAGAGATAAGACCAGGCCTCGGGGGGACTAGCCCTGGCTCTGCCTAGTGTGGAATAACAAATAAACTGAACCCGCAATTCATCAGCTGTAACAGGCCTAACTGAGGGACTGGGGGGGAGGGGGGGGGGGGTTAGGGCCAAAACACACGGGAGAGTCAACACCATAAAAGCTCAAGTTTCCTACCTTACAGTAACCATGGTGACACAGCCTGTGAAAGGCTGATCTAGGTCCTCGAGACAGGGAGTAGCAACACTGAAAGTTATAGTTGCTGTTCCTTGGTTGCTTATAATCAACTGAGTAAAGCAGCCCACCAACCCTCAACACTAGTTTGAGGAGGCCCTGAGAGAGAGAGAGAGAACAAACAGAAGTTATATTTCCTGTCTTTGGAAATGTTTTCCTGGAAAACAGTTTAAGTAATTTTTTGTTTGACTGCATTTGGGCGGTGGGAGTTAGCTACTTGGCCGTGCTCAAACCCTTTCAACGGGACCTTTCAAACCAAGTTCCCCAGTTTTGTGGTATATAGACTATAGTGAGAGAATAAGTCTAAGATATGCGGTAGGATACAAACAAGGCTGTTTGCTCTAGATTTCAATAGTGCCGCTTCGCCAACATGAACTCTATGGTCCCCATTTCATGCCCAGGCCAAATGGAGCCAGCTCCTAGGACACGTGCTGCTTTCCCCACTCGTAACGATTCTCTCGTCCTCGTCATGTGATGTGAGTGTTGCCGTTTAATGATTACATCAAAAACAGTGATAAAGGATTACAATGAAAAAGGTCCCAACCTCAGCTGCAAACAGCCCTTGTCAATCAGGAAGACAGACGTTCAATAGAAATATGGGTTTTATTGGTTTAAAGTTTAAACTGCAATCTGTCATTACAAAAGGAATACATGAGAACAAAGAAGCAACAGCTGCTAAAAAGAGAATACATTCAACTGTTGATTTATGTCAATCCTGTTAACTTTTATTCCACTACAAGAACAGGTTTAGGCTTAAACCTGCTCTGTGTTCTACAACATGTGATAAAGGCACAATGCTTGGGGATACCTGGAATTAATTTATAGGCACTTCATGGGAATGACTGGTCCAACAACAACGACCAAAACAACCTAACACAACATCACCTTATTTGGCAACTTAAAAAAAAGTACTAATGTGTGTGCATGGCATTGTGGAATACGCGAGCGTCCATAATTAACTAATTCAAGAGGTTTCCATTTGTCGTTAGCAGCATAAAACGCTGGTTATATAGGCTAAGAGTGACTTAAATACTAAAATGTATGTTTGTCCTGGTCAAAAGACAGTGAAATAACAGGAAAAGGACCGACACCCAACTCAGTCTGCATTCTAGAGGACCTTGGAGAGCTGCTGCATTCCACAACTGGAAGAAGGATTAGAACAGAAAAGAGAACCTGAAAACCGCAGTCCAACATCAGGAAAGAGGAAAAACAATAAATACAAAAAAAAAAAAAGTGTTTAAATTAAGATTAACTTTGTAAATAAATCAAAGTGTAGTTACAAAACAAAAAAGTAATTGCAGTATAATATATTAACTGTGGGAGAAAAAAAAAAAAACAGGTCTTCACAATCAATACGGAAGATCATAATTTAACATAAAAGAAAATATATTCTATTGTTTCATTATCCAGATAAATACACCAACAACAAAAAATGCCTTAAGATCAGCAATAAATACATTCTGATAAGTTAAATAAGCAGTGACAAGGAAAAACATTAAGGTTTTCAAAACAAACTAAACAATAATATAATCATAATAATAATGTTGAACAAGGTGGAATTGATGGAAGAGCGTTTCACTCAGATTTTTGACAGTGGAGACTGAGGGGTCATCTCAGTCAGCTATTAAGCTAGGTGGTGGAGGGAGGGGGGGTTGCCTGGGGGAAAGGTGGACAGGCCAAGCTCAATATTAATATTGATTGGCCAGAGTTGACACATATGAAGTCCTACTCGTCCCACCTTCTCCAACGACTACAGATATACATTTTCTAAGGGCACCACAGACTCTCCAACATGACTACAGATAGACATTTTCTAAGGGCACCACAGATTCTTCTTGGGGGTTGTCGTCATGGCGCCAGAGAGCACATAGTAGCACCAAAATAAAATTATAATTCTTCCCGCCCTGATTCTAAACAAAAAGCCATCTGTGTGTTTGTCCAGTCCTCATATCCAAACATTACACAATTCAAAAATAGAGGAGCAGGAAAGAATGTGGGATCATTAAAAGTGAAAATAAGTAACCATTATAGTCCCACAAATGTCTTGGTACACATTGATCAGACATCACCAAGGCACTTCATCAGAACTGATTGTCCAATAATATTGTTGCTGGTTTAATTTTAAGAGAAAGGTGACCCTTTGTAAAATGCAGCACTGATTTGTCACAAGTCCTCTCGAGGCGTAAAAGGATGAGAGGTTTGAACAGGCAGCAATGGCCACGTGAAGATATGCAGAACTGCTACACACCAAAACGACAGGGGAATCCTGGCATGCGACACACCGAAGCTTTCCACTGACATGTCCTTATCCATCTCTTCTACTGTTCACCATTATTGTAGCCCTTCACCCAGGGACAACTTGTCTTGAACTAGGATTCTCATGTTAACTGCTACTCATCATGATTCTTCAGTGACCACTTGGCTGAATGACCATTTGGGTAAAATAAAAGACACCTCTGTCCATTGGCTAATCGGATTTATCTGAGATGAGGAGGGCAGGGGAGGAGCGGAGGTTCCTCTGCAGAGAGGAGGCAATCTGCTTTTTCATTGGACTAAGTGGCTACAATACTGCTGCATAGAACCACCATGTCCACTTCTGGGTTGTAAACAAGGCGAGGGACGGGACGGACGGACGGGGAGTCTCTCTCTCTCTGGGAGGGGATGTAGACACTCTAATCATCAGAGATGGAGAGCCTGCTGAAGATGGGCAAGCGGCGTGAGGCGTCCAGGCTGGGGGACTCAGAGCCGCTCTGACTGCTCTGGTAGCCCTCCAGGTCAGAGAGAGAGTCCGGGGGACTGGCGGGAGACTCCGACATTGGCCGGAAGAAGCAGGGGGCGGTCGGGGAGGGCGTTGCTGGGGCCAGCAGACCAGGCTCCAAGACAGGGAGGCCCCCACCTAGGCTGGGCCCGAACAGGTTGGCCAGCTCCTGGCTGGAGTAGGTGAAGGGGTTGCTGGGCCACTCGCTCAGGTCCTCGGTGGAGATTGTCGGCGGGGTGACCAAGGTGGGGCTGTCCTGTAGACTGCCATGGCTGGGGAAGCCAGCGAAGCTGAAGCTGTGCTGGAGGCGGGGGCGCTCCATCTTGTTGAAAGTGGAGAGGGGTGGCGGTGGGCCGCGGCGCTCCTCTGCGTTGTGGATGAAGTGGCAGCGGGGGCCGTAGGGGCAGAAGCCCATGGTGTGGAAGGTGCGACACAACTCTGTCTTGTACTTGGGGTGGCGGCTCAGGCTGCGCAGCTCTTGCATGCCGTGGGCAAACTGGCACTTGTCACCGTACTTGCAGGTGCCGTTCTCCTCGAAGGGCCGGCACAGCTCAGTCTTATAGCGGCTGGAGTTGACCTGCTGCTGGCCCTGGCTCTGTCCGATGCCACCGAGACACTGGAGCTGACTTCCCGGCTTGAGGCGCTCCCCAGTCTCTGAGAAGGAGCGGTCCCGGAAGCGGTTTTCCTTGTTGTTACTGCCGCAACCGCCACCACCAATCAGGAGCGAGGAGGAGTCCACATTTAGACTGTTGATGAACTGGTTCTGGTTGAATTTGGAGTTGGGGATGGTGATCGAGTGGCGGTGCTGCAACAGCCCACCACCCCCCACTGCCTTCCTGTCCAGCAAGGATGAGGCATTGTTGGCACTAGTGCAGACTGGGACAGAGGTGGAGTTGGGCCCACTGAAGGTGTTGTTGTTGTAGTTCAACATCTTATTGTTCTGCAAATAAAAAAACACAGTCACGCTTAATAAAAATAAATAAAGTGTCAATGTCAATCAGTAGTGAATGGAAAAAAATACCCCAATTCAATTTTCAAAAAAAAGTTTTGATCTAGCAGTACTTGGATCGAGGTTACAGTCCAGACCTTTCACTACTACTCGCATTGAACAAGTAGATCCAGAATATTCATTCTACTAGGTAGCTATAGAAAGACTCATCTCCATAGTCACATGGTAATGACAAATGGGCAATTAGTTTAGCTATCTAGCAAACTGTCAAGCAAATAAAAAGCACTGGCAAACAATTAAGGCCATAGTATGTGCGCGCCACAGTGATATGCACTAATGCCAGTTACATAGATAAGACAATCGATTAAAACTTTCATCAGATGTTTACTGGTTATCTATTTCAAAAGGGATATAGATAAACACTGTATTCAAATGCTGACATGTTACTTTCGGTATCCAATGTTTTCAGCTGAGGCACAGCTGTTTACAATTCGTACTGAGTGGGGATTGCTCAGTTACTCAACCCTGCACCTTAGAGGCTGCTGCCCTATATACATAGATATGGAATCACTGGACACTTTAATAATGGAACACTAGTCTCTTTAATAATGTTTACATACTGTAATCTACTGTATTTTAGTAAATGCCCCTCCGACATTGCTCGTCCTAATATTTATATATTTCTTAATTCCATTATTTTACTTTTAGATTTGTGTATTGTTGTGAATTGTTAGCTACTACTGCACTGTTGGAGCTAGGAACACAAGCATTTCGCTACACGCGCAATAACATCTGCTAAACATGTGTATGTGACCAATAAAATAGTCACATACACAGGCTCTGCGCGACACAGCAAAGCATGCATGCACACGTCAACGGCGCAAAAGGTTGCAAGAAAACTAGTAGCAGCTAGGGTTGAATATGCTTGTTCATCAAATCATTTTCAATACCATGCTATGTGAACCCATAGTTTGATGGCTACGCGTTGCATTTTCAAATAATCGTTTTAGCTACTACATAAACTAGTTAGGTAACATTTAAAATGGTAGATTATAAACTTGCGACGCTAACCACTCCGATCTAGACCCAGACATGAACATAACATGTGACAGAAACAGCGACAACATAAGTTGCCTGGTAAGCGAATTATTATAATGTACTGAATGGTTAACAGCCAGTAAATACTTTGTCAGTTTGTCACCTACAATCCGTGCATATAGTTAGTACTCGCTGGCGTTTGCTAAACAGTCCCGAAAAAGTTAACGCACTAGCTAGGCGATGATAACTAGCCAAGTTAGCAATTAGCTAGCCAGGTACGTTAGCTCCAGCCCTCAGCTCAAAGCAAGCAATGAACATTCGTTACCTTGTTCACTTCGGTGTATTCGAAGAAAGGAGAAACGATAGTTGCTGTCATTTTTGTTGTGGATATTGTAAAGAAAAAAAAAGTTACCTAAAACACAGGGCTGGTAGTTAGTCCAGATGTAAGTGTCCTTTCTGCCCTGCAGAGAGCCCCCTCTGTCCTGCAAAAGTTGAGCGCAGTTCGCTTTTAAAACGCGGCATGTATGCATGGTTATGTTGGCTGGGAGGGGCCTGAGTTCGATTGACATAGGAAGTACAGTAACTGTCTCGCCCCCACTACTTCTGTCTTGCTGGTCTGCGTGCGTAGAGATGAATCTTTAGACAAGTTATGGTCCAAACTTTAATTACATTGTTTTCTTTGTTTTAGAGTAAAAATGCATTTTTCTCCCAGGTCTTGGCTTTAGTGATGGGGAATAGTGAACTACATGTAGTTCAATTATTCATTTAATTACATTTTGCTGTAGCTTGGTGGTAGTTGAACTAAATTCAAATCTTGGTAGTGTTTTCAGTAGTTACTACTAGTTACTACTTTTTTTTGCCATGTAGTGGTGTAGCTAACTACTGGAACTACACACTACTTTTTTTTTTTGAAAAATAAAATAAATATGGCATCAGACCTGCCTAATTCTAATGAATAGTTGCTGTGTTTAATAGGCTAAATTTCACATTCTGTTAACATCAGTGGCGATTTTAGCATGTACATCTTGGTGGGGCTAAAAATAAAATGATGTGGGATGCATGCCAGCAAAGCCACTACACAACACTAAACAATACATGAATTGCACTATAACGGTGACAAACAGTGCCCACAAACTGTTAGGGCCTACATAAAGTTGTCCCAACACCTTACCACTGCTACACCTGGCTATCAGCGGAGCCTTGTCTGGCAGCGAAAGAGTTCATTCAGCCTCATTTACTGCCTTAAAAAAAAACATAACTGATATGGCTGACTTGCTTAAACAAATGTGGTCTCTACTGACAATTGAGATGTACAAACTATGGCATAAGGGGATGACAAGTGGATAAGAGGCAATCCATCATTTCGATTAAGACATTAATGAGCGAGCTAGGACGGACGTAGTCAATATAACTATTTGTTCAGCACTTTTGAAATGTACAGCGACAGAATTCAGAACATGGGCCGTTCTTACAGTGTTCTCCCTGTACAGAACCGTATAGGATAAATAAAGGGGGCATATAAGCAGACAATGAAAGCTCTTACAATATTCAATGATTACATTTCTCTAAAATAGGTTATAGGCTACATGTGCACCACCAAGTCAGAACAGTAGGCGAAATTAAGAGGGGAAAATAGACCAAATGATTAGGGTGAGGCACATGGGCTACTAAAAGCTTACTACACAGCATACACTTAGTATTACTTTCTTAGCTACAGTATACATATCTCCCTGGCATATTACATAATTTATGCAGCAGCATACAATACATTTTTGGACCCACCTTGTTGTGCTGTGCTCACTTGAACAGGAAGGTGGCGCGGCGGTCCTTCGTTGGCAAATTTTGTCATCAAACGTTGTCATCAAATTCTGGCATTCTCTGGATTTATGATGCTTTAAAGACAACTGGGAACTCTGAAAAAAACAAGGTCGAATCATGATGACGTCAGTGATCTTCAGGTCGTAGCTCTAGAAAGAGGCCCGAGTTCCGGATTTACAATTCCGAGTTGGATGACCGTTCAAAACGTATTTTCCCAGTCGGAGCTTGTTTTTCCCGAGTTCCCAGTTGTCTTGAACTCACTGAATTTAGATTTCGCAGTTGTTTTGACCGCGGCACAAATCATGCTTCATTGACAGCATGGCCAATGTTGAATGTTTATCATTTTAAGCTTTGAAAAGAGACCCTTAATTCCAGACTTGGGACCACACAGCCACTCCACTGAATAGCAGGCTAGTGATTGCTTTGCAATGCTTGCAGTTAGCCACTGATTCCTTCCAAACCACTCATTGTTGAATTTGCGATTTCCAACTTGTTGTGTAATGTTTATGTCCAATGGCCGATGAGCACCGATATGTTTTATCTATAATTTCTCTTCATTATTTCTCTTCATATGGCAAGGATTAAAAAGGATTTGCCAGTAGATTGTCCACTTGATTCATGATGATGACTGCTAGCTAATATTTTGAAAGTATGATGTTGACATGATCAGTCCAATCAAAGCTACTGTAGATATAACGTGATTTGACTTAATTTAATCTGTGGCCAATGACCTTGAAACTGTAGTAAAAGTGCAGTAACTGCAGTCGACGGTGGTATTTTGGACGCAGTAATTGCAGAATAACTGCAGTGTCACAGCAAAATTACTGCAGTAAAAAATATGGTGTTCTTTTGGACGCAGTATTTGCAGTATACTGCAGTTATACTGCACTCTGACTGCAATCTTTCTTTGTAAGCGCCCATTCAGAACCCGGTCCTACCTACCTACAGGTTAGGGAAACTTTGCTCTTTTAGTGTTTCTCCAGTAGGTTTCCTCAAGGAGAAAGTCCCCACTTCTATGTCAAAGATAATAAAATAAAAACACTTTAGTAAATACTACAGTAATGTCCCAAAAAACACTACAGTATACTACAGCCTGCAAAAACACTACAGTAAATACTACAGTATACTGTACTACAGTCCGCAAAAACACTACAGTAATTAAAGTAGTAAATGCTGTTTTTTACTACAGTATTTATACTATAGTAAACTGTAAATACTAGTATACTTCAGTAAATACTACAGTATTAACTGTAGTGTTTTTGTAGACTTCAGTCCGTAAAAACACTACTGTGAATACTACCGTAAAGTCCTACCATAGCATACACTATAGTATTTTTTTCATGTGGGTAGATATTATACTTTTTTGTAGTTTGGATGTAGTGAACTACTTTTTCAAAGTAACTTTAGTAAAGTAAACTATACTGTATGTTTCTTAAGGGTAGCTTTAGTGTAGCTTAACTTCTTCCAGTGTGAAGTAATTGGTAGCTTCGTAAACTATATTTTCAGAGTAGCTTCCCCAACACTGCTTGCCTTTTGATACATTTATAATTCATCACCGGGGGACTCAAAGTTGTGATTCGGCTGCCTTGGCTGTTGGTTCCATTTTTTTGTACCTTTATTTATACAGGTTTTTTTCTCATTGAGATAAAATCTATTTTTCAAGAGAGACCTGGTCCAACAGCAGCAGGGGGAACAAAGTTTCAGACAAAACAACATACATACATACACTAACACAACATTGAACAAAGCTATAGACACACATACAGTACAACAATTACATATTACGTAAAGAAACACAAATGTCATAACTAAAGAACCGCTGTCCTAAAGACAATTACACTCTTACAGGTGTGTTGTATGAGTAGGGTCTTCTGGATGAACTGTTGGTCGAAGCACGTTTGTTTTTCTTATTGATGAAAAATTGAAATACGTTTCATGATTTGGTTTGACAATATTCTCTCTGATATAGTGTGTGTGTGTGAACGTGCAAAATAGAGCGAGATGGAGAGAGGCGGTTAGATTCAGCCATTTTGGATGGTGGTCACCACAGTTTTGCAGCAGTCAGCTCATTTTTGTCCTGTCTTTGGTTATTGGTTTGAGTCCTCATTGTGTATGAGAGGGACTGAACCAAGATGGGAGCAGTGGTGAAACGGTGTTTGAGGTCCCGGAACGCCCGGTCAGCAGCTAGGGACCATGTGAACGAAACCTTGGGAGAGGTGAGTGCAGACAGGGGGGAAGCCAGGGTGCTGTAACCCCGGATAAAGCGGCGCTAAAAGTTGGCGAACCCCAGGAAACGTTGCAGCTGCACTCTGGACGTAGGCTGGGGCCAATCCACCACGGCTCTCACCTTCCCGGGATCCATCTGTATACTCCCTGCAGTGATGATGTAGCCCAAGAAGGGGATGGTGGAGCGATGGCATTCGCATTTCTCCGCTTTCACAAAAAGCTGGTTCTCCAGGAGGCGTTGGAGGACCTGTCGGACATGGAGCACGTGTTCTTGGGCGAAGCAGGAGAAGACAAGGATGTCGTCAAGGTAGACAAAGACGAACCGGTTCAACATGTAGCGGAGAACATCATTAACCAGGGCCTGGAACACAGCTGGAGCATTGGTAAGGCCAAATGGCATGACCAGATACTCGTAGTGACCGCTGGCCATGTTGAAGGCAGTCTTTCATTCGTCCCCCTCCCGTATCTGCACCAGGTGGTAGACGTTCCGAAGGTCCAGCTTGGAGAACACGTTGGCCCCCTGGAGCGGCTCGAAGGTCGAGGAGATGAGTGGTAGCGGTTCTTCACCGTGATGTCGTTGAGGCCCCGGTAGTCGATGCACGGGCACAGGGCTTTATCCTTCTTCTTCACAAAGAAGACCCCTGCGCCGGCGGGGGAAGCAGAAGGACGGATGAACATGGCTGCTAGGGAGTCCTCAATGTAGGTCTCCATAGCCTTGATCTCAGGACCCGACAGCGAGTACAGTCGTCCCCGGGGCGGAGTGGTGCCTGGGAGAAGGTCGATTCCGCAGTTGTAGGGTCTGTGCGGCGGAAGCGAAGTGGCACGGGCCTTACTGAACACGTCCCGGAGGTCCCGGTACACCGTGGTAATGGCGGAGAGGCCAGAGGCAACTTCCGAGCCCCCAGGAAGACGTCCCGGGGCAGGCTGCGCTGACTTCAGGCAATGAGCGTGGCAGAACGGGCTCCAGCCCATGATGGCACCAGTAGACCAGTCAATAAAGGGGTTGTGTCGCTGGAGCCAAGAGAAACCCAATACCACAGGAACCTGAGGAGACTTAATTAACATGAATTGGATCGTCTCGCTGTGGTTCCCTGATACTCGTAAGTTGATGGGGGTGGAATTGTGGGTGACCCGGCCTATAGAGCGCCTGTCCATCGCTCTAACGTCCATGGGAATGGAGAGGGGCTGAGTGGGGAAACCCAGCTCGGATGCCAGGGTAGCGTCCATAAAGCTCTCATCGGCCCCAGAGGCGTTGAGTACCCGGAGAGATTTTGACTGGTTCCCCTACAGCAAGATGGCATGAAAGGGGGTGCAAGTAAGGGGAGAGGAAAAGTTATCCGTAAATCCCACCAGATTACTCGCTCCTACTGGTGAGCCTGGTCTTTTAGTGGACAGGTGGACACAAAATGACCAGTAGTCCCGCAATACAGGCAACTCTTCATGTGAAGCCTGTATTGCCGTTTGGCTGGAGACAGCCTAGCTCTGCCTAGTTGCATTGGCTCGGGAAGAGGTGAATCAGCAGACTTCGGAGACTCTAGGGGGAACTCGGGTAGCCTCGGGTTCTCTCGGCAATGGAGCCATCGGGCACTTCCGGGGTGAAATCCTTCCTCTCCTTCTGTTCGTTCCGGTAGTCGCCCATCGATCGGAATGGTCAAGGCGATGAGCGAGTCGAGATCCGTCGGTTGTTCCCGGGCTGTAAACTCGTCCTTTACTTCCTCCGATACTCCGTGCAGGAACGTGTCGAACAGCCCTTCCGGGTTCCAGGTATACTCAGCTGCCAATGTGCGGAAATCAACTGCATAGTCTGCCACACTGCGGGATTCTTGCCGAAGCTGGAGTAACTTCCGGGCAGCCTCACTCCCAGACAATGGAGCATCGAAAACCTTCTTTACCTCCTGCGTGAACTCCTCCAGACTGAAGCATACACATGTTCCCACACTGCCGTAGCCCTGGCGAGAGCCTTCCCGGACATCAGCATGATGAGGTACGCTATCTTAGAGCGGTCCGAAGGGAAGGAGGAGGACTGTAGCTCGATGATGAGCGAACACTAAGCGAGAAATGCCCGACAGGTTCCCGACTCTCCAGCGAAGCGTTCCGTGGGAGGTAAGCAGGGTTCTCGGGAAACCAGGGTTGCCGGGGAGGCCGCGCTGCTAACAGCCGGGTTACTGAGGGGCTGGGAGATTACCGTTGTGGTAGGCTGCCTAATTGACAACCCGCAGAATTGCTCCATCAATGTGTTAAATGCTCGGTCACGGCGTTCGGCCAAGGTCTGAAACCCTTCAACGAGACAACGAAGCAACTCCTCGTGCATTCCAATGGTGACTCCTCGGGAGGAGATGGCGTTGCGGAGCTGGTCCGAGTCTGCTGGGTCAGTCATGACCAGTTGTTACTATCACGTTTCAGGAGAAGACCCAGATGCAGACAATGTCGAAGTAACAAAAGTTTATTACAAAAACAGGGGGCAGGCAAATGACAGGTCAAGGGCAGACAGAATGGTAAAAACTGGGAAAAGTAGAAAACAGGAACTGGGTGTGACAGGGTGTGATCAGGGTGTGACAGAAATTAGAGTTAGACCAAAAATGAAAGCAATTGCCTGAGGATGGCGCTGGACCGTCTGACATAAAAAGGAAAGGGGACAGTTTGATGAAAAAACTTTAAATAAAGGTTCAAATCCAGGTCATGTGACATGATTAACCAAAACACAGGGCTGTAATTATCACGCATGTTCACAGTTTTTCCTAACCTCCTAAATAGTATAAGAGATAAGAGATGTTATCAAGTGATGAATTAAACTAAGTTTCCATCCAAAGAACATTTAACTGAGACGTTCAAGATGATTCATTAGAAAGACTAGTAACTGCCCACTGGGCACACACTGGTTGAATGAACGTTGTTTCCACGAAATGTCAACGAAATTACGTTGAACCAACGTGGAATAGACGTTGAATTTACGTCTGTGCCCAGTAGGTGGATGACATCTAGCCGTGTAGCTCAGTTGGTAGAGCATGGCGCTTGCAATACCAGGGTTGTGGGTTCGATTCCCACGGGGGGCCAGTATGAATTTTTTTTTGCACTCACTAACTGTAAGTCGCTGTGGATAAGAGTGTCTGCTAAATGACTAAAATGTAAAATGTAAATGACTAAACACAGAGATGCTTACTTCCCCAGGTCATGCAGGATGGCTAGCTTTGTGTGGAAGGTGCAGGTTTGCTTGAGGCACTAAGGAAATGTAACTTTACTGCTTCCTTTTTCCACTGCCATTTCAATATCTCTCTCCGGGTGAGACTGGTACCAGAGAGACCAATGTATGCTTTGACACACACACACACACACACACACACACAATGTAGGCCTACGTTTTCTCATTGGTGCTGGGTGGAGGGTACACTCAGAGGGAGAGAGTCATCCTCATGCAATGTGGGCGACTGACTCCTTCAACTATTTACATTCGGTTTTGTAAAAATAAAGCATTCTCCAGAACATAGGAGGCAAAGAAGATCTGATGTGGAAAATGGTGGTGTGTAAGACAATTATTGATTTCTGTGTCAGAGTGTCTAAAAATGCTTTTATATTAATATAATATGCCATTTAGCAGACGCTTTTATCCAAAGTGACTTACAGTCATGTGTGCATACATTTTTTTACGTATGGGTGGTCCCGGGGGTCGAACCCACTACCCTGGCGTTACAAGCGCCATGCTCTACCAATTGAGCTACAGAGGACTCGTTGATAGTACAAAGGGTCAAGGATTCACTGACCAATTGTCAGAGTGGTGTAGGTGGATGAGTAGGAATCAGGCGCAGGAAACCAGGAGGACTTCACCAGAACTTTACTAAAGTCCAAACACAAATATCAGTGGCCACCCCAACCGGGTGGCGCGAACAAATTACGCACGAAAACACAGTGCGGAAAACAACAAGAAAAGCGCACACAGTGCGAGCTCTCGAAAATACACAATAACGAGAGAACAAAGTCGTGGAGGCAGGCTGACATCAACAATCACGCATAACACCTGACCCAAACACACGAAACTAAATAAGGGAACAATTAAGACACAAATAAGGGACAGGTGTTATGAACAGACAAAACCAAATGAACATGAAACATAGAACGGTGGCAGCTAGTACTCCGGAGACGACGACCGCCGAAGCCTGCCCGAACAAGGAAGAGGAGCAGCCTCGGCCGAAACCGTGACAGTACCCCCCCCTTGACGCGCGGCTCCAGCCGTGCGCCGACCCGGAGCTCGGGGACGACCCGGACGACGCGGAGCAGGGCGCGCAGGATGACCCCGATGGAAATCGGTCAGTAGGGACTGGTCTAATACGTCCCTCCTTGGCACCCAGCACCGCTCCTCCGGGCCGTACCCCTCCCACTCCACGAGATATTGAAGACCCCCCATCCGGCGTCTAGAATCCAGGATGGACCTCACGGTGTACGCCGGAGCCCCCTCGATGTCCAACGGGGGCGGAGGAGTCTCCTCAATCTCAAAGTCCTGGAGTGGACCAGCTACCACCGGCCTGAGGAGAGACACATGGAACGAGGGGTTAATATTTTTGTAATCAACAGGTAGTTCTAACCTATAACTCACCTCGTTCAATCTCCTCAGGACTTTAAATGGCCCCACAAACCGCCGACCCAGCTTCCGGCAGGGCAGGCGGAGGGGCAGGTTTCTGGTTGAGAGCCAGACTCGATCTCCAGGTGCGTACACTGGCCCCTCACTGCGGTGTAGGTCGGCGCTCGTCTTCTGTCGACGTATGGCACGCTGCAGATGGACGTGTGCAGCGTCCCACGTCTCCTCCGAGCGCCGCACCCACTCATCCACAGCGGGGGCCTCGATCTGGCTCTCATGCCATGGTGCCAGAACCGGCTGGTACCCTAACACACACTGAAAAGGGGTTAGTTGGGTGGAGGAGTGGCGAAGAGAGTTCTGTTCCATCTCGGCCCAGGGCACATATCTCGCCCACTCCTCCGGCCGGCCCTGACAGTATGACCTCAGAAACCTACCCACATCCTGGTTGACACGTTCAACCTGCCCATTACTCTCCGGGTGGTACCCCGAGGTAAGGCTTACCGAGACCCCCAACCGTTCCATAAATGCTCTCCACACTCTAGAGGTGAACTGGGGGCCGCGGTCAGACACTATATCCTCGGGTACCCCGTAATGCCGGAAGACATGGGTGAACAGAGCCTCAGCGGTCTGTAGGGCAGTGGGTAGACCCGGCATGGGAAGGAGACGACAGGCCTTAGAGAACCGATCCACAACGACCAGGATGGTAGTATTCCCCTGTGAGGGGGGAAGGTCGGTAACAAAATCCACCGAGAGGTGGGACCAGGGTCGTTGTGGAATAGGCAGGGGTTGTAACTTACCCCTGGGCAAATGTCTGGGCGCCTTACACTGGGCACACACCGAACAGGAGGAGACATAAATCCTCACATCCCTAGCTAACGTTGGCCACCAGTACTTCGTGCTAAGGCAGTGCACTGTCCGGCCGATACCCGGATGGCCAGAGGAGGGGGACGTATGAGCCCAACAAATGAGGCGATCGCGTACCTCGAGCGGAACGTACGTCCGACCCACAGGACACTGTGGAGGACTCGGGTCGGTGCGTAACGCCCGCTCGATCTCACCATCAACCTCCCACACCACCGGAGCAACCAGACAAGACTCCGGTAGTATGGGTGTGGACTCAACTGACCTCTCCTCTGCGTCATACCGCCGAGACAGAGCATCTGCCTTCCCGTTCTGGGACCCAGGGATGTATGTGATTTTAAACACAAACCGGGCTAGGAACATAGTCCAGCGAGCCTGGCGAGGATTCAGTCTCCTCGCTGCCCGGATGTACTCCAGGTTACGATGGTCAGTTAGAATGAGGAAAGGGTGTTGAGCCCCCTCGAGCCAATGCCGCCACACCTTTAGGGCCTGTACCACGGCTAACAGCTCCCTGTCTCCTACGTCATAATTCCGCTCCGCCGGACTGAGCTTCTTAGAGTAGAACGCACAGGGGCGGAGTTTAGGTGGAGTGCCAGAACGCTGGGAAAGAACGGCCCCTATCCCGGCCTCTGACGCTTCCACCTCTACTTGGAACGGTAAAGAGGGATCCGGATGCGCCAACACCGGCGCCGAGGTAAACAGGTCCCTTAGTCTCCCAAATGCCCTGTCCGCCTCAGCTGACCACCGCAAGCGCACCGGACCCCCCTTTAACAGAGACGTTATGGGAGCTGCCACCTGTCCAAAACCCCGGATAAACCTCCGGTAATAATTCGCAAAACCCAAGAACCGTTGCACCTCCTTCACAGTGGTTGGGGTCTGCCAATTACGCACAGCCGACACCCGGTCTACCTCCATCTTCACCCCTGACGCAGATAACTGGTAACCCAGAAAGGAGACCGACTTCTGGAAAAACAGACATTTCTCTGCCTTGACATATAGGTCATGCTCCAACAGCCTCCTCAATACTCGGCGCACCAGGGCTACATGCTCAGCACGGGTAGGACTATACACCAGAATGTCGTCGATGTACACAACTACTCCCTGTCCCTGCATGTCCCGGAAAATCTCATCGACGAAGGATTGGAAGACTGAGGGATCATTCATCAACCCATATGGCATGACTAGATACTCGTAGTGTCCGGAAGTCGTGCTAAACGCTGTCTTCCATTCATCGCCCTCTCGAATGCGCACCAAGTTATATGCGCTCCTAAGATCCAATTTTGTAAAGAACTGCGCACCGTGCAGTGACTCCGTCATAGTCGCAATCAGAGGAAGTGGATAGCTGTACTTCACTGTGATCTGATTGAGACCGCGGTAATCAATACACGGGCGCAGACCTCCATCCTTTTTCTTCACAAAAAAGAAACTTGAGGAAGCGGGTGAAACGGAGGCCCGTATGTATCCCTGTCTAAGAGACTCAGAGATGTATGTCTCCATAGCCTTTCTCTCCTCTTGAGACAAGGGATACACATGGCTCCGCGGGAGAGCTGCTCCTGACTGGAGATCTATCGCACAATCCCCCCGTCTATGAGGCGGCAGCTGCGCCGCCCTAGTCTTACTGAACGCCAGTGCCAAATCCTCATACTCGGGGGGAATCTGCAGTGCTGGCATTAGATTCGGACTTTCCACCGAGGTCGCCCCTATGGAAACACCCAGACACCGCCCCTCACATTGAGCAGACCACCCTTTAAGAGCTTTCTCTCGCCACCTAATAATAGGGTCATGAGTCATCAACCAGGGAAGACCCAGCACTACCGGATACGCAGGAGAGTCAATCAGATAGAGCTGAATTCTCTCCTCATGACCCTCCTGCGCCGTCATCTGAAGGGGTGCTGTGACTTCCCTAATCAACCCAGACCCTAACGGACGGCTATCTAGGGCATGGACGGGGAAAGGCTTATCCACTGGGAAGAGGGGAATCCCTACCTCTATACAGAACTGGCGATCTACAAAATTCCCAGCTGCGCCTGAATCTACCAGCGCCTTATGCTGGGAACGAGGTGCAACCTGTGGGAAACAAACAGGCAAGGTTAGGTGCACGACAGAAAGCTCTGGGTAAGCAGGGCGCCTACTCACCTGGGGGGACCCCCCAATGCGTGACCTGCCATCTCCCTCACTGGAGGACCCGCCCCAACACCTAGCCGCGGTGTGCCCTCCACGACCACAGTTGGTGCAAGGGCCGGGTCCCCTCGGGCTCCTCCTCCTCCGTTCCCTAGCGCCAGCACCTCCGAGCTCCATAGGGCTCGGCTCGGAGGTGCTGGAGAGTGGAATGGGCGAACCCCCCCCTCCGGGACGCCCACGGGTGGCGAGCAGGGTATCCAGCCGGATGGCCATGTCGACCAGCTGGTCGAACGTCAACGACGTGTCCCTGCACGCCAACTCTCGCTGGACGTCCTCCCGGAGGCTGCAGCGGAAATGGTCGATATGGGCCCGCTCATTCCACCCTGCATCAGCCGCTAGGGTCCGAAACTCTAAGGCAAAGTCCTGGGCGCTCCTCATCCCCTGTCGGAGGTAGAATAGACGTTCCCCCGCCGCCTTCCCTTCCGGTGGATGGTCGAACACAGCACGGAAGCGGCGGGAGAACTCCGCATAGTTCGTGGTAGCGGCGTCCATTCTCCTCCACTCGGCGTTGGCCCACTCCAACGCCTTGCCGGTGAGACAGGAGATGAGGGCTGAGACGCTCTCGTGTCCCGAGGGCGCCGGGTGTACGGTGGCGAGGTAGAGCTCCACCTGCAGCAGGAACCCTTGACACCCGGCAGTGGAGCCGTCGTACGCCCTCGGGAGCGAGAGCCGAATCCCACTAGGTTCCGGAGATGAGACGGGGGGGCTGACCGATGGGGCTGGGTCGGTTCGTGGAGGTGTGGGAACCCCGCTGGTCTCCCATCGGTGCAGAGTATTCATCACCCCCTCCAGGGCATGACAGACCTGGTTGATGCGGTCCTCCTGACCACGAAGACGTTCAGCCATCTCGGCTGTCGGCGCGGTCGCTCCTGCTGATTCCATGGTGAAGATGCGTGATTCTGTCAGAGTGGTGTAGGTGGATGAGTAGGAATCAGGCGCAGGAAACCAGGAGGACTTCACCAGAACTTTACTAAAGTCCAAACACAAATATCAGTCGCCACCCCAACCGGGTGGCGCGAACAAATTACGCACGAAAACACAGTGCGGAAAACAACAAGAAAAGCGCACACAGTGCGAGCTCTCGAAAATACACAATAACGAGAGAACAAAGTCGTGGAGGCAGGCTGACATCAACAATCACGCATAACACCTGACCCAAACACACGAAACTAAATAAGGGAACAATTAAGACACAAATAAGGGACAGGTGTTATGAACAGACAAAACCAAATGAACATGAAACATAGAACGGTGGCAGCTAGTACTCCGGAGACGACGACCGCCGAAGCCTGCCCGAACAAGGAAGAGGAGCAGCCTCGGCCGAAACCGTGACACCAATGATCCAAAATAATCAGTGTGGAATGATCTATTGTGATGGCCAAGTCAGACTGATCTATTGTGATGGCCAAGTCTGACTGATCTATTGTGATGGCCAAGTCTGACTGATCTATTGTGATGGCCAAGTCTGACTGATCTATTGTGATGGCCAAGTCTGACTGATCTATTGTGATGGCCAAGTCTGACTGATCTATTGTGATGGCCAAGTCTGACTGATCTATTGTGATGGTCAAGTCTGACTGATCTATTGTGATGGCCAAGTCTGACTGATCTGTAGTGATGGCCAAGTCTGACTGATCTATTGTGATGGCCAAGTCTGACTGATCTGTAGTGATGGCCAAGTCTGACTGATCTATTGTGATGGCCAAGTCTGACTGATCTGTAGTGATGGCCAAGTCTGACTGATCTATTGTGATGGCCAAGTCTGACTGATCTATTGTGATGGCCAAGTCTGACTGATCTATTGTGATGGCCAAGTCTGACTGATCTATTGTGATGGTCAAGTCTGACTGATCTATTGTGATGGCCAAGTCTGACTGATCTGTAGTGATGGCCAAGTCTGACTGATCTATTGTGATGGCCAAGTCTGACTGATCTGTAGTGATGGCCAAGTCTGACTGATCTATTGTGATGGCCAAGTCTGACTGATCTGTAGTGATGGCCAAGTCTGACTGATCTATTGTGATGGCCAAGTCTGACTGATCTATTGTGATGGCCAAGTCTGACTGATCTATTGTGATGGCCAAGTCTGACTGATCTGTAGTGATGGCCAAGTCTGACTGATCTATTGTGATGGCCAAGTCTGACTGATCTGTAGTGATGGCCAAGTCAGACTGATCTGTAGTGATGGCCAAGTCAAATGGATTAATGTTTGCTCTTTAGTTAGACGACCCATTAGGCTTGAGTTAACTGGTCCTCATCAAGTCAAGGAAACAGGCTGTCAGGAAAAATCCATTATGTCAATTCGGATGATTAATTACACAAATGATGTAATTACTTTCAGAGAATTGAATGTAGGACAGGAACTTTTTCCTCTGTGAGAATGACAGTGTTTGGAAAATACCAAAAGAGTTACGGCGTATGCAGGATGAACAGATGATCTGAAGAGAGGGAGAAACGGAGAACAAAGGAGTGTAGATAGTGTAACATTTTTGTTAAATGTTGCTGTTCTGGTAGCTGAGGAATATAAGGGAACAGCTATAGCTACAGTATACTACAGTATTTGGTTGTTGTCCCACAAAGCTTTCAATCTGCAGATTTCGGGAAGCAGTAATCCAATTGTACAAAACCACATTACGATTAAACCATATTTCTCTCTCCTCCTCCTCTCTCTCTCCTCTCCCCCTTCTTTCCATCTCTCCATACAGTCTCCATTTCAGTCTCCCCATGGCAATCTTCCGACCAGAATGTTTTGCTTCACCAGAGCCCAGAGACCTTGGCGCAGAGTGTTGGACGTCTAACCCTGTTGACACGGTGCTGTTTTGCAATACAAAATTGACTGTGGTTTATTTTCTGAGAACATATTTTCCTTCTACCATGTTGCAACTCAATTTTCCCATTTTTTTTCTTTGTTATTGTTCTAATGGATTAAAGTCTGTGTGCTTTTGATTGAGGGAGAGGAAGAGAGAGTGAGGGAGGGGGGAAGAGAGGAAAGGTGGGAAAGTGGCGGGTTATCTGTTTGAATAGCACATCTGTGATATATTTGAGTTCATTCATGGTATGTTATTTCACAAGAAGTTCATGGCAAGATAAGAGCTCCCCATTAAAATCCATGAAGGATCGAGTCACTCCACCATCACATGAACTGGATTGGATGCAAAGCGTTCGTTTAGCCTTTGAGACAACTCTTTCGTGCGTGCAGTCTTCTCTTTTTTAACTCTCTCTCTTTTTCCCACCAAATGAAAGAAAGATGATTGAAAGGCAGGAAAGAGCCTGTTAAGTTATTATGCAAGGAAGTTTTTCTAGGTGTCAAGTCTTAGCCTAATAATAAGTGGGGGAGATTTCTTCATGTCGAGCCGATTGACATTGAATGTTGTACAAAAGCAATGTTTGCGCAGGGAGAGGCCCCACCGCAGCTGGGAAGAAAGCCTGACAAGAGGCTCAGAGCCAGACGAATGAACACATCTGGAGTTGTGTGGTCCATGTCACAGTTGGTTCTGTTCAGACCACTCAACCAAAAACAGAGCTTTCCACCCCCTTAGGAAGAAGACACATGCAACAATTTGAAAGCTTGAAATAACAAAAAACAACCGCAGAAGGCGGGGTGTTCCACGGATTGCATTTTCCACAAGAGAAGTCAGTTTCTGGGCATGTAAACATGGACAGCATGTCTCTGACCACTTGCGTTTAGATGTTTCCACCCCCAAACTTCCAATCTCCACTCACTCACTTCATGCTCTCCTCTATCAAGCCCCATTTGTTTAAATAAATCTCTCCTTCACTCACCTCCCTCCACACAGACACCCCGTTCCCTCCCCCACAGGCGGTGAGTGTGAGGCCGCAGAGCAGCCTAATGGTCATTTAATGACTATTTCACTAGTAAAGGGGAAAACTCAGAAGTGAAATGACAACATTGAACCATCATGTTTTTTGTATAAAATATCTAATAATGAAATAGAAGGATTGCTGTTTTGAATTTGGTCAAGTTTGTGTGGAAGAGGTAGAAAACTATTGTTATCCATCAATAATGATAAGCCACCAGGTATAGACAACCTTGATGGGAAACTATTGAGAATGGTAGCAGACTGTATTGCCACCCCTATTTGCTATATCTTTAACCAAAGCCTAAAGGAGTGTGTGTGTCCACAGGCGTGGAAGGAAGCTAAAGTAATTCCACTGCCTAAAAATAGTAAATAATCCTTTATTGGCTTTAACAGCCACCCAATCGGTTTGCTGCCTGTTCTTAGTAAACTGATGGAGAGAATTGTGTTTGACCAAATACAATGCTATTTTTCAGAGAACAAGTTAACTACTGACTTTCAGCATGCATATAGAGAAGGTCCACTGAACTTGTTTTGCACTCACTCAGATGACAGATGATTGGTTAAAATAAATGCATAATAAGATGATAGTTGGAGATGTATTGTTAGATTTCAGTGCAGCCTTTGATTTTATTGATCATAAATTGTCATTGAAGAAACTCACTTGCTATGGCTTTACATCACCTGCCATTACATGGTTGGGTTCTTCAATGGAAGCTTCTCTAACATCAGATATGAACAGTGTGGTGTCCCTCAGGGCAGTTGCCTTGGGCCGTTACTCTTCTCTATTTTTACAAATAATTTGCCATTGGTCTTACACAAAGCTAGAATGACTATGTATGCGGATGATTCCACACTACATGTCAGCAGCCAAAAGCCAGTGAGCTCACTGAAATTCTAAATAAGGAGTTACAGTCAGTATCAGAATGGGCAATGTAATAATACATCTAAAACTACAAGCATTGTATTTGGTTCAAAACATTCTCTAAGACCTAAACCTCAACTGGAGTTGTGTATAAAGGGTGTGACCATTGAGCAAGCTGAGATAGCTAAACTCCTTGGTATAACATTGGATGGTCAATTATCATGGTCAAGTCATATTGACAAAGTTTCTATGAAGATTGGGAGGGGTATGTCGGTTATAAAAAGATGTGCCGTGTTTTTGACACAAAGATCAACTTTACTAGTTGTTAAGGCTCTGGTCTGGTCCCATCTTGATTACTGTCCGGTAATATGGTCAAGTGCAGCAAAGAAAGACCTAGCAAAGCTGCAGCTGGCTCAAAACAGAAGAGTACGCCTTGCCCTTAACTGCACATACAGAACTAACATCAACAACATGCATGTCAGACTTTCCTGGTTGAGAGTTAATGAGAGATTAACTGCTTCTCTTCTAGTTTTTATGAGAAGTATTACAGATTCCAGATAGTCTGCATAATCAAATAACATTCAGCTCAGACATCCATACGTACCCCACAAGGCATGCCACCAGGGGTCTCTTCACAGTCCCCAAGTCCAAAACGAATTCACGGCAACGCACAGTATTATACAAAGCCATGATCGCATGGAACTACCTTCCATCTCCAATTACTCAAGTAAACAGCAAAATTACCGTAAAAAAAGATGAAACAACATCTCATGGAACAGCATGGACTGTAAGGGGACACACACACACACACACACAAATACACACAAACACACACACACACATTCTAACACACATACACACAGACACACTAACACACACATTTGATTTAGTTCTATTGGAGATGGTAGAGAAGGATGATCTATTCTAACGAAGCGAAGAAGAGAAGGAGACTAGCAAAAACAAAGGAGGACAAAGTGAAAGAGAATGTTTCGACTGGAGTGCAGTGAGTCAAAGAAAAATAGAGAGTTGTGAAGCGAGAAAGAGAGGAACAGAGTTGTAGAGAGATAGTGTGTGCGGACAAAATGCTCTGTCATGTCTCAGAAATGCTTGCTGATGTGACTAAACCATTTCTCACGACTGAGGAAGCCGTCCATGTGTTGGCAACATGCTGCATGGCTGGGAGGAGGAAGTAAGAGGAGGGAAGGAGGGAGAGGGCAGAGGAAAGGCAAGGGGGAGGAGATGGAGGAGGGGAGGGGTCACACGTAGTCGACCCAGTTTTCATTCCTCTCTCTCTCTCCCCCTCTCTTTCTCCGATCTCTCTCTCCCCCCTTCTCTCTCTCTCCCTCTCTCCCCTCCCTCTCCCCCCCCCTCTCTCTCTCTCGCTCTCTCCCTCCCATGTCCACTCCGTTCTCACCCCCCCTCACCCCTCCTCGTCTTCCTGTAACATGTTTATCTGACCGCTGAGTGACATATGGAAGAGTTGGGCCTCCGAAGGAGGCCGGTTAGTCTCTGGGACTGGGACAGCCTCCCTCACCTGCACAATCGTGACTGTCATTGGGTGACTGATCACCTTGAGTTCATGAGCAGATGTTTGTATGAGGGTCAATAATATTACGTAAGCCGCGTTGTTCCTCTGGCAGTGCCAAAAGCATTGGACTCATGGGTCTCATCATCTAGAATTACATCTGGAAAGGAACATCGCCATTAGGTTTCATACTGAATCAGAACTGTCAAAATGATAAGATAATAATCTAGCTATTACTAAGGCATACATCATAAAGAGAAAGTGTGATGATATACTACAATTACATTGCCTTGCAAAAGTATTCATCCCCCTTGGCGTTTTTCCTATTTTGTTCCATTACAACCTGTAATTTAAATTGATTTTTATTTGGATTTCATGTAATGGACATATACAAAATAGTCAAAATTGGTGAAGTGAAATGAACAAATTAACTTGTTTCAAAAAATTCAAAAAAATAAATAACGGAAAAGTGGTGCGTGCATATGTATTCACCCCCTTTGCTATGAAACCCCTAAATAAGATCTGGTACAACCAATTACCTTCAGAAGTCACATAATGAGTTAAATAAAGTCCACCTGTGTGCAATCTAAGTGTCACATGATCTCAGTATATATACACCTGTTCTGAAAGGCCCCAGAGTCTGCAACACCACTAAGCAAGGGGCACCACCAAGCAAGTGGCACCATGAAGACCAAGGAGCTCTCCAAACAGGTCAGGGACAAAGTTGTGGAGAAGTACAGATCAGGCTTGGGTTATAAAAAATATGAATAGTTATGCACGCTCAAGTTCTTTTTTTTGGGTCTTATTTCTTGTTTGTTTCACAAGAAAAAAATATTTTGCATCTTCAAAGTGGTAGGCATGTTGTGTAAATCAAATGATACAAACCCCCCAAAAATCCATTTTAATTCCAGGTTGTAAGGCAACAAAATAGGAAAAATGCCAAGGGAGGTGAATACTTTCGCAAGCCACTGTATGTAGGCTAATGATTCTATATGATACAATCCTATAAATAAAACAGTTTCGATCAAAAATGTTATTGAATAATATTATAATGAGTAATATGAGAATATAAGGATGCCATAGCAGCTCTTAATTGTGTAAGCATTCAGTTCCAGTTCACTTTGATATTTTACGCTCCAATGACCAAATAGCTGTTATCTGTATGAACACAGAGTACTATCTGTATGAACACAGAGTACTATCTGTATGAACACAGAGCACTATCTATATGAACACAGAGTACTATCTAGAGCATTTGTTCTAGCCAGGTATGATCGCTGTGTATGTTTCTGGATATGTCCTAACCCTTGTCTAGCTGGCTAGCAAACAGCACAATCTCCAACTGACGTAATACCAACATTCAAACACATGAAGAATATGAAGAGATGAAAACAATATAGCTCTTTTCTCTGTGTCCCAAATGCCACACTATTCCCTATTTGGTGCACTATGTTTGAGATAGGGCTCTGGTCAAAAGTAGTGCACTATATAAGGAATAGGCTACTATTTGGGACACAAGCCATGTCTGTTCTCATTTGTATAGTCATAGATGGCATAGTCTCATAAATGTCTATCTGTTCATAGTAAAGGGTAAATATCCAATAACCAGAAATAGCCCCTGGTCACGCAATATCCCCCATGCTCCACATTCCCAACCCATTGCCTCACATAATGAAACGAGACGATTTGTGAGGCCAAAGGTTTCTAGGGCAGATATTTATGAGGAACATGCTTGTACAAACACGCACAAGCACAAACACAAGCACGCACGTGCACACGCACACACACACTCGTATGCGCACACACACACACACAAGCATGCACTCACTCACACACACAAGCACACACTCACACACGCGCACACATACACACACAGATAATGTATTTCCAGAGCTGTCGAGAGGTAAAGATCAGAGGTTAACATCGCTAAAGACTTTGCTATGAAACTCAACCCTTGGTGAGGCCTCCTAGTGCATCTTGAAGAGAGCTAACGTGTTTTTAGGAAGTAAGGCAAGCTATGTTTTGAGCTCTGTGGACAGTGATGATGATGTCACTCCTGGCTCAGAGCCATGCTAGTCACCTGACTTGAATGACATAATGTTTATCTGATTATTTTTGATCCGACATAGTTTTATTTTTCCCACCACTAACCCTGACTGTAGGTCGATGGTAATAACGTTCTCCTGTTGAGCTCTCTAAACTGTATGTAGCCTGATCTGCTGTCTTGCCAACTCCTGTGGTCAATGTCATGCCAAACAAGCTGTCTATACAGAAGCACATAGATCTGGGACCGAGCTATGCTCTGTGTGATCACAGTGTCATTGACTGTAGATACAGTACATTGCTGTCTTCTATTTCCCTCCACTTCTCTGAGAGAATAGCTTGTTTCTTCTACTATCACATGGGATTCCTCTACATGTTATGTGTTACCTGGGTTTGTATTTTGAGGTCACTGGCCCATAGCCTCAGGATGGACAGGACATGACATGGACGTGACATTCTGGGGATTTGGTGATATCAAACCATATGGTTGGAAGGTGAACCGACCATCTACCCCAGCCTGTGTGGTTAGAGGTGACGGTTCAGTAGTGGCCTGTGTTCATGGTCGCCTCATTGTCGACCATGAACATGACAGAAATACTCTGTCATGTCACATGAAAGACCAAGATCCTTTGTGCTGAGGAGTCAGCACACTATTTCAGGATGTTCAAAGCCACAGAGATGGAAGTGGTTACGTCCTTGAATGATTCCTCCACTTTGTCTAGGAAAATAAGCCTTTTTTACACTAAATTGTTTCCAAACAGTGCCTGGACGAGGGGATTTTTTTTGTAATTGTGGCATTCTAATTGGTATGGTAAAATTGGGCCATCATTCATCAAAATGAAATGGACAGAGGAGGGTGAGTGTTTCTCTGATTGGAGAATCTGGGGACTTTCCCTGGCCGACGCACACACACACACACACACACACACACTGGCCACACGCACTTGCACACACACAACACACACTCTCTCTTGCTTGATCCGTCTCTCTCTCTCTCTCTCTCTCTCTCTCTCTCTCTCTCTCTCTCTCTCTCTCTCTCTCTCTCTCTCTCTCTCTCTCTCTCTCTCTCTCTCTCTCTCTCTCTCTCTCTCTCTCTCTCTCTCTCTCTCTCTCTCTCTCTCTCTCTCTCTCTCTCTCTCTCTCTCAGCAAAGCTCTGTCTCTCTCTGTCTCATACCCCAGACAGTGGACCTTGCACTGCGGCTGGGTTGCCAAATCAAACACTCCATATTTCACAATGCATCTGTCCCTTCCCTTCAAACCTTGATAAACACACAGTCAACTGCCTTATCTGAATTACAGCCAGGATGTTAGCTTTCAAGTGAACCCGCCATAATGAACCGTGACCATCATAGCTTTGCTGTGCTTCAGCACTCGACCGAAGATGACAGAATTGTCAAGTACATTTTTCTCTCCTAAGTGTTCAAAGGCCTAATGGCAATGGGCAGCACTTGTGTCAAGTGTGAACTCCAATGTCACTGCTCGGCCTCAGAAGCGGAATCATGAGGTCATTATTCCCAGTTGCATCTTGGTCATTGTGGACGGTTGCCGTAGAGACCTGAGAAGGTGTCATGTGAGTTAAAATGAAAGAGATGATCACGGCTGTTAGTGCAGAGTGAACGAACACAAACAGGCTTTCTTCCTTTTCCTCATATCTTTCTTCCTTTTCCTCATATCTTTCTTTCTTTCCCTCATATATTTATTTCTTTCCCTTTTATCTTTATTTCTTTCACTCTTTCTTCCCTCCTTTCTTTCCACTGCTTTATGTTATCTCAGGGGTTCTGAGGAATGCTATCGCCTTAAATCACGTCACAGACCATTTCAGCGCTAAAACATTGAGACACATATTTCAGCCTCTAAAGCTTTAGATATATTCTGCACATACAAAAGTATTTGGACACCCCTTCAAATTAGTGGATTAGGCTATTTCAGCCACACCGTTGCTGACAGATGTATAAAATTGAGCACACAGCCATGCAATCTCCATAGACAAACATTGGCAGTAGAATGGCCCGTACTGAAGCGCTCAGTGACTTTCATCATGGTACCGTCGTAGGATGCCACCTTTCCAACAAGTCAGTCCGTAAAATGTATGCCTCGCTAGAGCTGTCCCGGTCAACTGTAAGTGCTGTTATTGTGAAGTGGAAACATCTAGAAGCAACTATGGCAAAGCCACGAAGTGGTAGGCCACACAAGCTCACAGAACGGGACCGCCGAGTGCTGAAGCGGGTAGCGCGTAAAAATCGTCTGTCCTTGGTTGCAACATTCACTACCGAGTTCCAAACTGCCTCTGGAAGCAACGTCAGCACAATAACTGTTCGTCAGGAGCTTAATGAAATGGGTTTCCATGGCCGAGCAGCCGCACACAAGCCTAAGATCACCATGTGCAATGCCAAGCGAACGCTGGAGTGGTGTAACGCTCGCCGCCATTGGACTCTGGAGCAGTGGAAATGTGTTCTCTGGAGTACTGAATCACGCTTCACCATCTGGCAGCCCGACAGACGAATCTGGGTTTGGCGGATGCAAGGAGAACGCTACCTGCCCGAATGCATAGTGCCAACTGTAAAGTTTGGTGGAGGAGAAATAATGGTCTGGGGCTGTTTTTCATGGTTCGGGCTAGGCCCATAAGTTCCAGTGAAGGGAAATATTAATGCTACAGCATTCAATGACATTCTAGACGATTCTGTGCTTCCAACTTTGTGGCAACAGTTTGGGGAAGGCCCTTTCCTGTTTCGGCATGAAAATGCCACAGTGCACAAAGCGAGGTCCATACAGAAAGGGTTTGTCGAGATCAGTGTGGAAGAACTTGAGGCCTGACCTCAACCCCATCGAACACCTTTGGGATGAATTGGAACGCCGACTGCGAGCCAAGCCTAATCGCCCAACATCAGTGCCCAATCTCACTAATGCTCTTGTGGCTGAATGGAAGTAAGTCCCTGCAGAAATGTTCCAACATCTAGTGGAAAGCCTTCCCAGAAGAGTGGAGGCTGTTCTAGCAGCAAAGGGGGGACCAACTCCATATTAATGCCCATGATTTTGGAATGAGATGTTCGACGTGCCGGTGTCCACATACTTTTGGCCATCTAGAGTATGCAGCAGCACTCTATAGATCATGTATTTGTATTTTTATGTATTAGGGATCCCCATTAGCTGCTGCCAAGGCACTTCCTGGGGTCCAAACACATTAAGGCACTTACATCAGACATAAAACAAATTATAAACTGGGTGGTTCGTGCTCTGAATGCTGATTGGCTGACAGCCATGTATATCAGACCGTATACCATGTGTACGACAAAACGTTAATTTTTACTGCTCTAATTACGTTGGTAACCCGTTTATAATAGCAATAAGGCACCTTGGGGGTTTGTGATATATGGCCAATATACCACAGCGTTGCGTCGTGCCTAAGAACAGCCCTTAGCCGTGGTATATTGGCCATATACCACACCTCCTCTGGCCTTATTGCTTAAATATAAAATAGTACATCATTATTACACCACTACATATCTACAATACAAAATGTATAATACCACCATACAACAATATTACAATGTATGTGTGTGCAGAGTGCATGTGCTAGTGTGTGTGTGTGCGTATGCGTGTCTGTACCTGTGTGTGTCTCTTCACAGTACCCGCTGTTCCATAAGATGTTTTTTAGTAGTGATGTGGCAGCCTGGATTTTATTCAAGGTCTTTGTACTGAATAATGGCGATGACTCTGGCGATTGTGTCATCACACAGCACAGTTTGTGTGTGTGTGTGTCTAACCTGCACATGGCAACAGTGTTGCTGGGTAACAACAGAAATGGGTCAGTATGTATGAGGAGGGAGTGCTTTCCTGCGCACAACACCTGTCCCACATGATTTTGTTCCAGTTCTCGAGTTACACACACACACACACACACACACACAGAACAAGGCCAGAAAGAGTGTATTTCACAACTCTTGATGTCTGCATGGTCAGACAAATGGTTAGGGTTTGAGACCCGACAAACAAACAGGAGGGTTGTTTACAAATATATCAGCATGTCACCACACCTAAAGACAGCAGACAACAGCACACAGATTACAAAGGGCTGTAATTATAGTAGGAGACCGGGACAAAGTGCAGGCTTGCAGAGAGTCTGTTAGGCCCCTCATTTACCTCCTAGTGTAATTGGGTATCATTCCACCAATTCGGTGTCTTTTAAGAAGTGTAACTTGATTAAAAAAAACTATATATATATATATACAGTGGGGAAAAAAAGTATTTAGTCAGCCACCAATTGTGCAAGTTCTCCCACTTAAAAATATGAGAGAGGCCTGTAATTTTCATCATAGGTACACGTCAACTATGACAGACAAAATGAGAAAGAAAAATCCAGAAAATCACATTGTAGGATTTTTAATGAATTTATTTGCAAATTATGGTGGAAAATAAGTATTTGGTCAATAACAAAAGTTTTTCAATACTTTGTTATATACCCTTTGTTGGCAATGACACAGGTCAAACGTTTTCTGTAAGTCTTCACAAGGTTTTCACACACTGTTGCTGGTATTTTGGCCCATTCCTCCTTGCAGATCTCCTCTAGAGCAGTGATGTTTTGGGGCTATCGCTGGGCAACACAGACTTTCAACTCCCTCCAAAGATTTTCTATGGGGTTGAGATCTGGAGACTGGCTAGGCCACTCCAGGACCTTGAATTGCTTCTTACGAAGCCACTCCTTCGTTGCCCGGGCGGTGTGTTTGGGATCATTGTCATGCTGAAAGACCCAGCCACGTTTCATCTTCAATACCCTTGCTGATGGAAGGAGATTTTCACTCAAAATCTCACGATACATGGCCCCATTCATTCTTTCCTTTACACGGATCAGTCGTCCTGGTCCCTTTGCAGAAAAACAGCCCCAAAGCATGATGTTTCCACCCCCATGCTTCACAGTAGGTATGGTGTTCTTTGGATGCAACTCAGCATTCTTTGTCCTCCAAACACGACAAGTTGAGTTTTTACCAAATAGTTATATTTTGGTTTCATCTGAGCATATGACGTTCTCCCAATCCCCTTCTGGATCATCCAAATGCACTCTAGCAAACTTCAGACGGGCCTGGACATGTACTAGCTTAAGCAGGGGGACACGTCTGGCACTGCAGGATTTGAGTCCCTGGCGGCGTAGTGTGTTACTGATGGTAGGCTTTGTTACTTTGGTCCCAGCTCTCTGCAGGTCATTCACTAGGTCCCCCCGTGTGGTTCTGGGATTTTTGCTCACCGTTCTTGTGATCATTTTGACCCCACGGGGTGAGATCTTGCGTGGAGCCCCAGATCGAGGGAGATTATCAGTGGTCTTGTATGTCTTTAATTTCCTAATAATTGCTCCCACAGTTGATTTCTTCAAACCAAGCTGCTTACCTATTGCAGATTCAGTCTTCCCAGCCTGGTGCAGGTCTACAATTTTGTTTCTGGTGTCCTTTGACAGCTCTTTGGTCTTGGCCATAGTGGAGTTTGGAGTGTGACTGTTTGAGGTTGTGGACAGGTGTCTTTTATACTGATAACAAGTTCAAACAGGTGCCATTAATACAGGTAACGAGTGGAGGACAGAGGAGCCTCTTAAAGAAGAAGTTATAGGTCTGTGAGAGCCAGAAATCTTGCTTTTTTGTAGGTGACCAAATAATTATTTTCCACCATAATTTGCAAATAAATTCATTAAAAATCCTACAATGTGATTTTCTGGAAAAAAAAATCTCATTTTGTCTGTCATAGTTGACGTGTACCTATGATGAAAATTACAGGCCTCTCTCATCTTTTTAAGTGGGAGAACTTGCACAATTGGTGGCTGACTAAATACTTTTTTCCCCCACTGTATATATACACAGTGGGGGAAAAAAGTATTTAGTCAGCCACCAATTGTGCAAGTTCTCCCACTTAAAAAGATGAGAGAGGCCTGTAATTTTCATCATAGGTACACGTCAACTATGACAGACAAAATGAGAAGAAAAAATCCAGAAAATCACATTGTAGGATTTTTAATGAATTTATTTGCAAATTATGGTGGAAAATAAGTATTTGGTCAATAACAAAAGTTTCTCAATACTTTGTTATATACCCTTTGTTGGCAATGACACAGGTCAAACGTTTTCTGTAAGTCTTCACAAGGTTTTCACACACTGTTGCTGGTATTTTGGCCCATTCCTCCATGCAGATCTCCTCTAGAGCAGTGATGTTTTGGGGCTGTCGCTGGGCAACATGGACTTTCAACTCCCTCCAAAGATTTTCTATGGGGTTGAGATCTGGAGAATGGCTAGGCCACTCCAGGACCTTGAAATGCTTCTTACGAAGCCACTCCTTCGTTGCCCGGGCGGTGTGTTTGGGATCATTGTCATGCTGAAAGACCCAGCCACGTTTCATCTTCAATGCCCTTGCTGATGGAAGGAGGTTTTCACTCGAAATCTCACGATATATGGCCCCATTCATTCTTTCCTTTACACAGATCAGTCGTCCTGGTCCCTTTGCAGAAAAACAGCCCCAAAGCATGATGTTTCCACCCCCATGCTTCACATTAGGTATGGTGTTCTTTGGATGCAACTCAGCATTCTTTGTCCTCCAAACACAACGAGTTGAGTTTTTACCAAAAAGTTATATTTTGGTTTCAACTGACCATATGACATTCTCCCAATCCTCTTCTGGATCATCCAAATGCACTCTAGCAAACTTCAGACGGGCCTGGACATGTACTGGCTTAAGCAGGGGGACACGTCTGGCACTGCAGGATTTGAGTCCCTGGCGGCGTAGTGTGTTACTGATGGTAGGCTTTGTTACTTTGGTCCCAGCTCTCTGCAGGTCATTCACTAGGTCCCCCCGTGTGGTTCTGGGATTTTTGCTCACCGTTCTTGTGATCATTTTGACCCCACGGGGTGAGATCTTGCGTGGAGCCCCAGATCGAGGGAGATTATCAGTGGTCTTGTATGTCTTCCATTTCCTAATAATTGCTCCCACAGTTGATTTCTTCAAAGCAAGCTGCTTACCTATTGCAGATTCAGTCTTCCCAGCCTGGTGCAGGTCTACAATTTTGTTTCTGGTGTCCTTTGACAGCTCTTTGGTCTTGGCCATAGTGGAGTTTGGAGTGTGACTGTTTGAGGTTGTGGACAGGTGTCTTTTATACTGATAACAAGTTCAAACAGGTACCATTAATACAGGTAACGAGTGGAGGACAGAGGAGCCTTTTAAATAAGTTGTTACAGGTCTGTGAGAGCCAGAAATCTTGCTTGTTTGTAGGTGACCAAATACTTATTTTCCACCATAATTTGCAAATAAATTCATAAAAAATCCTACAATGTGATTTTCTGGATTTACTTTCCTCAATTTGTCTGTCATAGTTGACGTGTACCTATGATGAAAATTACAGGCCTCTCTCATATTTTTAAGTGGGAGAACTTGCACAATTGGTGGTTGACTAAATACTTTTTATCCCCACTGTATATATATATATATATATGAACATTGTCATAAAGAGCACATCTTCAACTTCATAAAAAACATGTTTTCCATCAAGAGGTTAAATAAAAAAATACTATAGTAGTGCCTATTAAGTGCCAAGTAAAGTAACAAGGTTGACCGTAACAGGGTTGACCGTAACTGGGTTGACCGAAACAGGGTTGACCGAAACAGGGTTGACCGTAACAGGGTTGACAGTAACATGGTTGACCGTAACAGGGTTGACTGTGCCAAGGTTGACCGTTGTAGGCTTGACCGTAACAGGGTTGACCGTAACAAGGTTGATCGTAAGAGGGTTGGCAATTTCATCTTAAATCAGCCATAAATCCCCTTGTGACAGGGGGAATGGAAGCTTGTTGTGTGCGACAGGGAGTGGCAATTGAATGCAAGCTTCACAAAATCCAGTCTATATATGGGTAACAGGGTTGATGTGTTATGCTCGACCCACTCAATTTTCCACCACAAAACACCAGAAAATGTCCAAAAAGAGTAGAACCAGCTCACCTGCTTGTACACTATGATTAATTAAATGATCTATGTTTTTTTTATACATATTTATAAAAAGGAATAGTTTCACCATATTAAAACATTCCTCCTTGGACTGGGTGATATCAGCTCAGTACTTTATCAGAATGTTTCCCTTACACTGTGCTTTTGTTATTTTGAGGAAGGTTACAGAGACTACCTTTGTATTCTTGTTTATCTCCCTAATAAAACTATTTGACCTGATCTGCTTACTGCACCCTGTGTTGCGTCGCTACATCACCTCAAAGTTGTAGCAGCTCAGCAGTTGTTGGTGGTGGCACTTCAGGGAGTCTTGGGTCATCTGATTTCAGGCCCATTCTCCTTGGTAGCCCAAACTGAGAGCCCAGTCTTCTCAACACTGCTTTATGAAGTTCTGCGATGTCGGTAAAGTCCTTTGCAGTTTTCAATGCGTAGACACTTCACCTTCGAGACATGTTATTGTAGAGTCTCCTTTAGCTGAAAGATTATCACTCCTGATTAAACTAACTGCATTCTAAACTGAAGGCCATGATTATTTGATTATTGGAGTCATGTCTTAGCTGGGGCTGGGGCAAAAGTGTGTCACTAATCAAGCCCCTGAGGACTGGAGTTGACCATCCCTGACCTAGACCAGAGATTAAACTAGCTAGTTTTAAATGTTGTGTTGTAATATAATAATAATAATAATAATATAATAATAATAATATGCCATTTAGCAGACGCTTTTATCCAAAGCGACTTACAGTCATGCGTGCATACATTTTTGTGTATGGGTGGTCCCGGGGATCGAACCCACTACCTTGGCGTTACAAGCGCCGTGCTCTACCAGCTGAGCTACAGAGGACCACAACAGTGTTGTACAACAGCTGACTAAAGACGGGCATTCAGATCAATAACATTTCCACGGTAATGGTGCCACTTTACAATTCCGTGATTAAACTTTGAAACAAAGTTGCCACCAGAAACAGGGTACAGTTTTTTACTTGTCAGAAATGTCAGCAAGCCAGGCTAGCTATGTACAGCAAGCTCTCTGCTTGGCTAGCTAGCTAGCTGCTTAGCTGAACAAAGAATGTTAGCGCACTGTTCTTTGAATGGCTAAATGGATCCGTCTCGTCACCAGACTTTGGCTAAAGTTCACATGTTGAATCTTGAATACTCCAGGAAACGACATGAGACGTTCTAAAACTAGACCGTTCAGATCAAATAAACCGTTGCGTCGTTTCTCATCTTATGTATCTGAACTGGGCTTTGTGGCTATTCCATGCTGGTACACTTGTCTGTAAGCTAGCTATCTCCGCTAGTCATTCGCCAAGTGTTGGCTATGGACTCAGCTAGCTAGCTATCACACCGCCTCCTCACTGTCGGAAAACACGTCACTCATTGTGTGCACCACAAAATCTGGCGGGGAAATCCAACCAGAGGCAGGCTAGGGGTGCACTATTGTTACTGTTGCATCACATTGGATGACCACTAGCGACTTATTGGAGCTTTTGAACATAAAACAATTAAAAAATATATTCATATTGCAGCTTTAATATAACAGGCTTTTAAAATGCAATATTGGTGCACAATTTGTACTTATCAAAAGGATGCAAAAGGCCCTCATTTGGTGGGACGACCCAGTAGGACACCAGGTCACAAAGTGGGAGCTGGTCTGTTAGGCTTCTTATTAACGTCATAGTGTAATTAACATTTCCTTCAAACAGCCCCGTACAGGGCCTGTATTCCTACATCATGTCAGACTAGGGGCACTATTTTAACAAACCTAACGCGGTGGTAAATCTTAGCGCTGGCAGTAGCGCTATAGGTTCAGGGGTGTGTCAGAAATATTTTTGCTATTTTCCCTGCGGGAATTATGGGCGCAGTAGCTGGCGGTGGCGTGCAAGGGCTGGGTTTTGATGAATAAATAAGTTGGGGGCTTGACCCCTCACTGGCCAATCATAACGTGCTCCATGGCTAAATATGTGGTTGCTTCAAGTTTTGTATTGACTGTCTTTTATGTTTTTAATCCAATTAAACGAAAAACAAGCAATCTGATTTTTTTAAACAACAAAATATTTCTAAATAGCTTGGGGTCAGAAGAATATAAAATAGCCAGGATGAAAAAGACAACGGATTGCTGTTGAACCCGTCTTCATTATAGCCTATAGACCTAGTGTAAGGCTAACCTACAGAGGGGTTGATTTTTAATCATGTGAAATGGTAAATAAAGCAATTGTACACGAGAGGGCGTGCTAAATGACTTTTTTAGCATGGCTGTGCTGCGGTCATATGTACGAGGCAGAGCCGAGTGCCGTAGATAAGCACAGCCGTGCTAAAAAAGTTGTTTTCCACAACCTCGAGTGTACTTGATATTTTCTGCAAGGCTACCAATGAAATAAAAAACATTATTTTGATAAATGTATTCATAGGCTACCATTTCATCCCTCAGCGAAAATATAGACCTAGTCCCGACTCATCTATGGTTGCTAGCCAAGCCGGCTGGCCGTTCAGTCTGGTTAGGTTGCCAGAGACGTGACCAGTCGTTTCTTTTCTTTCCTTTTCTCTCTTCCTCTCTCTGTTTCATACAAACACACACATACACACACACACATACACACACACACATACACACACATACAGTTGAAGTCGGAAGTTTACATACACTTAGGTTGGAGTCATTAAAACTCGTTTTTCAACCACTCCACAAATTTCTTGTTAACAAACTATAGTTTTGGCAAGTCGGTTAGGACATCTACTTTCTGCATGACACAAGTAATTTTTCCAACAATTGTTTACAGACAGATGATTTCACTTACAATTCACTGTATCACAATTCCAGTGGGTCAGAAGTTTACATACACTAAGTTAACTGTGCCTTTAAACAGCTTGGAAAATTCCAGAAAATGATGTCATGGCTTTAGAAACTTCTGATAGGCTAATTGACATCATTTGAGTCAATTGGAGGTGTACCTGTGGATGTATTTCAAGGCCTACCTTCAAACTCAGTGCCTCTTTGCTTGACATAATGTGAGAATGAAAAGAAATCAGCCAAGATCTCAGAAAAAAAATGGTAGACCTCCAAAAGTCAGATTCATCCTTGGGAGCAATTTCCAAACGCCTGAAGGTACCACGTTCATCTGTACAAACAATAGTACGCAAGTATAAACACCATGGGACCACGCAGCCGTCATACCGCTCAGGAAGGAGACGCGTTCTGTCTCCTAGAGATGAACGTACTTTGATGCGAAAAGTGCAAATCAATCCCACAACAACAGCAAAGGACCTTGTGAAGATGCTGGAGGAAACAGGTACAAAAGTATCTTTATCCACAGTAAAACAAGTCCTATATCGACATAACCTGAAAGGCCGCTCAGCAAGGAAGAAGCCACTGCTCCAAAACCGCCATAAAAAAGCCAGACTACGGTTTGAAACTGCACATGGTGACAAATATTGTACTTTTTGGAGAAACATCCTCTGGTCTGATGAAACAAAAATAGAACTGTTTGGCCATAATGACCATCGTTATGTTTGGAGGAAAAAGGGGGCTGCTTGCAAGCCGAAGAACAGTGACAGTTTTTACATGCTCAAATTGCAAACTAATGTGAGTTTAGTATTTGCGCTTTTAGATAATAATTAATACGATTGTATGGACCTGATCCTAGTTCATTTTGATTTTAGCAGGCACTTTTATCCAGAGCGACTTACAGGAGCAGTTAGGGTTAAGTGCCATGCTCAAGGGCACATTGACAGATTTTTCACCTTCTCAGGGATTCAAACCAGCGACCTTTCGGTTACTGGCCCAATGCTCTCAACCGCTAGGCTAAATGCCGCCCTTAGTTCAGCACTCCTACACTGAGATGCTTTAGGAACACGAGCCCATTAGGACTAGACTTCTAGAGATCATTAACTGTCAGTCTCTAGGATTGGGGCCAGGGTTTTTTCCAGGCCATGTGACCTGAGCATTGAGAAGGAAAAACTCTGGGCCCTAAATGTACCAGTATCCTGTAACTAGGTCATAGTATGATCTTGACCAGGCCACATGGGCGGGAAAAACTCCAGGCCCTATCTTTTTACATATGTTATAGTGACAAGGCAATTTGACACGCGTACGATTTGAACAGCTGCTGTATGTTCTACAGTAAACCTCCTCCTGAGGTTGTGCCCCTTTGACCGTATTGTTATTTTTGCGGCCTGGTTTCTGCCGGTTCTAGATTTTCTTTGCTCACTTCTTCTGGCTGTGCAAAGGTTTCTTTTAATGAAAACAACTGCCAAGTTAATGAAGCGTGGGGAAACTAAGTGCTCAGCGTAATGCATAATATACACTATATGAAAACATCCTGTTTCAATTCCTGTTGCGTAATTTCTATCCTTCCCGTTCATGGCATTTGACGTCAGATAGCAAGGCAGCTCTTTTATATCAAATGTTTGTACTTTTTAGACGGGGAACTGGGCTTTTGTCTTTTACATTTTAAATGGATAAAAACGTGTGTGTGTGTGTGTGTGTACGTGTGTGTGTGCGTGTATGTGTGTATATGTGTGTACGTGTGTGTGTGCGCGTGTGTGCGTGTTTACAATCGTGTTCATATCATGCTGTAGTTGCTGTGCCATAGATTCGATACTCAACTCAGACTTTACTAGGATGCTAGTGGGAGGTAGGCAGGCAGGGAGGGTTGTGTTGTCAGGTCTGGAGAGATGTAGGAAAGTGGTCCATTGCCTTAGACCTAGATCTACATCTAACTGCATCACAAATCACAGTCTGTCTGTCTGTCTGTCTGTCTGCAAACAAAAGCCCCCAGTTTCAGCCCCCAGAGAGCAGTGAGCACACTGTAACATTACATAGTGTTTGAGTTCCTATGACTGTTTGTTAATCATAAACTGACGGTGCAGCAAGCCTGTTTCCCGGAATCAGCTGTTGTTCCCAATCGTCCGGTTGTAGTGGGAAGAGAGAAAATAGGGAATGTGGGGGAGTTTCCTGTCAATGAAACGGGCCCATCAGTGAGCCCTGAGGCTGAGACAGACCCTGCCCTGGAGACAGAGCGTGCCAATACACATGGATACACACACGCGCACACACACACACACACACACACACACACACACACACACACACACACACACAGAGCCCGATCCAAAGCGTGTTCCGAGGGAGCAGTGTTCCTATCCGAGCCCAGTCCCTTGTCTCTGGCCTGGGCCTCGATGGTTTCCACATGTGGGGAGGAGACACAGCTCCCTGGAGCCCTAACATCATCTAGGGATTCAACTAATGGCAGTGGAAGTGACACACAAGGCCAGGGGGGACATTTAATAACTGCAGGTCAATGCTTTGGATGGAACAGGTGAAGCCATAGTAAACCTCTTCTGGTATTGGGCCGGTACCAGTTGGAGAAACCGAGCTACAGGAGATTTGGTTCCAATTAGCATTACCATGAGTCAGGGTTAGGAGCGATGCAAGAATTGACAGCTAATACAACCGTCCAAACAACACTATTCCAACCCTGTTTCGATCACTCTTTCTTATGTTCGGTAGCAAATGGTGTGTACATGAACAGAGAAACACCCTTTCTATGACTGACTGTTGCATGCTTTCTCATGGACACTTGTGAAGACAATTATTTACAAGTTAGTGAATATGACAGCTACTCCACAGGTTTTGACATGAATGAGTCAAAATGTTGATTCCATTGGTCCTAACTGAGATGTGTAGAGTGCAGTGGTCTGAAGAGGAGCCATGACAACCGTGAATCTTCTCTCTCTTTTCTTTCCTTTTCTCTCTTCCTCTCTCTGTTTCATACAAACACACACACATACACACACATACAGTTGAAGTCGGAAGTTTACATACACTTAGGTTGGAGTCATTAAAACTCGTTTTTCAACCACTCCACAAATGTCTTGTTAACAAACTATAGTTTTGGCAAGTCGGTTAGGACATCTATTTTGTGCATGACACAAGTAATTTTTCCAACAATTGTTTACAGACAGATTATTTCACTGTATCACAATTCCAGTGGGTCAGAAGTTTACATACACTAAGTTGACTGTGCCTTTAAACAGCTTGGAAAATTCCAGAAAAGGATGTCATGGCTTTAGAAGCTTCTGATAGGCTAATTGACATCATTTGAGTCAATTGGAGGTGTACCTGTGGATGTATTTCAAGGCCGAACTTCAAACTCAGTGCCTCTTTGCTTGACATCATGGGAAAATCTAAAGAAATCAGCCAAGACCTCAGAAACCTTTTTTGTAGACTTCCACAAGTCTGGTTCATCATTGGGAGCAATTTCCAAACGCCTGAAGGTACCACATTCATCTGTACAAACAATAGTACGCAAGTATAAACACCATGGGACCACGCAGCCGTCATACTGCTCAGGAAGGATATAGGTTCTGTCTCCTAGAGATGAACGTACCTTGGTGCGAAAAGTGCAAATCAATCCCAGAACAACAGCAAAGGACCTTGTGAAGATGCTGGAGGAAACAGGTACAAAAGTATTTATATCCACAGTAAAACGAGTCCTATATCGACATAACCTGAAAGGCTGCTCAGCAATGAAGAAGCCACTGCTCCAAAACCAACATAAAAATCCCAGACTACGGTTTGCAACTGCACATGGGGACAAAGATCGTACTTTTTGGAGCAGTGAAGCACGGGGGTGGCAGCATCATGCTGTGGGGGTGCTTTGCTGCAGGAGGGACTGGTGCACTTCACAAAATAGATGGCATCATGAGGAAGGAAAATGTATTGTGGGAAGCTTGTGGAAGGCTACCCGAAACGTTTGACCCAAGTTAAACAATTGAAAGGCAAAGCTACCAAATGCTGATTGAGTGTATGCAAACTTCTGACCCACTGGGAATGTGATGAAATAAATAAAAAGAAGACTGTCATTTGTGCATGTGTGTCATTCACCACTTTCCCAGGATGCAACTTAATCCCGCAGAGCCAGAGAGAAATCGTTATACAGGAAAGCGTTTTAATACCCCCCCAGAACCAGAACGCTCTGGCTTGAAGATGATTTTAATGAATGCCATATTATTTTCAACTGTCTTAAGTCATACAGACAACCTTGTTTATGATGTATTGTATATGGTATTTTATTATTGTTGTGGTCTTTTTCAACTGATTAAAGTCATACAGACAATATTGATTGTGATTTATCAGTATGCTTTATTAGATATTGTTTTTCGCTTGAGCAATTAGTGTGATGGAATGATTTTAGTGGCGTTTTGGCTTAGCTGGACACAGAGCTCAGAAAGGGGTCTGGTCAAGGCTAATTTTAAAAGGTGAAAGGACAGTACTCTTTGACGATAACCTGTGTTTTCCTCTCTGTTGTCTGTGGGCTCCTACAAGAAACCACAACATACACACTGACCAGGGCCATGTCCAGTACTCATGGAGTTATCGCTGAAGGCCACACAGGTACAGTACCTGATCAGCAGGCACCTTGATTTTGTGTAGAGGAGCTGAAATCTAGTTTACAGGGTGTAAATATCTATCAGATGCAAGTTGAGCGACTATTATGCTCATTTGAGATCAGTCTATCTCCACTTGTTTCTCCAAACGGTAAACATATGCAGTAAGCATATGTAGCCCACTTGGAATTTAGGATGTTATGAGGAAGGGGATCGAGATATAGAGTTTGTGAGCCTTATTGGAGTTGATGTGGAGAGAGAGAGAGAGAGAGAGAGAGAGAGAGAGAGAGAGAGAGAGAGAGAGAGAGAGAGAACCATGTGGCTGGGAACCTCTCATTCTCTAATTTCCAGTGGGGGAATAGAGGAACAGAGAGAGGGAGATTCTCTTGCAGCCATAAGTGCCTCTCTCTGCTCTCCCTGACAGTGTCTTTCTCTCATGTGGCTTCCTGTCACAGACTGGCCCTGAGTGAGACACTGTAGGCCACAGACTTCGGTTGCATGGCTTTGTAGTTCTGACTGGGGAAGAAAGAGGAGTGGAGAGGAGGAGGGGCTGAGGGGAAGGAGTGTGGGGCTCCAGGGGGGAGAGTGGAGCTGCTTTGGGAGGTGGGGGGCGCTCTGTAGAGGTTTGTGGGGAGCCATCAGAGGATGGGGTCTCATGTAGACGGTTCTTCTCCATGAGATAGCTAAGGCCTGGTTCTAATAACATAGATGGGGATAGGAGCCTTAGTTCCCACCATGCTCCCTTCAGCCCCCTGACCCCTGACCCCAGCTAAGATCTGTCATTACGTACAGGGGATTTGGGATTTGCCACATGGTAAACAGACAGTTGTACGCAGACATACAGTACATACACATGGAAAGACACACACACACACCCTCTCTCCTCCCCCATACACTCTCTCTGCCTCCTCCTGTCTCATACACAGCATGACAATGTTAAAGCGTAACCGTCTAATTTAGAAAACAGCCTATGTGTCATCGATATGAGTCAGAAGCATTTATTCTACTGTCAAGATGTACTACAGGACCCCTGAGGGGTTTAGCAGGATAGACCCACTCACCTCTGAAGTCCTACCTCCCCCTCTCCTCCCCCTCTCCTCCTCCTCTCCTCCTCCTCTCCTCCCCCTCTCCTCTTCCTCTCCTCCTCCTCTCCTCTTCCTCTCCTCCCCCTCTCCTCCTCCTCTCCTCTTCCTCTCCTCTCCTCCCCCTCTCCTCTTCCTCTCCTCTTCCTCACCTCCCCCTCTCCTCTTCCTCTCCTCCCCCTCTCCTCTTCCTTTCCTCCCCCTCTCCTCCCCCTCTCCTCTTCCTCTCCTCCCCCTCTCCTCCTCCTCTCCTCTTCCTCTCCTCTCCTCTTCCTCTCCTCCCCCTCTCCTCCCCCTCTCCTCTTCCTCTCCTCCCCCTCTCCTCTTCCTCTCCTCCTCCTCTCCTCTCTTCATATCTCAGCTCCACTCCTCCTGTCCAAAGTCCCCATACTGTACGAAGTAGATAACTCTACAACTGGTCAGCTTACTCAAACAGAATAGAACAGGAGTTTGGACTCAAACACAACAGATTTGTGCCAAGTCGATTCAGAGATGATGAAATCCACTCTAGGACCAAATAGGATAGTTTTGGTCATAAAGTCAGTAACTGCATCACAACGTAAATGAAGGTTGGGTTTGTTTCAATTCTGCCCACATGCCCACAGCACACAAGTAATCATCAATTCCGAGTGCAGCAGCACACGACTTGCAATGCTCATAGTAAATTTGGGTTGACTTTGGATATCCCTATGGGGCTAGTTAAGGACCATCTGTAAATTACATGGGACAATATGTAGAAATTCCAATAGCTCCAAATGTCAATGACTTAAAAACCTCAAACCAACTATAAATTGTAGAAATTAATATATAAATATTGAAAGCATTTCATGAGACAACTAAAAGGTGTGCAACATGAAAATATTGTCTAATTTACATTGTAATTTATTGATGGCCCCTAACTATAGGAGATTGTTTCACTTTGGATAACCTAACTTTGCCACAGTCACACACCAGTCGGCTGAAGTTAATTGGCAAAATAATTTGGCTAACTCTTCCCACCTGCGAACACACACAAGAGACACCCACATCAAACCAAACCCTGAAACCAACTCACGTTTGAATTCAGTCATGGCCGCTGGCATTTCTTAATGAACTAAATCTAAAACGAGGCCATATCAGGAAACGCAGTCGCCCTTTAACCTTGTCTGGCATAGATAGGAGCAGACAATCATTGGCACACTACTCCTGATAAACAGCGCTCTGCTTTCAACTTTGAGCTATTTCATAAGTCTTTTACAGCACCCCCCTTACATAACACACACTCACATAGCTTGTAGTACTGGGGCAGAGTACATTACAAGTGGTTAACAGGTGCAAGTACTCACAGATTAATACACATAAATGAGTCAATAGCCTTTCCAGTTTTATTCCAATCAAGGGTGAATATTATTTCAGGACAAGAAAAAGTTTATTATTATTATTATTATTAACTGAAATAGTTTGATCTCATTGCAACCAATAAAACACAACAAGTAATTTTGTCTATGGTTCTTAAGCCACTGGGGAAAGTGCACCAATTGCTGGTAAATAGACAGAACTGTACAGTGTGTTTGACATTACACATAACGATGATATAATCAGGGCAGAATCCATGCAGCCTCTGTGAAGTAAAATGGGCCCCTATGAGTGACGTCTCCCCAACCTACAAGACCGCTGATGAGTTTAGCAGGATAGACCCACTCACCTCTGAAGTCCTACCTTCACCTCTCCTCTTCCTCTCCTCCTCCCCTCCTCTCCTTCATGTCTCAGCTCCACTCCTCCTGTCCAAAGTCCCCATACTGTAGGAAGTAGATAACTCTACAACTGGTCTGCTTACTCAGACAGAATAGAACAGGAGTTTGGACTCAAACAAAATAGATGTGTGCCAAGCCGATTCAAAGATTTTATGAAATAGTTCAAACACATTGTCATTGAGGAGTGTCCACGTTAGGACCAAAGCAAATAGACAATCACTCTGTGTTACATTTCTTAAGATTTATAACGTTTACAGTACAACGTGTCAACACTCTAGGTATCAACAGGAGCCCTATGGCCATATGAACCCTCACCAAAAGTAGTGCACTATATAGGGAATAGGGTGCCTTTTGAGACTTAACCACAATATCTGGAGTGGGGAACAGGAAACAGGTGGGTTGTGTAACTAGTGTGGCTGGATTAACCCTAAGGCCTAGTGTTCTCAGACACCCATTACTCTTCAACATGTTGTCCAATTCTCCCCCCTCCTCCTCCTCCTTTACTGTCCTCCATGTTATGTAGACTGTAGAGGGGAGGGTGGACAGGAGAGGAGGAGGGGGGAGAGGAGGATGGAGAGGAGAGGAGAGGAGGAGGGGGGAGAGGAGAGAAGAGGAGGAGAGGGGAGAAGAGAGGAGAGGAGGGTGGAGAGGAGGAGGGGGGAGAGGTATGATGAACTCTCATGTGGTTATCCAACCATTTCTCCAGCAGAGATAGACAGACCGTCAGCCATGACACGGTCAGAGACAAAGTCCAGAAGGATTCTGTAACATCTGGGGTGGATGATAGGATTCTCCTTAATTACATTAACATTACATTTGAGTCATTTAGCAGATGTTAGTCTGACAGTTAGTGCATTCATCTTAAGGTAGTTAGGTAACACACGCACAGACACACACACACAGACACAGACACATTCACAGACACACACACACAGTCACACACACACAGTCACACACACACACGCAGTTAATGACTCTTGGCCTGGAAAGAGTATTGTTTCCCTGTTTGGCTGCAAGCCAACATTTCACACAGGTCAAAGGACAGTTAACCATGATGAAGTCATCCAGCCTCCACTTTTCTTTTCTTTTTCCTTATTCTTTCTCTTCCTTCCGTTTCAGTCTGTGATGAGGGATAGAAAGAGAAGGGGTCGGGTGGAGAGGTCAGAGGGGGAGTAGGCCTACAAAGAAAATAGATAATGTTTTTGCGGTTGTGAATGCAGAGAATAAAGAAGAAGAGAGGAGGGAAAAGAAAGAGGAGAGGAGAGGAGAGGAGAGGAGATGAAGAGGAGATGAGAGGAGAGGAGAGGAGAGGAGAGGAGAGGAGGGGAAGAGGACAGAGGAGAGGAGGAGGAGAGGAGGAGAGGAGGGGAAGAGGACAGAGGAGAGGAGAGGAGAGGAGAGAGAGGAGAGGAGAGGAGAGGAGAGGAGAGGAGAGGAGAGGAGAGGAGAGGAGAGGAGAGGAGAGGAGAGGAGAGGAGAGGAAGAGGAGAGGAGAGGAAGAGGAGAGGAAAGGAGAGGAGGCGAGGAGGAGAGGAGAGGAGAGGAGATGAAGAGGAGAGGAGAGGAAAGGAGAGGAGGCGAGGAGGAGAGGAGAAGAGAGGAGAGGAGAGGAGAGGAGAGGAAAGGAGAGGAGGCGAGGAGGAGAGGAGAAGAGAGGAGAGGAGAGGAGAGGAGAGGAGAGGAGAGGAGAGGAGAGGAGAGGAGAGGAGAGGAGAGGAGAGGAGAGGAAAGAGGAGGCGAGGAGGAGAGGAAGAGAGGAAGAGAGGAGAGGAAGAGAGGAGGGGAAGAGGACAGAGGAGAGGAGAGGAGGAGAGGAGAGGAGAGGAGGGGGAGATAGGAAGAGAGCACTGCAGGGTACAGGGGACGAGTTGTGGTATACAGTGGGGGAAAAAAGTATTTAGTCAGCCACCAATTGTGCAAGGTCTCCCACTTAAAAAGATGAGAGAGGCCTGTAATTTTCATCATAGGTACACGTCAACTATGACAGACAAAATGAGAAAAAGAAATCCAGAAAATCACATTGTAGGATTTTTTATGAATTTATTTGCAAATTATGGTGGAAAATAAGTATTTGGTCAATAACAAAAGTTTCTCAATACTTTGTTATATACCCTTTGTTGGCAATGACACAGGTCAAACGTTTTCTGTAAGTCTTCACAAGGTTTTCACACACTGTTGCTGGTATTTTGGCCCATTCCTCCATGCAGATCTCCTCTAGAGCAGTGATGTTTTGGGGCTGTCGCTGGGCAACACGGACTTTCAACTCCCTCCAAAGATTTTCTATGGGGTTGAGATCTGGAGACTGGCTAGGCCACTCCAGGACCTTGAAATGCTTCTTATGAAGCCACTCCTTCGTTGCCCGGGCGGTGTGTTTGGGATCATTGTCATGCTGAAAGACCCAGCCACGTTTCATCTTCAATGCCCTTGCTGATGGAAGGAGGTTTTCACTCAAAATCTCACGATACATGGCCCCATTCATTCTTTCCTTTACACGGATCAGTCATCCTGGTCCCTTTGCAGAAAAACAGCCCCAAAGCATGATGTTTCCACCCCCATGCTTCACAGTAGGTATGGTGTTCTTTGGATGCAACTCAGCATTCTTTGTCCTCCAAACATGACGGGTTGAGTTTTTACCAAAAAGTTATATTTTGGTTTCATCTGACCATATGACATTCTCCCAATCCTCTTCTGGATCATCCAAATGCACTCTAGCAAACTTCAGACGGGCCTGGACATGTACTGGCTTAAGCAGGGGGACACGTCTGGCACTGCAGGATTTGAGTCCCTGGCGGCGTAGTGTGTTACTGATGGTAGGCTTTGTTACTTTGGTCCCAGCTCTCTGCAGGTCATTCACTAGGTCCCCCCGTGTGGTTCTGGGATTTTTGCTCACCGTTCTTGTGATCATTTTGACCCCACGGGGTGAGATCTTGCGTGGAGCCCCAGATCGAGGGAGATTATCAGTGGTCTTGTATGTCTTCCATTTCCTAATAATTGCTCCCACAGTTGATTTCTTCAAACCAAGCTGCTTACCTATTGCAGATCCAGTCTTCCCAGCCTGGTGCAGGTCTACAATTTTGTTTCTGGTGTCCTTTGACTGCTCTTTGGTCTTGGCCATAGTGGAGTTTGGAGTGTGACTGTTTGAGGTTGTAGACAGGTGTCTTTTATACTGATAACAAGTTCAAACAGGTGCCATTAATACAGGTAATGAGTGGAGGACAGAGGAGCCTCTTAAAGAAGAAGTTACAGGTCTGTGAGAGCCAGAAATCTTGCTTGTTTGTAGGTGACCAAATACTTATTTTCCACCATAATTTGCAAATAAATTCATTAAAAATCCTACAATGTGATTTTCTGGAGAAAAAAAAATCTCAATTTGTCTGTCATAGTTGACGTGTACCTATGATGAAAATTACAGGCCTCTCTCATCTTTTTAAGTGGGAGAACCTGCACAATTGGTGGCTGACTAAATACTTTTTTTCCCCATTGTAGGAGCTTCTCCTCCTGCCTTTTGTAACAGGGTGGATGGGTGACATGAGTACTGTGGCTGCAGGGTCATTGTGAGGGCTCCTGACTGAGATTCCTCCTCATTGTCAAACACACACGCAAGCACGCGCACGCATGTACCCACGCAACCACATACACCCATGTACACACATGCATACGCGCACGCACGCACACACAAACACACACACACTGTTTGTGTTCACATTCCCAGACTCTGGTGGATCTCTACCCTCTCACACTACATGAACATGGGTCTCTCTCTGTCTCTCTCCCTCTCCCCCCCTCTCTCCCCCCTCTCTCTCTCAATTCAATTTCAATTTAAAGGGCTTTATTGGCATGGGAAACATATGTTTACATTGCCAAAGCAAGTGAAATAGATAATAAACAAAAGTGAAATAAACAATTCAAAATGAACAGTAAACATCACACTCACAAAAGTTCCAAAAGAATAAAGACATTTCAAATGTAATATTATGTCTATATACAGTGTTGTAACGATGTGCAAATAGTTAAAGTACAAAAGGGAAACTAAATAAACATAAATATAGGTTGTATTTACAATGGTGTTTGTTCTTCACTGGTTGCCCTTTTCTTGTGGCAACAGGTCACAAATCTTGCTGCTGTGATGGCACACTGTGGTATTTCACCCAATAGATATGGGAGTTTATCAAAATTGGTTTTGTTTTCGAATTCTTTGTGTATCTGTGTAATCTGAGTGAAATAAGTGTCTCTAATATGGTCATACATTTGGCAGGAGGTTAGGAAGTGTAGCTCAGTTTCCACCTCATTTTGTGGGCAGTGTGCACATAGCCTGTCTTCTCTTGAGAGCCAGGTCTGCCTTCGGCGGCCTTTCTCAATAGCAAGGCTATGCTCACTGGGTCTGTACATAGTCAAAGATTTCCTTAATTTTGTGTCAGTCACAGTGGTCAGGTATTCTGCCACTGTGTACTCTCTGTTTAGGGCCAAATAGCATTCTAGTTTGCTCTGTTTTTTTGTTAATTCTTTCCATTGTGTCAAGTAATTATCTTTTTGTTTTCTCATGATTTGGTTAGGTCTAATTGTGTCCTGGGGCTCTGTGGGGTCTGTTTGTCTCTCTCTTTCTATCTCTCTGTTTGTGTCTCCAAGCTAAGTAATGACCCATGGGCTATCCTCTATGTGAATGCAGCTGCAACTGTATGTGTGTTTGTATTTATTATGGATCCCCATTAGTTCCTGCCAAGGCAGCAGGTACTCTTCCTGGGGTCCAGCAAAATTAAGGCAGTTATACATTTTTACATTGTCACGATCGTCATAATGATTGGACCAAGGCGCAGCGTGATATGCGTACATCTCTTTAATAGTGTACTAGCAACACGATACAAAATACAAAACAACAAAACAACAAAACGAAACGTGAAGTCCTCGGTCATGAACACAAACCAACACGGAACAAGATCCCACAAAACACAAGTGCACAACAGGCTGCCTAAGTATGGTTCCCAATCAGAGACAACAAGCAACAGCTGATTCTCGTTGCCTCTGATTGAGAACCACCCCGGCCAACATAGAACCACATAACCTAGAACAGAACATAGAAAACGAAACATAGACACTACACAAAGAAACTAACACCCTGGCTCAACATACAAGAGTCCCCAGAGCCAGGGCGTGACATACATTTACATTTACATTTTAGTCATTTAGCAGACGCTCTTATCCAGAGCGACTTACAGGTAGTGAGTGCATACATTATTATTTTTTTCATACTGCCCCCCCGTGGGAAGTATACAATTCTTAAAACATTACAATACATTCACAATAGGTTTCACAACACATTGAGTGTTGTGAAAGCCATTGGACGCAATTTATCATAGTGCATTGCTCTTTATTACGGGTGATAGGGACACATTATTGCATTTTGTATCAGAAAGTAGGCTGGCCCTCCTTGAAGTCTCATAGATCGATGCATTGTCTATAAAGCCCTCTTGCATCAACTTCTGCCATACCTTACCTCATTGTTAACCTTCAGACATATAAGTTACCAGACATGGACTCAGGGACGGCTAACCCAGGAGATCCCTTCACTCTCCACCCAGTTACCGGACATGGACTCAGGGACGGCTAACCCTGGAGATCCCTTCACTCTCCACCCAGTTACCGGACATGGACTCAGGGATGGCTAACCCTGGAGATCCCTTCACTCTCCACCCAGTTACCGGACATGGACTCAGGGATGGCTAACCCTGAAGATCCCTTGACTCTCCACCCAGTTACCGGACATGGACTCAGGGATGGCTAACCCTGGAGATCCCTTCACTCTCCACCCAGTTACCGGACATGGACTCAGGGATGGCTAACCCTGGAGATCCCTTCACTCTCCACCCAGTTACCGGACATGGACTCAGGGATGGCTAACCCTGGAGATCCCTTCACTCTCCACCCAGTTACCGGACATGGACTCAGGGATGGCTAACCCTGAAGATCCCTTGACTCTCCACCCAGTTACCGGACATGGACTCAGGGATGGCTAACCCTGGAGATCACTTCACTCTCCACCCAGTTACCGGACATGGACTCAGGGATGGCTAACCCAGGAGATCCCTTCCCTCTCCACCCAGTTACCGGACATGGACTCTGGGACGGCTAACCCTGGTAAATCTGCTTTTAGCTTTTTTGTGCATCTCATGTGGAATGATCTCCAAAAGTCCTTAAAGTTGGTGGAATTGGTGCCTCTATGGCAGGGCTCTCCAACCCTGTTCCTGGAGAGCTACATTTACATTTTAGTCATTTAGCAGACGCTCTTATCCAGAGCGACTTACAGTTAGTGAGTGCATACATTTTCATACTGCCCCCCCGTGGGAATCGAACCCACAACCCAGCCGTTGCAAGCGCCATGCTCTACCAACTGAGCTACACGGGACTACCCTCCTGTAGGTTTTCGCTCCAACCCCAGTTGTAACTAACCTGATTCAGCTTATCAACCAGCTAATTATTAAAATCGGGTGCGCTAAATTAGGGTTGGTGGGAAAAACCTACAGGACTGTAGCCCTCCAGGAACAGGCTTGGAGAGCCCTGCTGTAGGGTAATTCAGGCAATGTTAGAGGGACTTTTTACTGAAGAATGTGTTTGTATTTTGCTTTTCGTGTTTTGTGTAATTGATGTGTATATATGTAGATATGCAATAGTGTAATTGATGTGTATATATGTAGATATGCAATAGTGTAATTGATGGATATATATGTAGATATGCAATAGTGTAATTGATGTGTATACAGTGGGGGAAAAAAGTATTTAGTCAGCCACCAATTGTGCATGTTCTCCCACTTAAAAAGATGAGAGAGGCCTGTAATTTTCATCATAGGTACACGTCAACTATGACAGACAAATTGAGAAAAAAATTTCCAGAAAATCACATTGTAGGATTTTTGATGAATTTATTTGCAAATTATGGTGGAAAATTAGTATTTGGTCACCTACAAACAAGCAAGATTTCTGGCTCTCACAGACCTGTAACTTCTTATTTAAGAGGGTCCTCTGTCCTCCACTCGTTACCTGTATTAATGGCACCTGTTTGAACTTGTTATCAGTATAAAAGACACCTGTCCACAACCTCAAACAGTCACACTTCAAACTCCACTTTGGCCAAGACCAAAGAGCTGTCAAAGGACACCAGAAACAAAATTGTAGACCTGCACCAGGCTGGGAAGACTGAATCTGCAATAGGTAAGCAGCTTGGTTTGAAGAAATCAACTGTGGGAGCAATTATTAGGAAATGGAAGACATACAAGACCACTGATAATCTCCCTCGATCTGGGGCTCCACGCAAGATCTCACACCGTGAGGTCAAAATGATCACAAGAACGGTTAGCAAAAATCCCAGAACCACACAGGGGGACCTAGTGAATGACCTGCAGAGAGCTGGGACCAAAGTAACAAAGCCTACAATCAGTAACACACTACGCCGCCAGGGACTCAAATCCTGCAGTGCAAGACGTGTCCCCCTGCTTAAGCCAGTGCATGTCCAGGCCCGTCTGAAGTTTGCTAGAGTGCATTTGGATGATCCAGAAGAGGATTGGGAGAATGTCATATGGTCAGATGAAACCAAAATAGAACTTTTTGGTAAAAACTAAACTCTTCGTGTTTGGAGGACAAAGAATGCTGAGTTGCATCCAAAGAACACCATACCTACTGTGAAGCATGGGGGTGGAAACATCATGCTTTGGGGCTGTTTTTCTGCAAAGGGACCAGGACGACTGATCCGTGTAAAGGAAAGAATGAATGGGGCCATGTATCGTGAGATTTTGAGTGAAAACCTCCTTCCATCAGCAAGGGCGTTGAAGATGAAACGTGGCTGGGTCTTTCAGCATGACAATGATCCCAAACACACCGCCCGGGCAACAAAGGAGTGGCTTCGTAAGAAGCATTTCAAGGTCCTGGAGTGGCCTAGACAGTCTCCAGATCTCAACCCCATAGAAAATCTTTGGAGGGAGTTGAAAGTCCGTGTTGCCCAGCGACAGCCCCAAAACATCACTGCTCTAGAGGAGATCTGCATGGAGGAATGGGCCAAAATACCAGCAACAGTGTGTGAAAACCTTGTGAAGACTTACAGAAAACGTTTGACCTGTGTCATTGCCAACAAAGGGTATATAACAAAGTATTGAGAAACTTTTGTTATTGACCAAATACTTATTTTCCACCATAATTTGCAAATAAATTCATAAAAAATCCGACAATGTGATTTTCTGGATTTTTCTTTCTAATTTTGTCTGTCATAGTTGAGGTGTACCTATGATGAAAATTACAGGCCTCTCTCATCTTTTTAAGTGGGAGAACTTGCACAATTGGTGGCTGACTAAATACTTTTTTTCCCCACTGTATATGTAGATATGCAATAGTGTAATTGATGTGTATATATGTAGATATGCAATAGTGTAATTTATGTGTATATACAGTGAGAGGAAAAAAGTATTTGATCCCCTGATGATTTTGTACGTTTGCCCACTGACAAAGACATGATCAGTCTATAATTTTAATGGAAGGTTTATTTGAACAGTGAGAGACAGAATAACAACAAAAAAACCAGAAAAACGCATGTCAAAAAAGTTATACATTGATTTGCATTTTAATGAGGGAAATAAGTATTTAACCCCCTCTCAATCAGAAAGATTTCTGGCTCCCAGGTGTCTTTTATACAGGTAACGAGCTGAGATTAGGAGCACACTCTTAAAGGGAGTGCTCCTAATCTCAGTTTGTTACCTGTATAAAAGACATATGTCCAAAGAGGCAATCAATCAATCAGATTCCAAACTCTCCACCATGGCCAAGACCAAAGAGCTCTCCAAGGATGTCAGGGACAAGATTGTACACCTACACAAGGCTGGAATGGGCTACAAGACCATCGCCAAGCAGCTTGGTGAGAAGGTGACAACAGTTGGTGCGATTATTCGCAAATGGAAGAAACACAAAATAACTGTCAATCTCCCTCGGCCTGGGGCTCCATGCAAGATCTCACCTCGTGGAGTTGCAATGATCATGAGAATGGTGAGGAATCCGCCCAGAACTACACGGGAGGATCTTGTCAATGATCTCAAGGCAGCTGGGACCACAGTCACCAAGAAAACAATTGGTAACACACTACGCCGTGAAGGACTGAAATCCTGCAGCGTCCGCAAAGTCCCCCTGCTCAAGAAAGCACATATACATGCCCGTCTGAAGTTTGCCAATGAACATCTGAATGATTCAGAGGAGAACTGGGTGAAAGTGTTGTGGTCAGATGAGACCAAAATCGAGCTCTTTGGCATCAACTCAACTCACTGTGTTTGGAGGAAGAGGAATGCTGCCTATGACCCCAAGAACACCATCCCCACCGTCAAACATGGAGGTGGAAACATTATACTTTGGGGGTGTTTTTCTGTTAAGGGGACAGGACAACTTCACCGCATCGAAGGGACGATGGACGGGGCCATGTACCGTCAAATCTTGGGTGAGAACCTCCTTCCCTCAGCCAGGGCATTGAAAATGGGTCGTGAATGGGTATTCCAGCATGACAATGACAAAAAACACACATGGCCAAGGCAACAAAGGGGTATCACATTAAGGTCCTGGAGTGGCCTAGCCAGGCTCCAGACCTTAATCCCATAGAAAATCTGTGGAGGGAGCTGAAGGTTTGAGTTGCCAAACGTCAGCCTCGAAACCTTAATGATTTCGAGAAGATCTGCAAAGAGGAGTGGGACAAAATCCCTCCTGAGATGTGAGCAAACCTGGTGGCCAACTACAAGAAACGTCTGACCTCTGTGATTGCCAACAAGGGTTTTGCCACCAAGTACTAAGTAATGTTTTGCAGAGGGGTCAAATACTTATTTCCCTCATTAAAATGCAAATAAATTTATAACATTTTTGACATGCGTTTTTCTAGATTTTTTTTGTTATTATTCTGTCTCTCACTGTTCAAATAAACCTAACATTAAAATTATAGACTGATCATGTCTTTGTCAGTGGGCAAACGTACAAAATCAGCAGGGGATCAAATACTTTTTTCCCTCACTGTATGTAGATATGCAATAGTGTAATTGATGTGTATATATGCATAGTGTAATTGTTGTTTATTGATGTGTTCATGCAGGGCTCATCTCCCTGCTTCAATAAAAGTGAAATAAATGATGTGATGGTCTTGAGGTGGAGTAGCTAGGCTCCTTAAGCAAAGCTACGACACTTGGTCAGTGTTAATGCATGTGTTGGGTCAGCATGATACAGTGTTCTAGGAAGTGTCCATTCTTATCCACAACTTTAAAACTGAGGAAGAGCACAATGAAAAGGCAGCAAAAACACACTGGTGTTCTGTGATCACCCTGGGCACATGACCAGCCAGCGGTCACTTAGTGTTTAACCTCTGTGACCGTGACCGTGACTAGGCAAGGGTTCAGGCCAAACCCTGCCCCGGAGAGTGACCGCTATGTTGAGCAACCTTGGCTGAACTTGTTGAACTGCTTGCGGTCGGAGTGGAATTCTCCTCTCCTGTGGTCATCACACACTCCGACTGCAGAGCACCCTGGGTAATGGAAGCCCCCCCTCTCTCTCACACTCTCTCTCTCTCTCTCTATTTCCCTCTCAGGCCTGGGGGGAGGTAGGGGAGGGAGAGACAGAGAGAGACTGGGAGGTCTGGTCTCGCGGTCAGTGGCTGGACCTCACTGTGCCTTGGCAGTCGTCACGTCTTTAGCAAAGCCAACATGTTTGTTTTAGGATATCATCAGGCTTCTCATTTACAGGAACCCAGCCTGTGGTCCGATAGCGTTCCCAAGTCCCTACCCCCTACAGTGTTGCATACAATTATAGAATTTGAAGTCTGATGCCAGACTTGAGAAACTAGAAATTCTATAATTGTATGCAACACTGTAGGATAGATCTGTTTATTTGTGTATCTATTTTGGGTTAGGGAGATAGCAGAGGTGGGCTGGATGGATAGACATACAGACTACCCCAGTGCCCTCTTAAGTAAGAAAGTAAACAGAAAAGAAAGCAGAGGAATACAAACCCTGTTCTGCCAGAAAACAAATGCTGTTTTCTCCCAGAGTCAAATCTTTGTTCATACATTAGTAAAGCTCAACATAGTCCTATATACAGCATTGTCATGTAAAGAGACTGAAACCTACTAATACTGGAGCTGGAAGCATATTTGGGATAAAGTATGTAAATACCAGTCATTTTGGCCAGGAAAAGCCCTAGTTTTCCATTCCCAGACCAGGTTTGTGGGTTATTCTCTTCCCTACTTAGCATAGCACAGCGTAATTACATAACCACATGTAGTTATTGCAATGGAACAACATGCCTCTCGTCCACGCACACACACACACACACGCACACACACACACACACACACACACACACACACACACACACACACACACACACTGTTGGACAACCTAGTATGGAAGAGGAGGGTGCACCAGGGCATCTTGGGTAAATAATAGTATTTAGTATTTGTTAGGATCCCCATGCCAAGGCATCAGCTAGTTTTCCTGGGGGTCCAAACAGTGTTAAAACACAAATAGACACAAATATTTTTTTCTCCTCTTCCACTCTCACTTTACAGAATTCAAAATTGCAATATTTTGTCTTTCATAATTTGGTCTGTTATGCATTGATATGAAGGTTTCAGAATTTGTTGTTGCCATCCCTTGGTTTGCTAATCTTGCAAATGAAAAAGTCATTAAAGTAGTTGGGAATATCAGAGGGTTTTGTGACTAATGAGCCATCTCAATCAATGAAGGGTGGAGCTGGGTTTGAGTTTTTGCCCAAAATTTAATTTAAGGTGCTCCAAAGCTTTTTACTATCAACAACTGTACTTGATTCACAGTACAGTTTCTTCTTTTTATTCAGTTTAGTCACATGATATCTCAATTTGCAGTACGTTTGCCAATCGGTTGTGCAGTCAGACTTATTTGCCATGCTTTTTGCCTCATCCCGCTCAACCATACAATTTTTCAATTCCTCGCCAATCCACAGGGATTTAGCAGTTTTTACAGTCAGTTTCTTAATGGGTGCATACCTATTAGTAACTGGAAGAAGCAATTTCATAAATACGTGAAGTGCGGCATCTGATTGCTCCTCATTACACACAACAGACCTGTAAATATTGTTTGCATCTTCAACATAGGAATCACTACAGAACCTCTTGTGTGATGTCTTATACACTATTTTAAGCCCAGCCTTTGGATACTGATTTAGAGTAGATTTCTGCAGCCTTAGTAAAGATGTGATCAATACTCGTGGATGATTTCCTTCTGTGCTGTTTGTATATACAGTGCATTCGGAAAGTATTCAGACCCCTTTACTTTTTCCACGTTTTGTTACGTTACAGCCTTATTCTAAAATTGATTCTATTGTTTTTTTCCCTCATCAATCTACACACGATACCCCATAATGACAAAGCAAAAACAGGTTTTTAGAAATGTTCGCAAATGGATTACAAATAAAAAACTGAACTATCACATTTACATAAGTATTCAGACCCTTTACTCAGTACTTTGTTGAAGCACCTTTGGCAGTGATTACAGCCTCAAGTCTTCTTGGGTATGATGCTACAAGCTTGGCACACCTGTATTTGGGGAGTTTCTCCCATTCTTCTCTGCAGATCCTCTCAAGCTCTGTCAGGTTGCATGGGGAGCGTAGCTGCACAGCTATTTTCAGGTCTTGCCAGAGATGTTCGATCGGGTTCAAGTCTGGGATCTGGCTGGGCCACTCAGGGACATTCAGAGACTTGTCCCGAAGCCACTCCTGCATTGTCTTGGCTGTGTGCTTAGGGTTGTTGTCCTGTTGGAAGGTGAATGTTCGCCCCAGTCTGAGGTCCTGAGCGCTTTGGAGCAGGTTTTCATCAAAGATCTCTCAGTACTTTGCTCTGTTCATCTTTTCCTCGATCCTGCCTAGTCTCCCAGTCCCTGCCGTTGAGAAACATCCCCACAGCATAATGCTACCTCCACCATGCTTCACCGTAGGGATGGTGCCAGATTTCCTCCAGACGTGATGCTTGGCATTCAGGCCAAAGAGTTCAATCTTGGTTTCATCAGACCAGAGAATCTTGTTTCTCATGGTCTGAGAGTCATTTAGGTGCCTTTTGGCAAACTCCAAGCGGGCTGTCATGTGCCTTTAACTGAGGAGTGGTTTCCGTCTGGCCACTCTACCATAAAGGCCTGATTGGTGGATTGCTGCAGAGATGGTTGTCCTTCTGGAAGGTTCTCCAATCTCCACAGAGGAACTCTGAAGCTCTGTCAGAGTCACCTGCCTGACCAAGGCCCTTCTCCCCCGATTGCTCAGTTTGGCCGGGCGGTCAACTCTAGGAAGAGTCTTGGTGGTTCCAAATTTCTTCCATTTAAGAATGATGGAGGCTACTGTGTTCTTGGGGACCTTCAATGCTGCAGAATTCTTTTGATACCCTTCCCCAGATCTGTGCCTCAACACAATCCTGTCTCGGAGCTCTACGGACAATTCCTTCGACCTCATGGCTTGTTTTTTGCTCTGACATGCACTGTCAACTGTGGGACCTTATATAGACAGGTGTGTGCCTTTCCAAATCATGTCCAATCAATTGAATTTACCACCAGGTGGACTCCAATCAAGTTGTAGAAATATCTTAAGGATGATCAATGGAAACAGGATGCACCTGAGCTCAATTTCGAGTCTCATAGCAAAGGGTCTGAATACTTGTATTTCTGTTTTTAGGTTATCATAAATTTGCAAAAAAATCTAAAAACCTGTTTTCACTTTGTCATTATGGGGTATTGTGTGTTTATTGATGAGAAAGAAAATGCATTTAATCATTTTAGAATAAGGCTGTAATGTAACAAAATGTGGACATAGTCAATAGTCTCAATACTTTCCGAATGCACTGTAACCAGGTAGGTACACTGATTGCATTAACCAGATTGTAGTCTAGGTTAGGGACATATTGTGACCTTGTTTTTCAACTGTTACTGCAGTAGGCTAGGCCAGTGTTTCCCAACCCTGTTCCTCCAGTACTCCCAACAGTACACATTTTTACTGTAACCCTGGACAAGCACACCTGATTCAGCTTGTCAACTAATCATCAAGCCCTCAATGAGTTGAATGATGTGTGTTTTTTCAAGGGCTACAACGCTGGGCTAGGCCACAGAGTGCAATAAAGTATACGCTATTTGTTCGTGCTCCCACTCAATTGTCCCCAGTTACGCTCACAGATAATCCAACACCCCCCACTGAAAACCTAAAAACTTGTCACGTGTGTTTGTATATGAAAGCAAAAAGGAGAGAAGGAGAGACTGTTTGAGGCCACGGTGTTGTGTGTGATTGAGAATTTTGAGAGGCTAAAACGAAATAGCACAAAAGGTTGAGCCTCCCTCCTCTCCAACTGTGGTTCTTTAATTACTGTGAATTATGTGGTTTCTGGGTGAGTGAGAAAGCACTTAGAGAGAAATCTGAATGAAAAGTAGTTATTAAATGCTACCATGTTTATTTGATGTCTGTTTGCCTTCCAGGCTCATAGTCTCAGTCAGAAACTCAACATGTCCCATTGGTTCATCACACCAACAGAGGGATGAATGTACTGTAACGTGGTACATCAACTTCCAAAAGAGGCCTTGGTCTCAATGGGACTCCCTGCTTAAATAAATAGAAAATAAATAATAAATATAATGACCATGACACCTCACACACAAAATACACTTAATATAACCCTGTAGCACTGCGAGCCCATGTTGGAGGCTATATCAATATCCACTGAAGAATAACCTTTCCTATTTCAGTTGTCCAAGGTATCTGTATGTCTTTACTGTTTGTTGTCTGACTGTAAGTCGCTTTGGATAAAAGCGTCTGCTAAATGGCTTATTATTATCTTGAGTAAAGTCAAGCTGAACAGCCATAAGCGTTTCTCGAAGTTGACAATAACCCGACTAAGACCGCCATCTAGTGGAAAGAGTCTAGAACAACAGCCAACTGCTGAGTTGAATTCTGCGCTTACATTTACATTTTAGTAATTTAGCAGACGCTCTTATCCAGAGGGACTTACAGAAGTGAGTGCATACATTTTCATACTGGTCCCCCGTGAGAATCGAACCCACAACCCTGGCGTTTGAAGCGCCATGCTCACAGGACATGATTCATACATCATGGATTTAGTCCCAAAAAAACAGGCCTCAGATATATTTTAACTATCTGGAACTGTATTCATTAAGGGTCTCAGAATTGATCCTAGATTAGCACTTTGATGCTTGATACGGCCACAGATCGATTCACTTGTATGGATTGGTTGACCGTTTAGATATAGAACTGATATGGTCTGTGGTTGACAGTCTTACCTGAGGGACACAGTGAGATGGGATGACTGTGATTCATTCCATACAGGTGAGACATTTGTCTAGGCAGGTACTCCTCTGTCAGATATTTAATTATAACTATAATAATCATAATAATATATGTTATTTACTAGACACTTTTATCCAAAGAGACTTACAGTCATGTGTGCATAACTTATCTTCTACCTTATCTTCTACCTTATCGTCTACCTTATCGTCTACCTTATCTTCTACCTTATCTTCTACCTTATCTTCTAACAGAAATATCACTCACACAACAGAGGACGAAACAGAAAAAAAATCTGATAAAACTGCAGTTCCTCACAATTAAATGACAGCTCTTAATAGAGATTGTTTAAAAAGAAAGACCAGCTCTATAGGACATTAAAACGAATCGTTTTGAGCCGATAGGAACTCCAGGCCTTTGAAGGCCTTAGAAAAGTCCCTAGTTGTGGATCTCATCAAGGAGTGTTTCAATGTGGCTTTGTATGAATAAATACAAATTAAATACATTATTTTCTGCCTTATCTTCTACAATATCTTTATACATGATCTTTATTCATCAGGAGTCATGACAAGCACATCACTGAAAGAAGAGTAGGCTGGTGAGGGGATGTCGGCTCATAGTAATGGCTAGAATGGAATAAATGGTATGGTATCAAACACATGGAAATAATTTGTTTGACGTTTGACACAGTTCCATAAACTCCGTTCCAGGCGTTCCGGGCATTACTATGAGCCCCTGCCATCAGCCTCCACCAGCGACCTCTAGGCCTATACAAAAGAGGGCTACATACAAAAGTGGCATTTATCAGGCAGACCTATAATAGTGGGCCTAAACAAAAAGCAAATGAAATCCCAGGGGATTTCCAATCTTATAAAAAAACGAAACCATGGGTAGTGCGCACTTCTCAGTCTGAGCAGGCTGACAGTAGTCATATGCCACGTTCAAAACAACTGGGAACTCCGGGTTGGGTTTCCGAGTAGGTTGACTGTTCAAATCGATTTTGTCCAGTTGGAGCAATTTTATATTTTTTTCGATTTCCCAGTTGTTTTGAACCCTCGGAAGTCGGAGATTTCAGAGTTCCGAGCTCCCAGTTGTTTTGAACGCTGCATTAACTTATACTCATGCGTTGTAAAATCTGGAATACGTCAGCAACGCCTTGGCAGAGGAACGTGCCCAGTGTGTGACCACACTACACTCAGTGCAGGAAACCACATGGTTGTGTATGAGAGTTGTGGGTGGGACTGAAAAGACATCAGAGTTTTTACTGACACGAGATGAACCGCATTTCTTATGTCATTCAAAAAGTTGGATGGGGACATTGCTCCTTTGTGTGCACTGATCTGAATAAAAGTACAATTGATCAGGTCATGCACTTACCGCTTAGTGGAGTAGGTTATGACAATTTTTTATGGATTACAAAAATAATATTACCTGCCGTGACAGTGTCACTGTCTCTTCCGGAAATCTCTATATGTCCGCGGCAATGTTCTCGGCGGGAGTTCTGGGCAATTTAATCGCCTTGGTCCTTTTGGAGATGCGGCGCCGGCGGCAAAGTCCATCCCTGTTCCAGGTGCTGGTGACCGCGATGGTGTTTACGGACCTACTGGGTACTTTCTCCGTCAGTCCTCTCGTACTAGCCTCTTATACACAAAACAGGACCTTGGTGGGTATGAGTAAAAACGGAGCAGTATGCGCCTATTTTGGGTTCAGCATGACTTTTCTAAGCCTCGCCACTTTGGCCATTCTGTGCGCCATGGCTTTGGAGCGCTACCTCTCCTTTGGACATCCGTACTTTTACGAGCGCCACTTGAGAAAGCGCTGCGGATACATCACCATTACACTCATCTACCTGATCTGCATCTTTTTCTGCCTAGCACCTTTCGTGGGTTTTGGAGATTACGTTCAATATTGTCCGGGGACTTGGTGCTTCTTTGACATGATCCAAACCGAGACCAAACAAAAAGTATACGTCGGTGTGTATGCGTCATTGACTCTCATCATGATTTCGACCACGGTGGTTTGTAACTTATCTGTCGTCTCCCACTTAATTATGATGTATAGGAGGTGTAAAGCGCGCCGCGGTGGTTTTACGCGACGGATACGGTTCTACCAAAGATCCCTCTCCATGACGGAGGAAGTGGAGCATCTTCTGCTTTTGGTGTTCATAACGGTGGCTTTTGTTATCTGTTCGTTTCCTTTAGTGGTAAGAGCATTCGTTTTGATGTGGCTGTTCTAAGTGTTGAAAATATTGATCCACAGTCTAATGTGCAGTGTGTGTGTGTGTCCTCCCTCCCTTCACTCAACCCAAACATCTCTTCATCTCTTCTTCAGATATGCTACAGTTCAAAATGGCCTGTAATAGATCATAATGACACTGTCTTACTTGATATCCATATTTTGTTGATGTTGAAATTCTGAATAACTGACTGTGATGCTTTCTCTCTTTGTGTCCCCCCTATAGCTCCATGTGTTGGTCAACCTCACGGGCGTGTCAAAGCCGAGGTATGGCAATGATCTTGCTGCTCTCCGCCTGCTGTCCTTCAACTCCATCATCGACCCCTGGCTCTTCATCATCCTCAGCCCCTCGGTGCTGCGCTTCCTCTGGAGGAAGCTGACACTGTGTAAGCCCTCTGAGGCCCCCACATTCCACCAGGAAAAGCCTCTCCCCGTTGGGCTAAAACTCTCTCCTCCAAGCCCACCCATGGAGCTCCAAAACAACGAAGTACAGAGACATTGTGTCATGCATATGGACCAGGGGGCCAATGGCCCACTCTAGAAGCAATATGGTAATGGGACCATCAGGAGCCTAAGTGGACACAGGAAGTGATTTGTCAGACTAGACATCCACTGGTTGAAGGGACCCGCTTACACAGTGTGTACTTGCAAATAAACATTTAGTGAAGTGCAGCATTTTCACTTACTGACCTCCCATGACAGGAGGTTGGAATAGATTGAGGAAGAGATCAGAGGTGTGGACGGATGCAGTGCTGACATGTGATACCCACACAATATGGATTTGGAACAGGACTTAGCATTTTGAGAATTCATTATGTGTCTATTTATTTTATTGCTTCATTATATTTATATACAAGCTTTATGATCAGCACTTCATAGGACTGAAATTCTAATTTGCCCGAACTCCTTCTGGACAAATGGGTCCAGTATTTACTGTATTTATGAAGGTCAATAAACATGATCTAATCTTAAGCCGTCTTGTGATTGGAGAACCAAATATAATGTCCATGTATTATATTTAATGTTTACATTCAATGTTTCAGTATCAGAACCCAAACCCAGCTGTCGTCGGGGCCCGTATTCATATGGTGTCTGACAGCAAAGGAGTGCTGATCCAGGATCAGTTTAGCATTTTAGATCATAATGAATAAGATTACATGGACAAGGTGAACCTCATCCTAGATCAGCATTTCTACTCTGAGAGGCTTTGTGAATATGGGCCCATGTGAGATGACAGCCATAAGCCTGCATTCATGTGAGTGTGTGCGGTAGATCACTGGGGGACACTGCTCTTAATATACTCTTGTAATGCACATACTGAAGCATGCATACTAGACATGCTTGTTGAGGACAGATGGCCAGGTCACCTACATGGGACTCGAAAGCCGACAGACCAACTGTTAAGGCTGGACGCTATACAGCCCCAATCCTGAGAAGTTAGACACAGCTGTGGCATTCTTAACATTTATTGGAATTTTTAATCTGTCCTTTTACACTAAGCCATTCCTCAACAGTTACTCAATCGTTGATTTAGTTGTAATGTGTGATGATGAGATGGGTTTCAGCTTGAAGTACTTACTCATACCAGTAACTTTCAGTTCCAAACAAAGGCGTTGGCTTGTCTTATTCATAATGTACACTGCACAGACAGGTTTTGACTTGGTTATGTCATCCTAACTACGGCTGTGACATACGGCCACTCAAGTGTTCCTGTAATTCTCCTTCATTTCCTGACACGGCTTTTCTTTAAAAAAAAAAGATTAATGTTATTTTCTTCAAAGGTGTGCCTACTCTTCCATTGTTCTATTGATTTTCAGTCATTCCGAAAGCCCTGCATCTATATTCATCCTTCACGAGGGAAAAGACCAGCAGGGCTTCCAGTGGCAGTGATCTGGTTGAATGACTGTGTAAGACTGAAATAGCCATGTTGTCTATTAAACCAGAGTGTTATTGCCCTTAAGGCAGGAAGTCAGAGGGAGACGGTGTCTGCGTCCCAGAAGGCATACTATTCCCTTTAGAGTGCATTACATTTGACCAGGGCCCATAATGGAATATGTAGTAAATAGGGTGTCATTTGGCACGCACACACCGTATTCAGATTAGTTTGATTAGATTCACTCCACTGCTTCTGTATTTAATTTATGCTCCGTTCCCATCATTGATGGTAAGTCCCATGTCCTTAAGATCTCCGCTCGCATAAGAAATGTGTTTTCTGCTGGACTTTCAGTCCCTTATGAATCTAGGAGGGAAACACTTACCTTTGATTGTTTGACTATTGCATTGAGCTGACATTTTGGCACATCTTTACTAGGTTAGTAAATGGTACAGCTGCTCTTTGTAAAAGTGGATATTGTTAAACTGTTCTTATGTGTGTGCCACTGTGTGTGGGTTTACTGTTTACATTTATTGGTCTGAATTTCAGTAGCCCGTTGAAGTGAGGGAGAGATCGAGCTAATATACTGTGGTTTAGCTCCAAAGCTCCATACGTATTGTACTGAATCTCTCCAAATGGTCCTTTTTTGATCTACAGAATGAAGAAAATAAGTCAATAATGTCTCCAAGTGCAACAGTATATTATGCTATATACTAACAGTACACTTCCAGGGAGGATGCATGGTCATCTCACAACCAGATGGTTTGGTTGGACTGATCCAACATAGATAAACATAGAATTGGACACAGATCCCACTTACACTAACAAACACAGACCGCATGTACAAACATATTTTCTAAATGTAAACGAGGACATAGGATTTCGAAACACAAACAGGAACTCAGAACTTTATTTTCAAAGGGATCTGAGATTTCATTGCAGTGAAGCTGACATTTTATTTTATTTTTTATGTTCATATCAGTTAGATTGGACAGCTCACAGAATGTCGCACATCTTATGAGGATAACAAGGAACAGACAAGTAAGAACAAACAAAAATAGCCCAGGACATTCCTGTACATGCAAAATACAACACACTACATGATATTTTAATAATAATAATATGTAATTTAGCAGACGCTTTTATCCAAAGTCACTTACAGTCATGCGTGCATACATTTTTACATATGGGTGGTCCCGGGGATCAAACCCACTACCCTGGCGTTCCAAGTGCCATGCTCTACCAATTGAGCTACAGAGGACCACAGTGTAAGTCAGTTCACAGTTTAGGGCCCTTATTCACAAAGAGTAGCAGTGGTAAAATTAAAATTCTATGGACAGCTCTGTGACTGAGAGACTGGGACACTATAAATACGGGTCCTGAGATTTAAAGATTTGACCTAGGTCTAATATACCGTAGGAGTGTATTTTTACGTTGATCAAGTACCATGTCCATGACCCCACAGGAAATTTCCCACAGGAAAGTTTTTTTAATGCTTCCGAGTTGAGAATATTGGCAGCGTCAAGGGACCAAATATCTGTAGAGAATTAACAACACATGTTTGATTTGCAGAGGGGTTGTTGAGTTGAAGCTTCTGTGGCGCTTGCTTCTCTGTCTGTCCTCATTCAAATTGAATTCTTTAAAAAATTCAACCCTTATTTTACCAGGTAAGTAGACTGAGAACACATTCTCATTTACAGCAACAACCTGGAGAATAGTTACAGGGGAGAGGAGGGGGGATGAATGAGCCAATTGGAAGCTGGGGATGATTAGGTGGCCATGATGGTCAGATTGGGAATTTAGCCAGAACACTGCGGTTGACACCCCTACTCTTACGATAAGTGCCATGGGATCTTTAGTGACCACCCATTTAACATCCCATCCGAAAGACAACACAGGGCAATGTCCCTAATCACTGCCATGGGATATTTATTTTGACAAGAGGAAAGAGTGCCTCCAACTGGCCCTCCAGCACCACTTCCAGCAGCATCTGGTCTCCTTTCCAGGACCAACCCTGCTTAGCTTCAGAGGCAAGCCAGCAGTGGGATGCAGGGTGGGATGCTGCTGGCTAAAATGGAATGAGGGGGTGCCGCCAGATGGATGCTGCTCATTCTCCTCATTTGGAGACCAGCTGACTATGGGGTACCATTATGGGGTACCATTACTTACAGGGGCATCATGCACCCCAAAAATCTGAGGGGGCACAAAGTAAGTGAGGATGGCTGGGGGGTGATCCGGAGGGGGGCTAAGTTGGAGAATTTTGCCTTTTTCAAACAACTGAAACAGCTTTTTCCCGCAATCTAGAGCCATAATCATTATGCTTAATCCTATGTCAAAAATATGCATATTTTTTCTGCATATCTAAGCATACCACTTTGGCTGTCTGTATCCTCCTGACTGGTGGTTCTTTATTAAAGAAACAAAATATTATTCTCTGCATCTCTGCTAAAGTCTGGGTAAAAGATTGAAATGAATGTGAGTCTTATTCAGTACATTTAGTTATTGCTAGCTTTTCTAAAGTCTACCAACCTTGCCAGCAGACATGCGAGTTAAGATAGTTAGACAAGCTAGCTACTCTTGGTAGCTACTCTTGGTAGCTAGATATGATGTTAGGAGATTGGCTAGCTAGCTACTCTTGGTAGCTAGATATGAGGTTAGGAGATTGGCTAGCTAGCTACTCTTGGTAGCTAGATATGAGGTTAGGAGATCGGGAACCTATCTGGGCTAGCTAAAGCCAACTTCATAAAATTGCTACGTGGCTAGTATTATTATTACAGAGAAAATAATATAATTTTTTTCAAATTATTTTTTAACAGGACAAATCTGAGGGGGCATGTGCCCCTGTGCCCCCTATGGGCATGACACCTCTGATTACTCAGTATAATCTGTAGCTTTTTAGACAAAGACATTCCAATGAAGTGCTGGGGCGGCAGGTAGCTTAGTGGGTAAGAGCGTTGTGCCAGTAACCGAAAGGTTGCTGGTTCTAATCCTCCTGTAAGTCGCTCTGGATAAGAGCGTCTGGTAAATGTAAATGTAAAGTGCTGCTTGCTGCGTTTTCCATTGAAACCTCCCCTGCAGAGCACTAATGCAGCGTGGCAGCCCAGAGGTTGTTTGTGTAACTAGGGAGGAATGCCAGAGCTTGTGCTCTGCAAAACCACAGAATCTCATCACAGTAAAAGGTCCCATTTATCAGTAGGCCTATACCACATCCTAGAGTTTTTATATCTAATCTACAGCATAAAGTATCAATTATATCAGACACCACAGAGCTCTCTGTACCCTATACATCTCTGGATTGCATTCCTACATTGAAAAGGGAAAAACAAGCATGGAAAAAACACTTTTTAATAACTGTTTGTCTATACTTCCAATGTGTTTATCTTGTGAAATGTCTTGGGGGCAAATCAGCTCCTTGTGTAACCTTGTGGTCAATGCAGTGTGACCAGAAGTAGTGTGACACTCTGGCTCCGGGACTTTTATATTTGAGCCAGGGTGTATTTGTTTTGTTGGGGTTTGGTTTGGTTATGTTGGAATTTGGGTGTATTTCTATGTTTGCAGTTCTGTGGGGTTTATTTCTAGGTTTGGTCGATGACTCCCAATCGGAGGTAACGAGTGTCAGCTGTCGGCTCGTTATCTCTGATTGGGAGCCATATTTATTCTGATTGTTTTCCTGTGGGAATTGTGGGTTTTTGTTCCAGGTTCAGTCATAGTCACTGTAGGACTTCACTATCGTCATTTGTTTGTTGTTTTCGTGGTTGCTTTTATTTTGAATAAAGTCATCATGTTCACTCCACGCGCTGCGTATTGGTCCGTTTCCTCAGACGATCGTGACAAGTAGCCCTCATGCTTGCAATACCATACCATACTGTGCTAGAGAGTACTCCCCTGGGACACTGGACAACTACACCACATACTGTAGAATCATTATCACTAAATCATGTCTGTGGTTTTGAGATTAAAATGGAATTGATGACCGTAAAATCACTAAAGTTCATATTTAGTTTAGAGTGATCACAATGTTTAGCATATTTAGAGTTTCACTAGACTTGATGCTGAACGTTATGGATGAGAGAGGTTACTGAAGGTCCAGGTACAAGGACCGAGGACACACTGATAATTCACTGTTGCATTATATTGATGACATTCTGTGGACACTGATTGATAATCTAATAATTTTACAACTTCTGTTTGAAAATCTGTTTAGTTTACAACAACTTTTTGATAATTTGGTTAGTTTACAACTATTGCTTGATAATCTGGTTAATTTATGACTACTGTTTGGTAATCTGGTTAATTTACGTCTACTGTTTGATAATCTGGTAGGTTTACGACTACTGCTTGATGATCTGATTAGTTTACGACTACTGTTTGATAATCTGGTTAGTTTACAATTTCAGTTTGATAATCTGATTAGTTTACGACTACTGTTTGATAATCTGGTTAGTTTACAATTTCAGTTTGATAATCTGATTAGTTTACGACTACTGTTTGATTATCTGATTAGTTTACGACTACTGTTTGATTATCTGGTTAGTTTACGACTACTGTTTGATACACTATATCATTTGACTACTGTGATTGCTTTAATACTGTTTTATAACTCTGTAATAGTACAACACACACACACACACACACACACACACACACACACACACACACACACACACACACACACACACACACACACACACACACACACACACACACACAACAGCTGATGTTTATAACTATATAGCTGGTGACGAAATTCATTGCCTTAAATGTTGGGTTTTCTACAAGCATATTGTTAACAGAACAGTTGTGCTATCTGATTAGGATATAAGGGCCTGCTCAGAGAAGGCAATTTTAACATGTTCGCTGCTTCTGTGCTGGATGGTCTCCGTGTTGATAGCCTTTACTTATGACTGCTCTCCTTTTTGTTCAACTGGAAACTCCTATTACAATGGCAATTGTTTTACATTACATTTTATTTAATAGCATAGAAAATGTTCCACCAATCAAACATTGTGTTTTGTCCCTGCAATGTCCCCTATGGTCTCTCTAACACAGCTTCTACAACTCACTCTCATACCATACTCCAGAACCTTCCTGACATCAACCCCCAACAACCCTCAACCTCAGGTAGGTAGGTAGGTAGGTAGGCAGGTAGGCAGGCAGGTAGGCAGGTAGGCAGGCAGGCAGGTACCCTCCACTAAGTTGAATAAACATCCTACACAGCTCTACTGTCCCACTGACATCACGCTGTGACGTTCCTTATACCCTTCAACAAATATACAGTCATTTCTGTGAATACAGGAAATGCAGATGGGCCTCCAGTCGCAATGTGTCTTATCAGGGTGAGAGCACCCAGTGTCTTCTATTCTCAGGCTAGTTAGTGACAGGAAGAAGACATAGTGCATTATGATAGCAAGGCCTGAGGGGTCTTGCATAAGGCGTCCTTCTGAAACAATCCATTAAGTTAAGTGTTTACATGTTAGAATGATTCAAACAGGCCTGCTTTTGGCTCTCTACCCTATTACACACATGGACTAAAAAAGAGATGCTATAGAAGTTAAATAAAGTGATGGTGAAAAAAACGAAAAGGCTGAAAGTGTGGACAACAGATACATTTTATGACCGTCTTTTGTCTTTGTTGACCTTTTCCTGTGTTTGTGGGCGGAAGTGATGGTGGTAGGGGTGTGTAAAATACACACAGCTGTTCTATAGCTTTGCTTCCTCACTTTAGCCACCTCCACTGCCTACTATGCTCACAAAGAACACATGAGAAGTGATTCAACCAAACTGATAGTCTAAACCACCAACTCACAATCAATCTGCACCCCCTCCCATTCTCTTCTCAGGAAGTTCAGGGATTCATCATGCTATGAAAAACCTTAGCTTCTCATAACAAAATGACGTGCTCTGTAAAATATTATTAGATGATATCCAGACTAGAAGAGTGTCATAAAATATTATTATTATTCATCTGTGACTCATCATGGGAAAGTCACCCAAGCCAAACTTTACCAGATTCATACTGAGTTAGAATAATGTGTTTTTGTGATTTGAAAGCAGGGGAAAATATTTTATTTCCTAACTAAACTTATTTTGGGTTCGAGCGGCATCCTTTAGAGCAGTGGTTCGCAACCTTTTTCACTTGCTGTACCACCAACTGAATTTTGCTCTGCCCGGAGTACCCCTGAAGTACCCCCTCATGTGCATTTGACCAGTACGCCTATCATCTCATGAGTCTTCTCCAGTACCCCCTGTGGATAGGCCAAGTACCCTTAGCGGTCCTAGTACCCCTGGTTGGGAAACACTGCTTTGGAGCATCCATTGGTCCTGGTCATAATGAGAAGAATGAGGGGACACTGCCCCATGTGGCAAAGATGACAAATTGCACGATGTCACAGAAAAAAAAATACATCCTCTCTGACGTTTACAATTCCCATAATTCATAGAGGCAAAATGGCTGACACCAGAGAAAAGGGACTTCAAGATTACAGAAAAAGATTACTTGAACATAAAGAGATTGATGGACGTTTAAAAGAGTGTAAGTAATATATTAGTTTGCCTTTGTCAATATTTCAGAATAATGCACATAAAAGGGGTTATCTAACTAAAATAAGCAACATGACCAGTTAGCTAAGCGGTTGTTGGCTAACTCGCTTTGTCATGCAGTAGAATCGGCCATAGAAATTAATGGTCATGACAACCGGCTAACGTGTTAGCATAATGCTAGCTACCAAAATAGCTGGAGTTAACCGTATATTGAAGTGTGTTCGCTGTGCTTAACAAGCTATTTAACCAGTTATTTGCCAAGACCGCTAGCTAACAATAGTAGTTAGAATCTAACTTGAAGTCACGGAAAAACAATAACAGACATGATCAGCTATCGCTAGCTAGCTAGTTAGCTAACAGAACACAGCCCTACCTTCTAGCTAGAGTTAATTAGCTTGCTACATAGCTTGATTTCATACTTGTATCATCTGTTTTCAGTGAGGGAACAGCTCAAGGAACAGACAAAACAATATGAAAAATCTGAAAATGACCTGAAGGCCTTACAAAGTGTTGGTCAGGTAAGATTGTGTATTCACACAACATGATTTATTGATCTGCAATATAGTGACGTACTAAAAGTGTCTCCGTATCATAAAGAATATATTTTAACTGCAACTTCTTGTCATACTTATGTAGATTGTCGGTGAAGTGCTCAAACAGCTGACAGAGGAGAAATGTAAGTTGTAACATCATTGCAATCGTCCTATGACCCATACATATGTCAGACATTACATATTATGTCATGTTCATTCTCTTCCTCTCTTCAGTCATTGTCAAGGCAACCAATGGACCTCGCTATGTTGTTGGCTGCCGCAGACAAGTAAGTCTTGAGCCATGACGTTACCCTCGTATCGTCAGCGTTTATTTACTTTCTGTGAGTGTCAGTGTCATCTCTCCATGATTGTAATAATAATAATATAATAATATGCCATTTAGCAGACGCTTTTTATCCAAAGCGACTTACAGTCATGCGTGCATACATTTTTGTGTATGGGTGGTCCCGGGGATCGAACCCACTACCCTGGCATTACAAGCGCCGTGCTCTACCAGCTGAGCTACAGAGGACCACAGAGCTCATCTGTCTATCTGTCATTTTCACACAGCTGGATAAATCGCAGCTCAAACCAGGCACCAGAGTGGCCCTGGACATGACCACCCTCACCATTATGAGGTAGGCACTGTACACGTACACACACACACACACACACACAGCCATTGAGCAACTGTTAGTTCTGTCTACTGACACAAAATGTTCCAAGTAAAAGGTATGTCAGCCCTAAATGTTGCCCCTGATGGCAGTTAACATGTCCCGTCCCTACCTCCCACCACAGGTATCTGCCCAGAGAGGTGGACCCCCTGGTGTACAACATGTCCCATGAAGATCCAGGCAGCATCTCCTACTCAGAGATCGGGGGCTTGGCCGAGCAGATCCGTGAACTGAGAGAGGTAACATCTAGCAGATCCTACAGTACACTTACGATATTTTTAGAAAATGGGGTTACGTGTTTTTCCTGAGACAGTCAGGTTTTTTTTATATGACCTTTCCCCTATGTTTCCTGTGTTCCAGGTGATTGAGCTGCCCCTGACCAACCCTGAGCTATTCCTGAGGGTGGGAATTATCCCTCCAAAGGGCTGCCTGCTCTACGGACCTCCAGGTGAGTCACTATATAGCAGGATTTCACTATAGACCGAGGCTGAATCTCAAGTGTTTCCTTGATTTCTCATATCCTTGATTCCTTCACCTACCTCTCAAAACACATGGATGAGAAGATCTGAGGTCCCTCCCCTCGGACCTTCTCCTCCAATGTGTTTTGAGAAGGAGGTCATGGAATAAAGGGTGCGGCGAATCACAGAAATACTTTTGAGATTCACCCTGAATAATGCGATTAAGTTACGTCACTGAGGTCCTGAGGGTTTATTCATAATTTCCTTTATGCGCTTATCTTTTCATTAGGCACCGGAAAGACTCTTCTGGCCAGAGCTGTGGCCAGTCAGATGGACTGTAACTTCCTCAAGGTGAGTAGTAGGCTACACTTTGTTTTCCTCCACTGTCCTTTTTGACTCTCTTCACCATTCTTTGAAAAACATGGCTGACGCATAGCGTGTCCGTCTTCTTCGCACCCCCTGTGGCAGGTTGTGTCCAGCTCCATTGTGGATAAGTACATTGGAGAGAGCGCCAGGCTCATCAGGGAGATGTTCAACTATGCCAGGGACCACCAGCCCTGTATCATCTTTATGGACGAGATAGACGCCATCGGTGAGCATCCTGTGCTGTAGCCTGGCCCCAGATCAGTTTGTACTGTAAATCAAATCAAATTGTATTTGTCACATACACGTGTTTAACAGATGTTATTGCGGGTGTAGCAAAATGCTTGTGCTTCTAGCTCCGACAGTGCAGTAATATCTAACAAGTAATATCTAACAATTTCACAGCATATACCCATTACACACAAATCTAAGTAAGGAATGGAATTTAAGAATATATACATGGGCAAGCAATGACAGAGCGGCATGGACTAAGATACAATAGAATATTATAGAATACAGTATATAATTTAAATATGAGATGAGTAATGCATTGTCAACCTGTTGGCTATACAGTACAAACTGATCTGGGACCAGGCTAAGCATCCTGATGCCATATTTATTCCTTGGCTCAGCATTGCGTACAGTGTCTGGGAACTGGGAATGAAGTTAAATACTTGTTTTTCTCTCCAAGGTGGCCGACGGTTCTCAGAGGGTACATCAGCTGACAGAGAGATCCAGAGGACTCTGATGGAGGTAAAATGAGCGACCATAACACTTAGATAGGTTACATAGAATGGATATTGTTCAACAGACGTTGCTTTCTATGAGAATGGTGGTTCTATAAAACATATTTATTTGGGTAAAGACCTGGTTCTGTGGCTTGGTCAGTACAGTATATATTGTGGGGATGTTGAAGATGAGAACTCAATGACGTGTAGCTTGCAGCAAGCTTGACTGGCATTTCAATAAGCAATGAAGGGTATTACTGTAAGGGGTTTAACATTATTAGGATCCATGGCAGATAATCCTCTCGCTGAGTTGGCTTCTCAGCGTCTTATCTCTGTGTGTGTACCCAGCTGCTGAACCAAATGGACGGCTTTGACACCCTGCACAGAGTCAAGATGATCATGGCTACCAACCGGCCTGATACCCTGGACCCCGCACTGCTGCGTCCCGGCAGACTGGACCGCAAGATCCGTAGGTTCTTCCTCCCTCTGCCCATCATCATCACCCAGTCTCCTTCATACTTACTCAATCATCTTAATATAATATAATATATGCCATTTAGTAGACTTTTATCCAAAGGGACTTAGTCATGCTTCATACATTTTTCGAAATGGGTGGCGCCGGGACTCAAACCAACAATCCTGACGTTACAACGGCCATGCTCAACCAACTGAGCCATACAGTACCTTATCACCTTTGGGACATAGGGTCACAATGATCTCCCTCCACCTCCTTCTCCTCATAACCAGGTAGTAACACATGTAAATGTCTATGGTATGAAAAGAGTGATGTGGTTATTTCTACTGTTCCAACAGACATTGAGCTGCCCAATGAACAGGCCCGTTTGGACATCCTGAAGATCCACTCTGGCCCCATCACCAAACACGGAGAGATAGGTGTGTGAGTGAGAGTGTGTACTTAGGAGAGACTGGTCTTGATTTTAACACAGCTGGGATACATTAGGTTGAAGTCGTGTTTTAGACTTCAAGTACTGTTCCTTTTAACATGTTGGCTTTTTTCTTCTCAGATTACGAAGCGATCGTGAAGCTTTCGGACGGCTTCAACGGAGCCGATTTGAGAAACGTCTGCACTGAAGCAGGTAGCTGTCATGACTAACATTATCAGTCTAGCTTGACAAAAACTGAGATTTTCTTGAATCCAACCACATTGTTTTGATCTCCCTAAGTCTGGTCTCTTTCGGTCTACCAGGTATGTTTGCGATCCGTACCGATCACGAGTACGTCACTCAAGAGGATTTCATGAAGGCGGTTCGCAAGGTGGCCGATTCGAAGAAGCTCGAATCCAAACTGGACTACAAGCCCATATAAATTCCTATATCAGTATTTCTAGAAGTGTAAATGGGGAGGGAGGGGGTTTGCTGTTGCAGCGTTCTCACCAGTAAAACCAGTTTTGTTTCTCACTAGTTTTTTGGCCAAGTTGTATGATGCAGAAAAGTTTATTTGGAGAAAAGTGGATTAGGGATCTGTTCTTATCAGAGAACTATTTCTATATAGAGTTGCCAAGAAGTGACATCTAAACAGTTACAGATTACAGATATGGGAAATGCATACATTAAAGTCTCTCTACCCACTCAGAGTTTTACATTTCTGCCCACTGGCCCAGTATTTAGAATTATATTAACGAGACAATAAATACTTTTGCCATTGGAGCGCCTGTATCTGTAAAAGCATACAAAAGGAGTATGCCACATTAAAAACGTTATATCATGCTGATCACTGTTACGCTGTTTTTTTTAACCTCTGTAACGCTCTGATGCCAGGTTTGGCTTCTTTGCCAATTTCCTAAAAATGAAATTCATAATTTCTGTCCCTACAAACGATCAACGCTCAAAAGAAGGGAAAAAACATGTAATGTATTGTATATTGATAAATAAAATACATTATCTATACATTACACATAAAAACAAATAATAGGTTTTCCATATCTACATTGTTTACAAACAGTTCAAGGAATAGTTTCCACCACAACTATCAACGTGATAAAATAAAATGTATATGATAACGCAGTCCTAAAACAGTTGGAAATGTCCAATAAATGACTGACGTAAAACCATATCACATCCATTCTATGATAAACACTGATTCCCTTGAAACGGTACTACTATATATGTATTGGACCAGCACCTATAGTGACAATGCTCATACACATTCTGGACACCATTAGGAGTGGGCGATATACCGGTTTGATAGTAAAAACCGGTATTGTGCCGCGCCATGATATGGATTTAGCAATATCATGGATACCGCGATTTATTCAGAATTCATAAATTCGAATTTTGCATCAATATTTTTTTGTTCCAAATTTCAACTGAGTGATAGTACTAAGTAGCTACATCTTTTTTTTTTTTTTTTTTTATCCAACCTTTCTTGGTTCTTACGAATAAAAGAATGTATGTTAATATGTTGACCTATTTTTATGAGCGCACGTCGCATGCACTTGTTGCACGCATGTAGTGCTAGCAACAAAGAAGTGTGCAGGCAGCTGCAGTTAGGAGGCAGGTTAACTATTGGGGGAAAACTTTACAATCCAGGATGAGCGAAAACACAGAAATTGATGTTGCTCAAGAGCAGGAGGATAAATTGGTTAAGAAGAAAGGGGGCACCTCTGTTGTTTGGAACTGGTTTGGCTTTAAAATCTCCGACCCCGACCAAAACACTACCCTATGCAAGTTGTGTCGTCGTGTTGTCTTAGCAAAAGGTGGAAACACGACCAACCTGTTCAATCACTTAAAAAACATACATGTCCGTGAGTATGAACAATGCACCAGAATGCGTGAGACAGTAAGCCCAGGAGCTCGCCCGAAGACAAGCCAGACTCGCACTCAACAATCAATTATATCATCATTTGCTGCCGGTACTTGCTATGAGAAGACGAGCAAAAAATGGATAGACATCACAGCTGCGATTACAAATCACATAGCGAAGGACATGGTACCGATTCAAACTGTGGAGAAAGAGGGGTTCAGAAAGTTGATTCAAACTCTGGACCCAAGATATGAGATCCCGAGCCGCAAATATTTTAGCCAAAAATGCCTGCCACAGCTTTACACAGAATGCTGGGACAGAGTTTACAGTGAGATAAATAACATTCCATTCTTCTCCACTACTGCCGATCTATGGTCAAGTCGTACCACAGAACCTTATATAAGCCTCACAATCCATTACATAGACGGTGACTGGAAACTGAAAAGTAAGTGCCTACAGACGTCTTATTTCCCAGACGACCACACCGGGGAAATAATTGCAGGTGGGCTGAGGGACATACTGTCGTCCTGGGGATTAAAAGAGTCGCGTCAAGTTTGTATGACGACCGACAGCGGATCGAACATGATCAAGGCATTGCAGCTGAACAAGTGGGCAAACCTTGGATGTTTCGGACACAGGCTGCACAATGCTATTGGTAAGTTTCAGGACTGTAGCCTAGGCCTACCCTGTATGATGCTTATTATTAAGAAAAAATACAGCTCACATCAGCCATGTACCGTAGGCTAAATCTAAGCACATCAGATTTGTAAAATGTGTAACAGTTGAATGTAAATGCCGTAAATCCTCAAACAAAGATTAAAAGTTATATTGTATTGTGATTTCTATATAAAAATGCATTATTATTAATTATTATTGTATTGTGATTCGATTATTTTTCACCCTATTATTTTGATTTCTTATTCCCAATTTCCAGAGAGGAGTGTCCAAAACGCTCCCGGGCCACAGGGGTGTGCGATTTCCCGGGCCACAGGGGTTTGCAAAAAGGTGGTTAGCACGTTCTCATACAGCTGGAAAAAGCAGAAGGCCCTGATGACAGCACAGAATGAACTAAGCCTGCCCCTGCACAAGCTCATCACAGAATCTCCGACAAGGTGGGGATCTCGTCTGAAAATGATGGAAAGAGTCCTGGAGCAGGAAAAGGCCATTACACAGGTCCTGGCAGGGGACAAAAAGACACGGCACCTTGTACCTACCTGGCAAGACATCCAGGTCTTGGAATCAGTCACAGCAGCACTGAAGCCACTCCAGGACTTTACAGATGCCCTGTCAGGAGAAGCGTATGTGAGCGTGTCCTATTTGAAGCCTGTCATCAATCTGTTAAATGCAGAGGTTCTAAATCTGAGCAAGGACGATACAGAACTGACCAAAGAGATCAAGATCAAGGTTCTTGATTACTTGAATAACAAGTACACTGACCCTGCAACAGATGAGCTGCTCTCCATGGCTACCTTTCTAGATCCAAGGTTCAAGACCAGGTACATGTCCGCTGAGAAACTGGAGGACATTAAGGTATTTATTCATTTGTTCTTGTTTTATTGCTTCAAATGTAAAGCACTTTGGGCTGCATTTTATGTATGAAAGGTGCTATACAAATAAAGTTTAATTATTTTCATTTTTTAAGGTGAGAGCTGCCTCAGAGACCGAAGCCCTCCTGGTGGAGAACACAGCCCTGGGAAAATCGTCTCTTGCAGAGGATCACACTGACAGGGAGAAAGAAGCTTCCACTGCTCATCAATCAGGCAAGAAGCCCAAGAAGAGCCTTGGGAGCTTCTTTAAGCAGACCAGCAGTGCACCTGCCTCATGTTCAGAGAGGCAGATCATTGAGCAAGAGCTGAATAGCTACATTCTGGCAACGGCAGCAGACAGCGAGTCTGATCCTTTGGAGTGGTGGCGATTTCACGGATCTAATTTTCCACGTGTGAGTTGTCTGGCAAAGAAATACTTATGCATCCCTGCCACAAGTGCCCCCTCTGAGAGGGCATTCAGCACTGGGGGCAATGTGGTGACATGTCACAGGGCAGCACTAAAGCCAGAAACAGTCAACATGCTGGTATTCCTGGCACGGAACTTGTGAAGAAAGTTCTAGTGAAGATTTGTTGATAATTGATGGTTGAGGCTTGAAAGGTTTAGTTTCAAACGGTTAGTTTTTTACATATCTACGGACCGTAGCCAAAACAAACACACGTATTTGAATTTGTAATTACCTTATTTTCTTTATCTCCTGTTATTTTTTATTTAATTTTACTTAATATCTAATTTATATATATATATATATATATAGGCCTACCTACCTCATGTTTACGGAATGCATGTTTGCACAATACAAATAAAAACTTTTCAGGTCCATACGGTCCAATGCCTCACTCTTTCTGGTTATATAAGGTTCAAATACATATTTTTCCTTAACTAATATAATTTAACCAAGAAGGGATATTAAAATGTGATTCATATTTTTTTACGTCATATATCGTGATATCATATCGATATCGTCTGGACAGTGGAAAATATCGTGATATGAATTTTAGCTCATATCGCCCACCCCTAGACACCATACAGCTACTCCAATGAGTAACATTCCTGTTTATATCATAAATACTAATAACATTGACCTGCTACATCACAGTTCATTCTTCCTCTACCTCATCTTCCTCCTCCATAGGGGGCTCCTGGGACAGGGCAAAGGACTCCAATACGAAAGCTCTGCATATGGGGCAGTGTTGGAAGCGATGGACACAGCCATCACACACACAGGCGTGTCTGCAGGGTAGCAGGACGCGGTTAACAGGTGCATTCTGACACACCACACAGTCTTTGGCTTTTCCCACCTCTGACCACTCCTCTTCATCTTCCATTCCTGGAATCTTCTCCTCTTCCTCCTTTCCAGGTGGTTCTGGTGGTATCTCTGCGCTAGGGGCGGGGTCAGTCGCCCCTGACAACCCCATGCTCTCAGCTGACATAAAGAGTGACTGGAGAAGGAAACAGACAACATTTATGAGAATGTCAACTGCCAGCATCAGACTTGCTCTTAACAGCCAACACTTTGTTCCAATATCTACAATAGCATAGCACTAAGAAGGAAGCAATGCATTGGCCTGCATTCTAAGTGTTACGCTAGTCTGGATAATGGAACACAACCAAAGATCTGAAAAAAGTTATGATAGCCTACTGTAATCTCACTGAGCCCTTGCCCACTCCATAGAAAAATATATTCCTATTTCAATGGGACTGGATAAAAAAATGATGAATAAAAAAAACAAATCTATACCTTTAACTCATACATGTTCCCTTGTGCCGTGAGGAGATATTGAAATAGGATCCGTGCCGACAAGCTGTATTTGTCATCTGGAACATGAACCACGGTGACACTGGCGACCTGAGAGAGAGGAACCATGAGGGATAATGAGTGTCACATCCAGGACAACACCCACGCAGAGAAGGTACCTTTAAACTTACTGAGCACACCTTGTACCGGGTGTGGATTGCATCGTTATCCTTAGGTTTATACACATTGAAGTGATTGGACGGTTTCCTGGACACAGATTAGTCCTGGAATAAAAAGCACTTTCAGTGGGAATTCTCCATTGAGCATGTTCTTTACCCCCAGGACTAGGTATAATCTGTGTCCACGAAACTGGCCCCATATGACGATGTTCCAAGTGTTTTTGTTTTTAGGGAGTAGATCAGCTTTAATATTGCAGATAGATAGTGGCTTCCATCAATGTAATTGTCTGCATCATTTCCAATCCCCCATATTTTTTGGGGGTAAGAATATATATATATATATATATTTTGTATATACAGTACCAGTCAAAAGTTTGGACACACATACTAATTCAAGGGTTTTTCTTTATTTTTTACTATTTTCTACATTGTAGAATTAGAGTGAAGACATCAAAACTATGAAATAACACCATGTAGTAACCAAAAAAGTGTTAAACAAATCAAATATATTTTATATTTGAGATTCTACAAAGTAGCCACCCTTTGCCTTGATGTCAGCTTTGCACACTCTTGGCATTCTCTCAACCAGCTTCACGAGGTAGTCACCTGGAATGCATTTCAATTAACAGGTGTGCCTTGTTAAAACTTAATTTGTGGAATTTCTTTCCTTAATGCGTTTGAGCCAATAATTTGTGTTGTGACAAGGTAGGGGTGGTATACAGAAGATAGCCCTATTTGAGAAAAGACCAAGTCCATATTATGGCAAGAACAGCTCAAATAAGCAAAGAGAAATTACAGTCCATCATTACTTTAAGACATGAAGGTCAGCCAATCTGGAAAATTTCAAGAACTTTGAAGGTTTCTTCAAGTGCAGTCGCAAAAACCATCAAGCGCTATGATGAAACTTGCTCTCATGAGGACCGCCACATGAAAGGAAGACCCAGAGTTACCTCTGCTGCAGAGGATAAATTCATTAGAGTTAACTGCATCTCAGATTGCAGTCCAAATAAATACTTCACAGAGTTCAAGTAACAGACACATCTCAACATCAACTGTTCAGATGAGACTGCGTGAATCAGGCCTTCATGGTCAAATTGCTGCAAAGAAACCACTACTAAAGGACACCAATAATAAGAAGAGACTTGCTTGGGCCAAGAAACACGAGCAATGGACATTAGACCGGTGGAAATCTGTCTTTTGGTCTGATGAGTCCAAATTTGAGATTTTTGGTTCCAACTGCCGTGTCTATGTGAGATGCAGAGTAGGTGAACGGATGATCTCTGCATGTGTCGTTACCACCGTGAAGCATGGAGGAGGTGGTGTGATAGTGTGGGGGTGCTTTGCTGGTGACACTGTCAGTGATTTATTTAGAATTAAAGGCACACTTAACCAGCATGGCTACCACAGCATTCTGCAGTGATACGCCATCCCATCTGGTTTGCGCTTAGTGGGACTATCATTTGTTTTTCAACAGGACAATGACCCAAAACACACCTCCAGGCTGTGTAAGGGCTATTTGACCAAGGAGAGTGATGGAGTGCTGCATCAGATGACCTGGCCTCCACAATCACCCTACCTCAACCCAATTGAGATGGTTTGGGATGAGTCGGACCGCAGAGTGAAGGAAAAGCAGCCAACAAGTGCTCAGCATATGTGGGAACTCCTTCAAGACTGTTGAAAAAGCATTCCTCATTAAGCTGGTTGAGAGAATGCCAAGAGTGTGCAAAGCTGTCATCAAGGCAAAGGGTGGCTATTTTGACAAATCTAAGATTTGTTTAACACTACATGATTCCTTATGTGTTATTTCATAGTTTTGATGTCTTCACTATTATTCTACAATGTAGAAAATAGTAAAAATAAAGAAAAACCCTTGAATGAGTAGGTGTGTCCAAACTTTTGACTGGTTCTGTATATATTCCCTACCCCTACCATCCCTCCCCTACTTTGAGTAAACTAATGGACAACAACACTTAGGCTTCTACTTCCAACTTATATATACTATATACATTTTATGGACACATGTTCCAAGTGTTACCATGACAGTCAAACTCACAATATTGTATGTGTCCCTGGCTTCAGGCTCGGCCAGTGTGAGGAGAGCCACCAGGGGGTAGCGTTCCCGTGGCAAAAGACCAAAATCTGTGATCCTCAGTTCGGCTGGCATCTCGGTGTAATGCTCCTCTCCGTCCTCTCCACCGATGCTGAGGCTTTGGTTAACGGGTGAAATACATGATGAAACTGAACTGAAAGAGATCTATCCTTTGCCTTGCATGTACTCCATCCTCAATCTTAGTGTTACATCTAAATATCACGATGATTAAATATCATGATATATCATAAAACATCAATGAAACTTGCAATATATAATAAAGGATAAACATAACATGAGAAAATTATATATTCTACAACCCGAATATCAAATAGGACCATCACATGCACAAAACATGTACTACTAATACTAAACTAAGGAAGCAACAATGACTCAGATTATGGCCCCAGAGAAGGATACTGGAAGCTTTGGCAGTGGTGGTACTGGAAGTGCAGGGCTTCCTGGAACTGTTGTGGTGTGCTGAGCCTGCTGGGGCCATGTTGGTGGGTCTGTAGCGCCCCCTGGAGGGCATGGACACCACAACCCCAGTAACAGCTCAGCACACAGGACTCCAGGCAGCATGGACGCAGGGACACACCCTCTGGAAGGAGGAAAATAAAGAATGATTAAAAGTGGCAGTCAGATGGGGTTGGGGAAATTGCCATGGATACAGTAGTAGTAGTAGAATTCCCTGGTTAAACATTCAAAAAGAAAATGTGGTATATTTAAGCAATAAGGCGGCAGGTAGCTTAGTGGTTAAGAGCGTTGTGCCAGTAACCGAAAGGTCGCTGGTTCTAATCCCCGCGCCGACTAGGTGAAAAATCTGTCGATGTGCCCTTGAGCAAGGCACTAAACCCTAATTGCTCATGTAAGTCGCTCTGGATAAGAGCGTCTGCTAAATGACGTAAATGTAAATGTAAGGCACCTGGGCCACATATATAGGTTGAGGTTCCTTTATATTTAGGCAATAAGGCCCGACGGGGTGTGGTATACTGGGTGGTTTGAGCCCTGAATGCTGATTGGCTGACAGCCGTGGTACAGTATATCAGACCGTATACCACGGGTATGACAAAACATTTATTTTTACTGCTCTAATTATGTTGGTAACCAGTTTATAATAGCAATAAGGCACCTCTGGAGTTTGTGGTATATGGCCAATATACCACGGCTAAGGGCTGTATCCAGGCACTCCGCGTTACGTCGTGCATAAGAACAGCCCTTAGCCGTGGTATACTGGCCATATACCACACCCCCTCGGGCCTTATTGCTTAAATATACCCCGGCTAAGGGCTGTACTTATGCAGGACGGGAAGTGGAATGCCTGGATACAGCCCTTAGCAGTGGTATATTGGCCATATATCACAACCCCCTGAGGTGCCTTAATGCTATTATAAACTGGTTACCACCATAAATACAACAGTAAACAAGTATTTCTGTTTCAGCCAATCAGCATCCAGGACCCAAACTACCCAGTTTATAATATGCAATAAAATCTATATTTATATATAATTCATGGCGGCACACCTATAACATAGTATGTGGCATAGACCTAATATAACACTATGCTATATGGGCCGGTTTTCCCCGAATGTCCATTGAAATAGCTTTTTGGCCCTGGAGGCTTAATCTGGGTCCAGGAAACTGGCCCTATGTGTGGTGTGTTGCAGTATAACTGTCATTGCATGCTCTCTTACCAGTCACAGAGGCCACCCCGGAGGACCCCATCTCCAGGGCAAAGGGGTTGGTCACCTGAACCATCCTCTTCTCTGGGACAGGCAAGACTGACTCAGTCTCATCAGAGCTACGAAGAATCACTGGGACATCGAAACCAAACCTATGGGGGACGAGGTGGAGCAGCACAGAACATTTGAATGGAGATATTCCATTATGTTGTGTGTGTATAAGAGATCAGACAAGATTGTTGAAGTAGCCTATATAACAACTTGATAATTTGATATTGCACGCACACCAATTTTTATAAAAGTTTATATCGTCCCATTTCTGATTTTAAATAAAGCTCTCTAATAGCCTACCTTATGAAAAGTATGACAATTTGTGTGGAACATAAAAAAATTAACTTTTGCCAACCACCATAAAACGAGTAGACAACCGTGCAGAAAAGTGAACATTACAGTAAACTTCAGAGGCAATGTTACTATGTTTCAGTTTCTCGAGTGCCATGTTTATCCAACGCTACAATGTTTCATTTTCGCGCGTGCCAAATATTGTATCACTGTATGTTGTCACGTGAGGTGTCAATGTAGCAATAATGGTGTGCTGTCAAATGATCAACGCCTTTTGCCATCTTTATTACAGCGAAAGAGAGGAGGAATTGGGCTTTACTGAACACAATATAAACATGACTGACTTCTAAATGTAGGCACAGATACGACAGATAGCTAGCAACGTTATGTGTAGGCTAAAATAAGCCCTTCATTCAATAATAATAGCCTAATGTTGTTGTCAATGCAATTTCATGAACCTACCAGCCGAGGACCATGGCGGCGGTAACAACGAAACATAAGGATATGACACTAATGTAAAATAAAGGAGAATATTCATACAACATAACTAGAAACACGGCTGCCATTTTTAATCTGGCTAACGATAAATAAACCGATTTATGATCAAACCCGTGGATAAAAAAGACATTCGTATCCTCCATAGCAGGCACTTCCGTCACTACGGTGTCCCGTGCACATGCCCTGATGCGCATTTTTTCGCGCATTTGGGAGGAGCACGTAGCCGACCATCTGTAATAAGCAAACCGCAGATAGCCATGCGAATGGAATAGGTGAACAGATAGATTTACTGTCAGGAACAAAATGTGCTATCTATCAATCATTTCAAGAAGTCTCAATTTCGGTAGCCTATTTCTGGGAGAGAGTGGATGAACCTGCGCACAGATTGTGGCATTTGCGGTAGGCAAGGAGAAGGTTTTGAAACCGTTAGTCCCGGACCTATCAATGACAGTCCATTAGGTAAGCAAAAGGCACAGAGAAATGAGGTTGAGGACGTAGGCTAGGCTATATTGTTTATTTAGGCAATAGGCTGCTTTTTTATTGTCAAGTCATGAGCAATTTTAAGGACATTAAGTCGACCTCCCGTCAACTGAGCTCGGATAATAATTCCGTGAGCAGCAATGACTGGGATATGGCCAATGATGTGTTTGTGACCTGCTACGAGGACCCGATGGGAGAGAATATACACGGGGAGATGGACTCGGTCCAGTCCGGCTTGGAAATACACCTGCCTCCGCTGCTGCTAGGCGATCACCGTTTATCTCAGGACGGCATGATATTGGGCCTAGTGGAGGAAGCTTACTCGGGCTATCACCCTCTCCCAGACTCAGGGACAGAATACTTGGATATCACAAACGACCTGAACTACACCGAAAGTGATGGGAATGTGACTATAAAGAAACGTAACCGCTCCACCAGTTCCAGGCACCGCGGGGAGGTAGTCACCGAGTTGGGACCAGAGGAAGTGCGATGGTTCTACAAAGAGGACAAGAGAACCTGGAAGCCATTTGTTGGACACGACTCTTTGAAAATTGAAGTCATTTACCGCAAATTATGTGAACTAAATCCCTGCAAGGTCAAATGTCGGAGTCCCACCACCGAACCAGAGGATGCCAGTGTGTCGTCCACGGGTTCCGAGCCCAAACCGGAAGATGTGGCGGAGGGGGGAGCTGTCCAAGCGGAGCCGGCGACAGGGGACGCAGAGGGTGGAGGGGACAGAGAATGCGAGAAAGATGAACTCGACCTGGATTCCATAAGTGTCAACGTTGAGGCTGTTTGCGTCAGAGGTGGTCTCTACGAAGTGGACGTCAAAGAGAAGGAATGTTACCCCGTCTACTGGAACCGTGAGTAGCCTATTCTTATCACTATAGATGATTCTTCTCTCCCTCACTGTTTGTCTTGTTAATCCTGATTATATCACACTGATCCCCAGTTCTATTCAATATGGCTGCCATAACAGTCCCAAACCCTTCAGAGCACAGATAGAGCATCTGATACTGCCCATTCAATAGAGTTGGACCGACATCACCATAACCACAGTGTAACCCCTCTGTATGTCCACAGAGCAGGACTGTATTCCTGTGATGAGGGGTCAGTGGTTCGTCGACGGCACTTGGCTTCCCCTGGAGGAGGACGAGAGTGACCTCATCGAGCTGGAGCACCTTGCCCATTTCCGGGGGCACCAGATGAGGGAGACCTACGAGGACGCCATTGAAGTGGTGACCACCACAGTGGGCAACAAGGACGGTAAAGTGGATGGACTCAATGGCAAGTGGGACATGGGCGTGCCGCCGTGTGGGGCGTCGGGTGTGACAGTGTCGATGAAGGGTGCATGTGAATGATATGAATGAACACACACACACACCACTTTCACACTGGTTCTGCACCCAAAAAACAAACATTTAGAATAAAGAGAGAACAAAACCTAGCTAGAACATCGCACATGGCTACGCAAAAGCATATGGCATATACTGCTTCCAAGTGCTTTCAATGAACCTGTGCCGTACTACAGACAACACAGGCTACTGTGCAGCACTACAGGAAGTGAATCACTATACTGTGTGCAGGCTGTCTTTCTTTAGTGTCAAAACCATTTAGGCATTTAGGCCAACGTCACAAAAAAGCTCTGGTCAGCTGACCTCCTTTTAGCCGAGCTCAGCAAAACCAGGGGGACATTCAGAAGGTCACCTGAAAGTGAATACAAACTGTGTCATAGTTAAAATGGACGGCTTGCATAAAAGAAAAACAAGCGATTCTTATTGAATAAGTTCATATCTGTTTGGGACCATTTTCTTCCATTTAGTAACTACTGAACATTACCACTGTTTAAGTGCGTGCAAGTGGGATTTCTCCAAACGTCACTGGAGACTTAATTCACATTAACGGAATGAAGTTATTAGGTCTATGTTAATTACTGTTCCTCGTATTCCTCCAGCAATCCACAGTTTGAAACTAAGCCGAAGCCATGTGGACTGGCACAGTGTGGACGAGGTGTATCTCTACAGTGACGCCACCACCTCCAAGATCGCACGGACTGTCACCCAGAGACTGGGCTTCTCCAAAGGTTTTTATTCCCACTGACATGAAATAGGAATCCTCTGTGTTTCAGTGCCTACAATATGTTGTGTAACACCTTACTTAAAACCTGCAGGTACAATGCAACCTATTATTGTTATAATGCATTATAAGAATTGTCATAAGCATGTATGAACCCCTTATAATGTCTCATCATCTCATAATGATCCTGACTAAGAACTAGCAGTCTTTTGTGGGATTTGCTCAAATACTTTGTTTTGGTACTGTATAATAATAATAATAATATGCCATTTAGCAGACGCTTTTATCCAAAGCGACTTACAGTCATGCGTGCATACATTTTTGTGTATGGGTGGTCCTGGGGATCGAACCCACTACCTTGGCGTTACGAGCGCCGTGCTCTACCAGCTGAGCTACAGAGGACCACATATATATAACTGTATATAACTGTACAGTTACAGTAGGCTAATCAAGTTCAAGTTTTTATTTACACTAATATGGCATTCAATACAAAGTGTAATCCATGCGCGTACAACATATGAAATGGATAGGAGGATAAAATCCAGCAATTTTAGAGTGACTCATTAATGAGCAGAAGTATGGGATGGGTGATCTTTTGTACCGTTCAGTTCTCAACTTTGGTATACTGTTGTCAGTTGGTTTTCTCCAGCGGGTGTTCCTGCCCTTCACTGTGTTTCCCTGTGCACTTGTATACCGTATAAGAGCTGGTTTACTTCCTCCTCAGCCGGCAGTAGTGGGACGCGTCTCCATCGGGGCTATGTGGAGGAGGCAGCGCCCGAGGACACCCCACCCGAAACAACACACATCGTCTTTGTGGTGCACGGGATTGGCCAGAAGATGGATCAGGGCCGTATCATCAGGAATACGAGCATGTGAGTTACAGGAACAAGGAAGTCTGTGATGAAATTGTATAAAATCCTCTCAGACTCTGTCATTGGGTTTTATACCATCTAATATGTTTATAAATAGTATTATTATGGGGAAAGTGAGCAGAGTGGTTAATGAGCAGTTATTAACACCTATGTTTTGCATTCTAAGGCATTAATAATGCACTTATAATGCTTCACAAAGAGGGTATTCATAGGAAGTATTACCAAACATTCTTGTTAATGTATTTTTTCTTAATGTGGATCTGTGTCGGTGCCATTGCTCGTCTATAGGATGAGGGAGGCTGCTAGGAAGATGGAGGAGAAGCATTTTTCTGATCGTTCCACAGAACACGTGGAGTTCCTTCCTGTGGAGTGGAGGTCCAAACTGTGCCTGGATGGAGGTATGTGTGGCCACACCCACTTTGTGACCTATTGAACACCTAAGTGGTCGAAACGTTGTCTGTGGTAGCATAGATTGCAGGGTGTGGTGTCTGTTCTTATCATGTGAGTAACAGTGGATGTATTTGTGTAATATTTTCCCACATCTACTTTGTACTTCACTTTCAATTAGTTCTAAGAGGTAAATGCAGTAACAACAGCTGTTGTTGTGTAATAAAGACAAACAAATTAACCTGTAAACCCACTGGTCTGTTTGTGCTTTAGCCGTAATGCATGACAACAATACAACATTTGGTTACTGTACATTCTGTATAGGACTAGGTTTCTCACCAGACGGGTTGAAATGTGTTTTTTGTTGATGACTTCGGCTGTGTGTGTGTGATGTTTGTAGACACGGTGGATTCCATCACTCCAGACAAGGTTCGCGGACTCAGGGACATGCTCAACAGCAGTGCCATGGACATCATGTACTACACCAGCCCTCTGTACAGAGACGAGGTGAGATCCCCCTCTCTCTCTCTCTCTCTCTCTCTCTCTCTCTCTCTCTCTCTCTCTCTCTCTCTCTCTCTCTCTCTCTCTCTCTCTCTCTCTCTCTCTCTCTCTCTCTCTCTCTCTCTCTCTCTCTCTCTCTCTCTCTCTCTCTCTCTCTCTCTCTCTCTCTCTCTCTCTCTCTCTCTCTCTCTCTCTCTCTCTCTCTCTCTCTCTCTCTCTCCTCCCCCCCACCCCCCCAATCTATAGTATGCAATGTCTGTCAGCTGTAGACAACTATAGGGCCCCACTGGTCACTGTGAGTATAGACATGTACAGTAAACATATGATACTGTCCACTTTCACATTCCATATGTCTGTGTCCACTTTCACACGCGCGCGCATATGTCCAATGCATATTTTAACACACACACAAACATATCATGTGTTGCATTGTACAATCTAATTTGTCATACTGTTTGTCTCTGTAGATCACTAAGGGTCTAACTCAGGAGCTGAATCGTCTCTACAGTCTCTTCTGCATGCGGAACCCTGAGTTTGGGGAGAGTGGCAAGGTGTCCATCGTGTCCCACTCCCTGGGTTGTGTCATCACCTTCGACATCATGACAGGCTGGGACCCGGTACGCTTCCGTCATGAAGAACTATGGGCCGACCCAGAGGAGATGCAAGAGCGCTGGCCAAGCTACCAGGAGCGTCAACTACAAGAAGAGATGAGATTCACACGACTCAGGTAGGTAGACACTCACTAGCCAGCGTCATATTCATTAAGCACCAAACGGATGAACACGACCCAGTGGTCACCCAGTCGCCCACTGTAATTTGTCCCCAGTGTTGAATGTTTATGTTTCATTTATAGTTGTGTGATAATGTTGTGTTACATTCATGTCTATAGGTTACGAGATTTGGAAAATCAGTTTGCTGGGTTGCAATCCCCATCATCTGAAGGCTCTTCTTCAGCCTTGAAATTTAAGGTGACGTCGACATTCAATATTCCATTCCTTCTGATTGTTGTGACAGACATATTGAGCTGGGAATTAACCCTTTGTTCTCCTCTGATGTTCTCTGTGCCGTTTATTTGCTTCTAGGTGGAGAACTTTTTCTGCATGGGTTCTCCCCTGGCCGTGTTCTTGGCGTTGCGAGGGATCCGACCGGGGAACAACGTGACCCAGGATCACATCTTACCCAAATCCATCTGTCAACGTCTCTTCAATGTCTTTCATCCTACTGACCCTGTGGTGAGCCAACCAACCAAATCCAGACAGTAGAGTCATTCAGTCATGCAGTCAGTCACTGATGGTATACTGTAGTATACCTATAAAAGATTGGAAGGTGAAAGGGGAAGGGCTTTGGTAGAGGCTTTGGGAGGGGTTGACACTTACCTGCCGTTTCCGCCTCCAGAATCACATCAAGCGGCTAGCTAGTGCAGGCAAGATCTGGTTCTGGGTTCCAGTATGGAGATTGCTGATGGCATGATGGATGTGCTTAATGATGCCTATGGCTGTATTTTCAGGCCTACCGATTGGAGCCCCTGATCTTAAAGAACTACAGTAACATTTCACCTGTCCAAATACACTGGTGAGTAGTGGATTGAGTATGTTATTTTGAATATATTACTTCACAGTCAGTACACACACACACAGACACAGACACAGACACAGAGAGAGATTGGGAACAGCAAAGATTCCGCGGAAGAGCAGCGCCCCTGGAGCAGTGTTGTACGAATCAGGAATTTGCATGTTTGTGAATGACGTATATATTGTGACTGGGTTGTACAGGTATAACACATGTAGTCCGACACCGTACGACCAGATCCGTCCCACGCTGCTCAACCCTGCACTGAAGGAGAGAGCATCCATCTCGGACACAGAGAGCCTCCCCAGCCCCTGTACCTCCCCCCCTCAGGCCCGAAGACACTACGGAGAGTCCATCACAAACCTGGGGAAAGCCAGCATTATGGGTGAGAGAGGGAGGGAGTGAGGGGAAGGGAGAGACATAGGGACTTTCTGTGGTGGATTCTTTCTTTTTTATCTTATAGATGTTTTTTTATTTTGGACTTTCCTGAAATCGCCTAGTGGTCCTAATGGAGAGAGTGGGCCGTTAGGTCCTAGTGGAGAGAGTGGGCCGTTAGGTCCTAGTGGAGAGAGTGGGCCGTTAGGTCCTAGTGGAGAGAGTGGGCCGTTAGGTCATAGTGGAGAGAGTGGGCCGTTAGGTCCTAGTGGAGAGAGTGGGCCGTTAGGTCCTAGTGGAGAGAGTGGGCCGTTAGGTCCTAGTGGAGAGAGTGGGCCGTTAGGTCCTAGTGGAGAGAGTGGGCCGTTAGGTCCTAGTGGAGAGAGTGGGCCGTTAGGTCCTAGTGGAGAGAGTGGGCCGTTAGGTCCTAGTGGAGAGAGTGGGCCGTTAGGTCATAGTGGAGAGAGTGGGCCGTTAGGTCCTAGTGGAGAGAGTGGGCCGTTAGGTCCTAGTGGAGAGAGTGGGCCGTTAGGTCATAGTGGAGAGAGTGGGCCGTTAGGTCATAGTGGAGAGAGTGGGCCGTTAGGTCATAGTGGAGAGAGTGGGCCGTTAGGTCATAGTGGAGAGAGTGGGCCGTTAGGTCATAGTGGAGAGAGTGGGCCGTTAGGTCATAGTGGAGAGAGTGGGCCGTTAGGTCCTAGTGGAGAGAGTGGGCCGTTAGGTCCTAGTGGAGAGAGTGGGCCGTTAGGTCCTAGTGGAGAGAGTGGGCCGTTAGGTCATAGTGGAGAGAGTGGGCCGTTAGGTCATAGTGGAGAGAGTGGGCCGTTAGGTCCTAGTGGAGAGAGTGGGCCGTTAGGTCCTAGTGGAGAGAGTGGGCCGTTAGGTCCTAGTGGAGAGAGTGGGCCGTTAGGTCCTAGTGGAGAGAGTGGGCCGTTAGGTCCTAGTGGAGAGAGTGGGCCGTTAGGTCCTAGTGGAGAGAGTGGGCCGTTAGGTCCTAGTGGAGAGAGTGGGCCGTTAGGTCCTAGTGGAGAGAGTGGGCCGTTAGGTCATAGTGGAGAGAGTGGGCCGTTAGGTCATAGTGGAGAGAGTGGGCCGTTAGGTCCTAGTGGAGAGAGTGGGCCGTTAGGTCCTAGTGGAGAGAGTGGGCCGTTAGGTCCTAGTGGAGAGAGTGGCCCGTTAGGTCATAGTGGAGAGAGTGGGCCGTTAGGTCATAGTGGAGAGAGTGGGCCGTTAGGTCATAGTGGAGAGAGTGGGCCGTTAGGTCATAGTGGAGAGAGTGGGCCGTTAGGTCATAGTGGAGAGAGTGGGCCGTTAGGTCATAGTGGAGAGAGTGGGCTGTTCGGCAAGAACAGACCCACCCACATACACTACATGGCCAAGAGTATGTGGACACCCCTTCAAATGAGTAGATTCGTCTATTTCAGCCACACCCGTTGCTGACAGGTGTATAAAATCGAGCACACAGTCATGCAATCTCCATGGACAAACACTGGCAGTAGAATGGCCCGTACTGAATAGCTCAGTGACTTTCAACGTGGCACCGTCATAGGATGCCACCTTTCCAACAAGTCAGTTTGTCACATTTCTGCCCTGCTAGAGCTGCCCCGGTCAACTGTAAGTGCTGTCATTGTGAAGTGGAAACGTCTAGCAGCAACAAAGGCTCAGCCGCGAAGTGGTAGACCACACAAGCTCACAGAACAGGACCACCGAGTGCTGAAGCGCGTAAAAGTCGTCTGTCCTACCGAGTTCCAAACTGCCTCTGGAAGCAATGTCAGCACAATAACTGTTCGTCTGGAGCTTCATGAAATGAGTTTCCATGGCCGAGCAGCCGCACACAAGCCTAAGATCACCATGTGCAATGCCAAGCGTCAGCTGGAGTGGTGTAAAGTTTGCCGCCATTGGACTCTGGAGCAGTGGAAACGCATTCTCTGGAGTGATGAATCACGCTTCACCATCTGGCAGTCCGACGGACAAATCTGGGTTTGGCAGATGCCAGACCATTTCTGTGCGTCCAACTATGTGGCAACAGTTTTAGGAAAGGCCCTTTCCTGTTTCAGCATGACAATGCCCCCGTGCACAAAGCGAGGTCCATACAGAAATGGTTTGTGGAGATCGGTGTGGAAGAACTTGACTGGCCTGCACAGAGCTCTGACCTCAACCCCATCGAACACCTTTGGGATGAATTGGAACGCCGACTGCGAGCCAGGCCTAATCGCCCAACATCAGTGCCCGACCTCACTAATGCTCTTGTGGCTGAATGGAAGCAAGTCCCCACAGCAATTTTCCAACATCTAGTGGAAATCCTTCCTAGAAGAGTGGAGGCTGTTATAGCAGCAAAGGGGGGAACCAACTCCATATTAATGCCCATGATTTGGGAATGAGATATTGGACGAGCAGGTGTCCACATACTTTTGTATATATTTAATTTTGTGGAAAGATCTCATTTGATCTCGCTGAAACAGAAGTAGCTTGCATAGCTGATGTAACAGCAAGCCAAGCACAAAATCAATGCCCAGAAAACACAGCCTCAACAAATCAATGGAGAGCAATTAAGTCTCGTCACAGGGATTGACACTATAGGACTTCTGATTTATATATTTCCTTTATTCATGATTAGATGTTTTTTTTTAAAGAACACTTTTCAGTATAGGACCAAGTCTAAGGCAATGATTTGTAAATTCATGGGTGTGCTATGTACAGTATGAATGTTATTGTGTTTTCCTGCCTATATCTGTGAGGAGACGTTACTTGATTGATATGTCCTGTGCTGTGCTGTGCTGTGATGTGCCATGTGTGTTTGTATGTGTGTGTGTCTGTGTCTGTCCATCTTTGAGTTTCACTGTGTTCTCCATCTCGGCAGGTGCGGCCAGTCTCGGGAAAGGCATTGGTGGGATCTTCTTCTCCCGCTTCTCACGCTCAAGTGGTCAGGTGGGCAGCGTGGAGGAGGAGCCTTCTGATTCGGAGAGTGGGGTCTTGGAGATGGATAATGCCGTATCAGGAGAGGAGGGCGTGGCTATGGAGTTAGAGAAGTTACCTGTAGTAGAGGAGACAAGGGAAATAGAGCCCTCCATGTCTCGGTCCACCTCGGCTATCCTGGAAAACACCACATGTACGTATCAGGGATGGAAATGAAGCTAGCCCATGGCTAGTACTTTTCAGACCGGGCTAGTAGAAAATGTGTCCAACTAGCCCACCGGTTAGTGACATTTTTTATTTTCAATTATCGCAGGGCATAGATTTTGGACCCGGGTAAAAATGTCAGTCTAGCCCAGCTGGCCAGTGCCCAAAGTCCTTGAAGACATACTCCAGAACTTTGGCGACTACTAAGTATTTTTTAAACATCCTGCTTTGGGCTGGATGTGTCAATGTTTAGTTCAGACGTGGGCCAGCCCCCTAGCAATTCGAGTTTTAGCCAATGAGCTTCTGGTACTCGCCATTTGAGTGACAACTAGCAAGATGACCACACAACAGAGCAAGAGAGAGCAATGACGTGGTACACATATTTGCACATACTGTATGTGATGTAATACACAATTTACGTGGACCATTTTTGGCTCGTAAGTCCTACTTTCAGAACTACTGGCTAAAAAGTATATAAAAGTACCAGAGAATCTCTTTCAGTAAATTCCATCCCTGTCGATGACGGATCAAATATATTTTTTAAATATATATTCTTTAACTTTTTACCCCTTTTTCTCCCCAATTTCGTGATATCCAATTGGTAGTTACAGTCTTGTCCCATCGCTGTACCGACTTGGGAGTGTCGAAGGTCGAGAGCCATGCGTCCTCCGAAACACGACCCTGCCAAGCCGCACCGCTTCTTTGACACACTGCTCGCTTACCCCGGAAGCCAGCCGCACCAATGTGTCGGAGGAAACACGGTGACCGAAGTGAGCGTGAATGCCCCAGCCCGCCACAAGGAGTCGCTAGAGCGCGATGGGACAAGGACATCCCGGCCGGCCAAACCCTCCCCTAACCCGGACGATGCTGGGCCAATTGTGCACCGCCTCATGGGTCTCCCGGTCGCGGCCGGCTGCGACACAGCCCGGGATCGAACCCGGGTCTGTAGTGACTCCTCAAGCACTGCGATGCAGTGCATGACGGATCTATTTAACTGAAGCACTTACCCTAGTGCTTCCCCCACAGACCTGGATCAAATATGTATTGCAAATACTAAATACTTGAGGTGTGCTTGATTTAGTTTGTCAGGCGTAATCAATCAACCAATCATTCAACCAATTAACCAATCAAATGTATGTGTAAAACCCTTATTACTGCAGTTGTCACAAAGTGCTTTTACAGTAACCCGGCCCTAGAACCAAGCAAAGGCAGAAGTCAGAGGACAGTAGCCAGGAAAACCTCCTTGAAATGAAGAAATCTAGAAACTGTGCCCTGTAGTATAACCAAACATGTATCATAAGTGCAAACTCATGCTAGGCCAGCTAAATAAAGCGTTAGTATATAAAGTATTTGAAAAACCCAGGTCTGCTCCCTCATATTGTTATCGGAAAGCAGCAGTGAACTTTACTATGCACTATGCCCTTTTGACAGAGGTTTCCCTATTGCCTGTTCTAGTTGTGTTTTGTTATGGTGTCTATGGCTAGTATTAAAAGGGTTTGTGGGTGTGTTTGTTTTAACTCTGTCTTTCTTTGTGTTACAGTGGAGTTGGAGAGGCGCATTGACTTTGAGCTGCGAGAAGGCATGGTGGAGAGCCGCTATTGGTCGGCGGTGACCTCGCACACAGCCTATTGGTGTTCACACGACGTGGCACTGTTTCTTCTCACCTTCATGTATAGACAGGAGTATCCCACTCAGCTCTCTGAGGATAACCCAGAGTTATCCTAACCCACAGCCAACACACACACACACACACACACACAGACACAGAGAGAGAGAGACACACACACACACACACACACACAGAGAGACACACACACTCTTTTCCCCTCTCCCTCAACACATATAATAGTCTCCCAGTGTACACACAGATCTTGCGACCAGACCGATGAGACATAACTGTGTATCAGAGACCACTTCACAGCCTGCGGTCAACCTGTGGTAAGCCTGTGTTCATCTCCTCAGAGACTGTTCCCTTTACCCTATGGTCCTAATAGTGACTGTTCCTCATATACCCACCCTGTGGGTTTATTGAAGACTACCGCCCAGGCACACACGAAGACTGTTCCTCTTTCCTGCGACTAAATGATGACTCTAGGACCAAGCATCTGTCAATGTTCATTATCTTGGACTCAGCAGCGACTGTGTTGGTGTCGGACACAGCTTTGACTGGGTCTGTATGACTCATGAAACTGTAGCCATGCCTCAAGCCTAACCTCCTCTCACAACTCCCAGCATCAACACTCATTCAGATGTTTAGCCTGTTGAGAGAGTTACATCCAAATGCATCCCTTAGAACATTGAAACCCATTTGATTTCATCATTTGATTTCAACCCGTCAGGTCGATCAAAGTGGATTGTTACGGAAGGGTTGATTGTCCGTTCAGGATAGTTTGACCAGGCTAGGCTTAAAGCCCCTTTATTGATGACGACATTGGACTGGAGCATATGGTAGACTAAATAGAATGCAGCCCTATAGACTAACAGTACTGCTATGCTGATGTCTGGAGGCACCAGATTAGAATATGTGGTGGTACCATGTTTACACTAACTGACTAACTGAAGGTTCCTATAAGGGATGGTGGACAGATGCTAATGTTGAGTACACAACTTTAACAAAGTTGCCAAATACCGTTTTTGTTTATATTTCATAACTTAATGGCAGGTTCGGTCTCTTGGCTGATCCACCCATTGGAAGACCACATAATTGTTTTGTTCTACTGTGAATTGATAGCTTGATAGAGCAGAGCACTACTATATGTGTTTGTACTACTAACACTGACATGTTGCACATAATGCAGTAACTTTCTGCTTTCTAGGTCAGGCAACAAACAAGAGAGACAACATATCAGTAAAACAAGGCATGAAGGACCCATGCAAAATGTTTCATTTACATCCAAGTAACTAAAGAGAGTTGCAGTGGAGAGGACTGGATAATACACTATACTTCTATTTCTAATACATTATTAGACTCAATAACGACACTGGTTAAAATGAAAATGAAGCATGCAGTATGTACCTAAATAGGGAGGAATATGCTTTGCTTAGGATTGTCTTGCTGTTAGTGAGGGATCGTAGCATGCAGGCTCATTTGGGGGGGTTACTTCATGATTTGTTAAAGGCTTTTAGCAAATGAATTACACTAACATCAAATGACATCACTTACATCGGATCTCTCTGCCAAAATCAAGCTTGCCATCAGGATTTTTTTTATATGATCTGTGTAAACACAGCAGAGTTGTTTTTACACAGTATGAGTTAGGATGACTTTTTACTTCCTTGTGAATGTTAGCTATTTAATTTCTCCTCAGATGTGTTTGAAAGCCTCCCTTGTTAGGTCAGACTGTCAGATTCCTAGGTATGCTACTCTATCATCCCAATGCCTTGGCTCTAACACCTGATTCCCACTATAGGGCCGACCTAAACTAAACTGTGCTGGCACAGATATTTTATTTTCACATTGTCCTTTCTAGCATGGTTCTAACAACTATGGTGGATACCTAACCAGACCAGGCCAGTACAACTCAGCTTAGTTTGGCTAAGTAGTGTGAAAGGCCTCTTACCCATGGTTCTCTCCTTGGTTCTGCATATCCTTGTTTACATGTCATCCCACTGGGCACAGACGTCAATTCAACGTCTATTCCACGTTGGTTCAACGTAATTTCATTACGTAATAATCATGGCTTGAACAGAGCAAATAGAATGGCATAAACACATGGAAACCATTTGATACCATTCCATCAATTCCGCTCCAGCCATTACCACGAGCCCGTCCTCCCCAATTAAGGTGCCATCAACCTCCTGTGCTAAGGAAATTGAATTGTGATTATGTTGTGGGTCGTCCACCCTTCAGTTGTGGGTCGTCCACCCTTCAGCTGTATTCCCTTTTGCCTTCCACCAGAGGACACTATTTTTATGTCATGTCTCCTCTCCACTCACTGTCCAATCCACTCATTACTCACTATTTTTAACGGTCGTCACTAGTTACCACAGCCACAAAGTCATAAACCCCGCCTAATTCTGAAATGTATCTTCTTAAAATGTGATTTAAAACCTAACCCTAACCACACTGCTAACCTTATGCCCAACTCTAACCTTAAATGAAGACCAAAAAGCTCATTTTTGTTTGTTTTCATGAATCTTTACGATAGCCAATATTGACTTTGTGGATGTGGTAACTAGTGGAAACCAATTTTAACCTGTGTTTCGTTCCCTCTTCAAATTAATAACGTGGTGCTTAACCTTGGTAAACCTTTTGTTTTACATTAAAATAGATCTCTACAGCTGTCTGTCTGTGGTCTCAGTTCATTCAACATTAGGCCTACTTTTGAAAAAATAAAGTCGAGCCATATAAGTGAGCTTTGGATATAGTGTCATGGCAAATTCAAGTTTTTAAAGGGGCAATCAGCTGTTGCTACATCCATATTTTGACTTATAAATTAATGATATGTACCCACTGATTCAGCTGTCGTACCCTATCAGAACCCCAAATATAAACTTGTTTTACTTCATTGTTTGTAAACAAAAAATGTAAAAACAAACACTATATAGCCTCAAAACATGGTTAAAACTATAATTTTGATATCATGGATCCTTACATCCATAGCTCTGTCTATGCATTGGAGAGTGAATACATTTACCCAGTCCAATCCCTCAGCTTTTTACCAAACCAGGGGTGGGGTGCAATGGTCATTGTTTCTACTGCTGATTGCCGCTTTAAAGTATGACTTTGAGAGAGCAACCTGCAAAGAATAAGCCTACAAAGAATTATGGTAAACCAAGATTAAAATTATTTATTGTATGAGTTTCAACCCAATAAATCAATTCTCCCACGTGACTTCTAACTTGTTGAAATGGGATGTCTCCAGATAGATACGCCTTCTCCGCAAGCCACGCGGTTGTTGTGTGACTCTAGACCCGAAATTTAACTCGGATTCTAAACCTTGACGCGGTTGATTAGAGGGGGCAGCCTGACAGTTATAAAAGGCAGTGGAGTCGTTCGGTAATCAGACTAGCTAGTTCTGCGTCTTGGTGGAGTAAAACAACAAAACAGGTATTGTAAACGATACTTACTTTCTTCTCTCTTAGTTGTCTGTCGAGGGATGCTAAAGAATAATCGATAAAGCATTTGGGGATTTTTATGATTAATTTAATCAAATGTAATCGAATAAAGAGTACCCATGACGCATTAAGCTGATTCAAATGAATTTATCCCCCACTCTTACAGGTGTGAAGTTTCCCTTTCACTAACTACAATACAGATTGTTACACCAGATAATGTGATTTAACCAAAGAGATTTGGTATCCATTACTGGGAGTTACAGGATAGGTACTGTTTGGTGTAACACTGAGAATTTTCGACCAACCTTGGCGATACTGTCTTCGTCCTTGATTTGTAGAAACTGGGGTCTCATAAAGTGTCCAGTTGCAGTGGGTCCGTTTGAATTTGCTCCATGAAGAAATCCAACAATGTGTACGCCGCCAGCTTGTCTATTTCAAGTCATCTCTCATTGATCGAGACAGGTGGCTATCATCATGACTTGCGGCACTTTGGGGTGGACACCCACCTGTCTAGAAAAGTATCTGCGCTACACTAAACATTACCTATCCTGTAACAACCAGTAATGGAATACCAAAAATATTTGTTACACCAGATAATGTGATTTAACCAATCTTTCACCTATGGTGATCACTCTGAGTCAAGGTGTCATTCATTTGGAATACAATACACTAAGCATATGACTCACGAGTAAAATACTCAATATTTTCCCCCATCAATCTGTCCTTCTTTTTTGTCCATTACCTATCTGGCATCCAGATCCACTATGAATATCCAGTCAGCTATCAACAGGGAGGTGTTTGCCCCCCGGGATGAGAGGATACTAGTGGCTGTGGAGGTTAAGAGGAGACCGAAGAAAAGACTTTCCTTTCTGCCCACTGGAGGCAAGGCAGGATATATAACATACATCTGTCTGTCAGGTAGGCTACTGTAACAGATTTCTTTCAGCTGGAACCAGTGTGACTTGAATTTTAAGTCCACAAAAAGACTTGTTGCTCTGCTGTATAAATGATATTGTTCAGGATTAAAAGGCTGCATTGTTTAACCATCTCATGGTGGAATTATCTGAATGGAAGGATGCACAGCTATTCATCATGTTGCAATCAGGACATTGTGCTGCTGGCTATCTAATACCACTGAGTCTGACATTGTCAGAGGACATGGATCCTATAACTGAGCAGGAAGGATCACTTGCGTGTTATTTAGATGTTCAATGTCACTCACTACATCCATAGTAGCTATTGTTACTGTGATGAAGTCACCCAGAGCCATGGGCATTCACTGCCCCAGTGTCCCTTGAGGGACTCTTCACCCCGTCCCAATTACACCACTGACGGATGAGTGACTAGTGTCCTCAGCTGGCACTGCCAGTCTCCCCCCATTTACAAATCCTCATATTGTGTGTACAAGAGAAACCACTGAAGAAGAATGGGCATTGGCGGTCTGTTTGTTGATCTGTGATGGTGACTGGTCCCGTGTGTGTATGTCCAATGTTTGATAAAAATGAAACACACATTTAGTAGTGGAAAGTGAATCCTGAATCTCTTCTTTATATCCTGTCTTCATTGTAGTACTGAGTAGATTTACTTCTACATTTTGGGGTTTTATGAAGTGTGCTTACTTTCATATTTCTAACCCATGACCCCTCCTAATCCCCCCAGTGACCAATAAGAGGCCAGCTCAGCTCCTCATCACCAAGGTCAAGCGGTTTGGAGGCTCCGCCCCCTTCACAAGGAGGTCACAGTGGAGCGTGGAGCAGCTCCGCCAGGTCGATGGCATCGACCCCAACAAGGTGACATCATCATAGAGCTAGTATAGATGTGATATTCTGTGTAGTGTTTTTTAAATTTAATTCTATAGATCTTAGCCTGTACTGCCTACACTCTCTGTTGGAAGCCCTGTATCCCAGACCCATCCATTTCATTCCTCTTTCCTTAGCCACTCTCCCTGTTAATTTGCATATTCACATGCGCTTCTGCCATGTTCAGTGTTGTCCCAAAGCAGAATGGATGAAAATCAGACCCTAGTATAGCCAATCAAGTCTTGATGGGTAAAGGGTTGTATTGGGATTGGAGCACCAGGATTCTGACCTGTGTTTCTGGTCGGTTGGTTTGGTCCGCTATTCTCCTCTACCGTCTTATGACCTCTCTATTGTATCCCTCATCTGTATACCCTTCTGGATCGCCCACAGGACTGCCCAGAGTTTGACCTGGTGTTTGACAACGCCTTTGACCAATGGGTGGCCAGCTCAGCGGCAGAGAAGTGCATCTTCATCCAGATCATGTACCACGCCTGTCAGACTTACTGGGAGGGCAAGGTAGGGGTCCCTGGTGGCCCGGCTAGCCCAGCTGGAGACCAGCAGAAGGACCAGAGAGCTAGTCCAGGGGGCCAGGTTAGCCCAGGGGCCCAAGGGGGCCAAAGAGGAGGTCCAGGGGCCCAGGCTAGACGGAAGAGCACAGTGGGTCCCAGGCCCCGCCAGACTGAATTTGTCAACTGTCAGTCCAAACTCACAGGAGGTAAGGGGTTGTTGAAGGAGAAGCACAGTCCGTCCCAATTCACTCCCTTCCCCTTGGTCCTAACCCGTCCATGTTTGCAGATCGACGTGCTATAGCCTAGGGGAAGTGTTAGGGCTAGGGAAATGTTAGGGAGCGAATTTGGACCAGCTGTCAGTGGGCATTATTCTGGTACCACTTCAACCATAGGAGTGGCTTATCCTCTCACCTCTCATGATATGGCAGGGACTCCAATTTCATGTTTGATTCTGTGCTGTCTATTTTACCTATTCATCATGGGTATGATACAGCTTTTATCAGTCTCATTGCTGTCATTCTAACAGATGCCTGCACTGTGAATCTGGTCATCTACCGTTGCAAGGTCTTCTTCAACCACATGAAGAAGGTGATGGTTTCAAAACAAAGCAGTCCTCTGGCTGGAGGTAAGGGAGTAACCACCCCCCCCTCCCAAATAACCAATAATTCTCTGTCATTGGGTAGCAACACAGTCTTTGCAGAAATGACAAAGTTGTATAAGGACATAGCCTTAGTGGTAGGCCTATGGTTGTATCCTTTATATTCTCATGGATTCCTAATCCTCTCTCAGGCGATTGATGGTTTTGTCTATTGTCCTCTGTAACACCTCTCTCTGCTACAGTAGAGAATGGCTCTTCTATGAGGTTGCGGCTAGATGAGTGGCGACTTTGTGTCCAAACCTCCTGCTAAAAAACAAAGGCTGGCCCTGTGAGAAGAAACGCGGCTCCCCATTCGTGTGTGTTTGTGGCACAGGGAGAGGTGCCAGGCAGTAGCAGGGCGTAGAGACGCGGCGCAACAGCAAATGTTGGGCAGTCTCTCTCCTAAGCTGACCACTCCAGGCGGTATGAAATAGCCCCCCCCCCACCACAGGCAATTTTTACCTCTCTCGACAAACATTAGTTTAGAATAAAAGAAAGCCAAGATGGCTAGCTCGACATTCTGATTCTGGCTCTTGGATGTTGTAACAAAATGTTATGCCTGTTGGGTATCTCATCTGGGTATCCCATCTCTGATGTACTACTCTCTGTGTGTTGTCATGTACAGTACTACTCTCTGTGTGTTGTCATGTACAGTACTACTCTCTGTGTGTTGTCATGTACAGTACTACTCTCTGTGTGTTGTCATGTACAGTACTACTCTCTGTGTGTTGTCATGTACAGTACTACTCTCTGTGTGTTGTCATGTACAGTACTACTCTCTGTGTGTTTTCATGTACAGTACTACTCTCTGTGTGTTGTCATGTACAGTACTACTCTCTGTGTGTTGTCATGTACAGTACTACTCTGTGTGTTTTCATGTACAGTACTACTCTCTGTGTGTTGTCATGTACAGTACTACTCTCTGTGTGTTGTCATGTACAGTACTACTCTCTGTCTGTGTTGTGCAGCAGGTCCCAGAGCAAGTCCCAGTGGGCAGCGCCCCCCAAGGGGCAGTTTGGGTAGTGTAGTCAAGAGGGCAAGCCAGGCCCTGCAGGAGCGTGGGGAAAGACTGGGCCGGGCCGAGGACAAGACGGTGGACCTGATGCACAAAGCCCAGCAGTTTGCAGACACTGCTCACAAGGTGAGACATGTCACGGTTGAATGTAAATAGTATACACGCACACGCTAACACACCACACCACACGCTAACACACCACACCACACGCTAACACACCACACGCTAACACACCACACCACACGCTACCACACCACACCACACGCTACCACACCACACCACACGCTACCACACCACACGCTACCACACCACACGCTAACACACCACATGCAAAAAAAACACACGCTAACACGCTCGCACATTCGCTGACACTCCGCGCTCGCTCGCACATTCGCTGACACTCCGCGCTCGCTCGCACATTCGCTGACACTCCGCGCTCGCTCGCACATTCGCTGACACTCCGCGCTCGCTCGCACATTCGCTGACACTCCGCGCTCGCTCGCACATTCGCTGACACTCCGCGCTCGCTCGCACATTCGCTGACACTCCGCGCTCGCTCGCACATTCGCTGACACTCCGCGCTCGCTCGCACATTCGCTGACACTCCGTGCTCGCTCGCACATTCGCTAACACTCCGCGCTCGCTCGCACATTCGCTAACACTCGGGGCCTTAGGGATACGGAGGGACGTGGGTGGGATGCTGATCACTGGGATGACGGCTCAACTTGGGATGGGGAGGGGCTTTAGCGGGGGAATTAGTGGAGAACAATTGAAGGGTTACTCCGTAGCAATGCAAATATCACGGTACAGCTATATGGACACTCAATCATTACGCTATTTTTTATTGATAAATTTACAAACATATATATAATGATAAATAGACTTGAAACTTGTATCTCATTATGGTGTATGGTGAAATAAGTATAGCCAGTTATAATTGTAATGGCTTAGCTGATAATAACAAAAGAAGAACAATATTTACATGGCTCAAAGAGAAGGAATATAATATCTATTGTATACAGGAAACTCATTCAACAATTCGAGATGAAGTAGCGTGGAAAAAAGAATGGGGGGGGGAAATATATTTCTCCCATGGGCAAAGAAATTCAAAAGGGGTGATGATATTAATTAATAGTAATTTCGATCCAAATGTGCAAATTGTCCAAATAGATACGCAAGGTAGATGGATTATTTTAAATATGGTATTGGACCATAAACAGATATGGCTCATTAACCTTTACGGACCAAATAATGATGATCCACAATTCTTTGACAATATATATAATACATTATCAAGCCTGCAAGCAACTCAAGACAATATTATTATGGTGGGGGATTATAATACTGTTTTAAATAGCTCAATGGACCGAAAAGGAAATCACACCACAAACAATCACCCACATGCTCTTAAGGAAATTGTGAATGTCATGGATACATTAGAACTAGTAGATATATGGAGGCTTAAATATGCTGATCTAGTGAGATATACATGGCGGAGACTGAATCAAGCTAGTCGTCTTGACTTCTTTCTTATCTCATTCTCGTTGGCACCAAAAGTAAAAAAAAGTGTTGATAGGGGACAGAATGCGGTCGGACCATCATATAATAGGCATATACATTACTCTGACTGAATTTCCACGTGGGCGAGGATATTGGAAATTTAATCAAAGCCTATTAGATGATAATTTATTTATAATTAGAACAAAGGAATTTATAACTGACTTTTTCCAACATAACATAGGTACAGCGAATCCCCTTATTGTATGGGACACCTTTAAATGTGCCTTTAGAGGCCATGCAATTCAGTACTCATCTCGAAAACAAAAGCAATTTAGGTCAAAAGAGTTTATACTAAGAAAGGAAATAGAAAGTCTAACAGAACAGATAGATGGCAATAAAAACTGTAACATAGAGGCTCAGAATAAATTAGAGGAAAAACAAAAAGAAATGGAAAAACTTATTCAAGAAAGATCAAGTGTAATATATTATAAAAATAAAGCAAACTGGATGGAATATGGGGAAAAATGCACAAAATTCTTTTTTAATCTTCAACATAGGAATGCTACCAAAAAGAACTTAATGAAACTAGTTACAATTGACGGAGTCACCCATAATTCACCTAATGATATTTTGAAGGAAGAAACAAAGTATTTTAAGCATATGTTTTCTTTTCAGTCGCCTCCATCTCCTCTAACTGAAGCTAATTGTAGAGATTTTTTTTCTATTGATAATGTCAAATTAACAGCCACACAGAAAGACTCATGTGAAGGTGAAATTACAGAGGAGGAACTTCTGGATGCAATTAAAGACTTTAAGTCGGGGAAAATCGAGGTATACCAAACCTTTTTTGATATACTAAGAGGACCGTTATTAGCATGTTTTAACCACTCCTATGTAAATGGTAGATTATCTGACACTCAAGAAGAAGGTCTGATCTCATTATTACTGAAACAGGATACAAGTGGAAAATATAAAGATCCAGTCCATTTACAAAATTGGAGGCCACTTACACTTCAGTGTTGTGATGCAAAAATCCTAGCAAAATGTATAGCGCATAGAATTAAAAAGGTATTGTCGGATATTATTCATTCTAATCAGACAGGTTTTTTACATGGAAGATACATTGGAGATAATATAAGGCAAGTATTGGAAACAATAGAACACTATGGAAAATATGGGAAACCAGGCCTGCTATTCATAGCAGACTTCGAAAAGGCATTTGATAAAGTTCGACTGGAATTTATATATAAATGCCTGGAGCATTTCAATTTTGGAGAATCTCTTATAAAATGGGTCAAAATCATGTATAGTAACCCTAGGTGTAAAATAGTAAATAATGGCTATTTCTCAGAAAGTTTTAAACTATCAAGAGGAGTGAAACAAGGTTGTCCACTATCGGCATATCTATTTATTGTGGCCATCGAGATGTTAGCTATTAAAATCAGATCCAATAATAATATCAGGGGATTAGAAATACAGGGCTTAAAAACAAAGGTGTCATTGTACGCAGATGATTCATGTTTTCTTTTAGATCCACAACTAGAATCCCTCCACAGCCTCATAGAGGATCTAGATACATTTTCTAACCTCTCTGGATTAAAACCAAATTATGACAAATGTACTATATTACGTATTGGATCACTAAAAAATACAATTTTTACATTACCATGTAGTTTACCAATAAAATGGTCTGATGGTGATGTGGATATACTCGGAATACATATCCCAAAGGAAATAAATGATCTCACTTCAATACATTTTAATAGAAAGTTAGCAAAAATAGATAAGATCTTACTACCATGGAAAGGAAAATACCTGTCAATTTGTGGAAAAATCACCCTGATTAACTCTTTAGTATTATCCCAGTTTACCTATTTGCTTATGGTCTTGCCTACGCCTAGCAAACAGTTTTTTAAAATATATGAGAAAAAAATATTCAATTTTATTTGGAACGGCAAGCCAGACAAAATTAAAAGAGCATATTTATATAATGAATATGAATTCGGAGGACAGAAATTATTAAATATTAAAGCATTAGACCTATCACTAAAATCTTCAGTCATCCAAAAGTTATACTTAAATCCGAACTGGTTCTCAAGCAAATTAGTAAGATTGTCTCACCCACTGTTCAAGAAAGGCCTTTTTCCCTTTATTCAGATTACAATCTCTCACTTTCAGTTATTTGAAAAGGAAATAATCTCCCAAATGTCACTATTTCTAAAACAAGCCATAGAAAGTTGGTTGCAATTTCAATTTAATCCTCCAGAAACGACAGAACAAATAATGCAACAAATATTGTGGTTAAATTCAAATATACTAATTGACAAAAAACCTTTATTTTTTGACAGAATGTTTAAAAAAGGTATAATCTTCGTAAATGATATCATCGGTAGGACTGGTGGAGTTATGTCGCACATGCAGCTAACTAAAACATATGGAAATGTCTGCTCTACCCAAAATTACAACCAAATAATTGCAGCCTTACCGCAAAAGTGGAAGAGGAAAGTTGAAGGGGGAGAAAGTAAGGAACTTGTCTGTCGGCCTTGCATTAAAGAACATAATTGGTTAAGGAAAACTGTGATAAATAAAAAAGTATATCAGTTTCACTTAAGGACCAAAGGATTGACAGCCGTCCCATATAGATTGCAAAATAGTTGGGAAGAGATCTTTGACGTACCAATCCCATGGCATAGTGTTTATGAACTGACACGCAAAACGACACCGGATTCAAAAATTAGAATCTTTCAATTTAAATTATTATATAAAATTCTTGCTACCAATAGAATGTTATTTATATGGGGGATACAATCTTCCCAGCTCTGCAGATTTTGCTGTGAAGAGATAGAATCATTAGATCATTTGTTTTGGTTCTGTCCATTTGTAGCTTGTTTTTGGACACAGGTCCAGGAATGGCTAAAGGATTGCAATATTTACCTGGAACTAACCTTGCAGATAGCATTACTGGGTGATCTGAAAAGTCATAGTCAATCAATCAATAATATAATAATACTTTTAGCAAAAATGTTTATTTTTAATTCACAATCTGTAGAAGCAATGAGAATAGAAAGGTTCAGAACTTTTGTAAAACATCACAGTATGGTTGAAATATATATGGCAAATAGAAATCCTATATGGATGGTGTTAAGAGATAGATGGGAGGTATTGAATAGAGTTGAAGGATGGGACTAATAACAAATAACAACAAATAATAACAAAGATAGCTAATAATGTAAGCATACTGTGTCCATAATAAGTATATAGGTTGTATGTTGGGAGCTTTTGGGAAAGAGCACAGTTAGAAAGATATGGCATTTAGAAGCAAACCGGATGGACATCATGAAAATGATCGGAGAGGTTGAGAGTAGAAGAAGTTCAGGAGCAAAAAAATAAATAAATATATATATATATATATCCATTTATATGGATATAGAATTATTGTAAAATTAACTCTGTCCATAAGGTGTAGATAGTAATTATAGACCGGAAGTAGAGGCCTGGGCGTTGTTGTTCACTAATTTACTCCAAGTAGGGAAAGGATGGTGGGGTTGAAAAGTAATAAAGGGGAATATATATATATATATAAACATGGGGGATTGGAAGTGATGCAGACAATTACATTGATAGAAGATACAATCTATCTGCAATATTAAGCTGATCCATCCCCCCCCAAAAAAAAAAAAAAAAAAAAAACACTCCAAGCTCGCTCGCACATTCGCTGACACTCCGCGCTCGCTCGCTCGCTCGCACATTCGCTAACACTCCGCGCTCGCTCGCACATTCGCTAACACTCCGCGCTCGCTCGCACATTCGCTAACACTCCGCGCTCGCTCGCACATTCGCTAACACTCCGCGCTCGCTCGCACATTCGCTAACACTCCGCGCTCGCTCGCACATTCGCTAACACTCCGCGCTCGCTCGCACATTCGCTAACACTCCACCCGCTAGCACACCGCACGCGCTCGCTGACACTCCGCGCGAAAGTTTCATTTCAGCCTCTGAGTTTGGTCCAGCCAAGCTCGAGACGTATGAGCAGCTTAACATTTATTATGAAGTGTGTATCATTCCACACTATGCTGTGTAGTTGACCTTGTCTAGAATGCCTACCCAATGAGTGTGCCAGAGGGCTACCAAAATCCCCCCCCTAATTTAGGCTGAGTGAATGACCATTAGGTTTTACAGTAATTGCAAGGCGATCAATTCTCATAATAAACTTTTCATTTGGAATGGAGGCATTATAAGTATACCAGCATAACACTCTCATTGATGAGATCATACGCAAGTCATTAACTACTTAAATGTTTATGTAATTGGATGACATTGGTCAGGCCCTAGAACAGCTTCAAGTGGCCCATCAAAGAGAAAATATATTTTTTATTTCAGGGGAAATTAGCTAGAATGTGAAAATGATGAGACTTTCTTTCTCCTCTAGCTGGCTCTGAAGTATTCAAACTAGAGGCAGCTCTTCCCGTGGGTCCGTGGCCCTAATTCACCTGTTGATTCTATGTAATAACTTCTATACTAATGTTGGACTGAGGCATAGTTTAGTTGAAACCCAATGGACACACTGCAATTCCTCTGTGAAGAATCCTATATGTTCTGAGAGGAGTGGTGGGTTGTGGGACTTGCTCTTAGGACTTTGACTGTGTTAAAAGGACATGGAAACCTTTACAGACTGGCAGTGGGGAGGACAGCCCAGTTATGGACCCCGGGGTTGAAGATTGACCTTTAACCTCCAGAATGGGACCTGTGGATCACATGACGGTGTCTTTTCATGGCAGAGCTAGCTGGTTTACTTCACAATTCTCCCACTGTTTGAGTGTACTTATATCTCTGCTCTGATGACAAGGATTTCAGATGATTTAAGTTTTTCAGTTTTGGGTGGTTTCACGTGTTTTTAGATATTTTAATATTGGCATATGAATTATCAGTAAACAGCTGACAATGTGATGGTGCCTTTTTTATATTTTTTGACTTTTCAGAATTCGCGTGTCTTCTCCGCTATGGAAGTATATTTCAATGGTGGTTTTGCTCATTGCATAAATAATTGATCATTTATGACTGTGAATAGGCACACTCATAGACAGCAGCTTGTGAATGTTTGCACAGACTGAATTAGATTTAGATTGATACTGGAGAACCCATTTTACCCATGTTTTTTACAAATGACACATTAATTTAATGTTTGAATGGCATTGAATGCATAAGTGTGACTATTTCAGGTTATTGCCTTAGTTTTGTCTGAGCCGGTGCAGGGGAATGAGGAACACCTGGTGAAATGTTTTTTTTAATTTCTTTGCATGGTAATGATATAGTATAGTCTTTATTTCTTTGCATGGTAATGATATAGTATAGTCTTTATTTATTTGCATGGTAATGATATAGTATAGTCTTTATTTCTTTGCACTTTCTAAAGATTACTTTATTGCATGGATTGCTATATTGCACTATAATTTGTTTGCTTCCACTATTTTTCACAGCTATATGTCTCTACTACCCTCTCCCTGCTTGCATCAAATCCATTGATTGTTCACTAATCACTATTCAAACCATTGATTAGTCACTAATCACTATTCCAAATTCAAGTTGATAATGTTACTATTTGATCCTTGTCTTTGTCTAATCATGTCTGATTAATTGATCCCCTGTCTTGTCGCTGTCTTGTCACGTATATGTCATGTTTTTTTTCTTTCTCTTGGACCATATGTGCCGTAATTACACGTCTCATGCCTTTTAAATAAAAATCTTTAATGGCTGGTTCCATGTCAGAGAGTTGAGTACAGCAGCTATAATGATGGGCTGATGTATGTAGATTAGGGCTCTTCTAGGTGAGGTGGTAAGCAAGATAAATAATGTTGACTGTGAATGATTGTGTGTGTAATCATAATCTCGTCCACACAGCCGGCTCTCTATGTGGTAGCAATTGAGTCTGGGGACGAGGTTTGTGTGATGACGGTTCTGAAGGGCACAGTAGAGAATAGACTTCTGAGTTGGTTAGTGATAAGGGTCAGAAAGGCATGTTGAAGGTTTAGTTGAGTGCTGTTGCATAGGCCTGTGGTTGTTGAATTTGTCTTTTGATGCCTAATAGTGTTTTTATTGTACACAACACTGATACATTAATTGGTATGCTTTATCAGCTGGGACAACATGTCCCTCTTCATGCTGAACCTGTCATAGAGTGAGAGGGTAGCCTAATCGGTCTTTTAAACTACTTGTATTAGAATGAGGCTTCATTGTGGCAGTTAACTAAGGAGAGGAATCCAAAGATGGCACTTGTCCTGACTGTGCATGCTTTCTGTTGCTATATTACTGTTTTGGTGATATGATGAAAGATGGGCTAGAATGTAGATTTGTTGACCATGTCTTGTCCAAGCCTTTACTACCTTTTTTTAAATATTCTGATCATGGAGTTAAAACCATGAACTGATATGTTATTATTCCTAGAAATGCTGACTATTTAACATAGCCTTAGAACAGTACTTAAAGCTCTGTTTAGTATGTGTCAATGTTAACATGAGATTTGTACTGTTTTTTTTTAATGAGAACATCAATGACCTTAACACTCTTCTTTTTGACCCAATAAATGAAATGGGACCCATCTGATGTTCTGTGTTTTCATTTTGTTAGTGTCTACAGCAGGGCTCTCCAACCCTGTTCCTGGAGCGCTATCATCCTGTAGGTGTTCTCTCCAACCCTGTTCCTGGAGAGCATTGCTCCAAATCTAATCTAGCACACCCGATTCTAATAATTAGCTGGTTGATAAGCTGAATCAGGTTAGATACAACAGGGGTTGGATTGAGTAGCCTGGATAGAGAGGTACAGTACTTGAAGTTTGTTTGACTTATTTCTGAGGGTGCTCAAACAGCAGTTAAATCTGATCCACCGTCCATCACAAGTGACATTATTACTTAGGGTAATTTGTGATGATGGGGTATTCTTTAAACATGTCATTATGTTGCATATAATACAACACATCTACGAGTTCTTGTAGATTACTTGTGGTCAGGATGTTTTTTTTAATGAATATGTTAGTTCTGCAACATTTTGCTATCACCAATGACTGAGTAAAAGGAAATGTTTGCTCGAAAGAACTGGGGTTAATATTTTGGGATCCTAATCTTTATTGGCCATTTGCTCAGTCCCCAGTCATAACTCTGTGTCGAGCCTCTATCCAAACCATTAACAGGCAGGTAGTCAAGCAGTTAAGAGTGTTGGGCCAATAATTGGGAGGTTGCTGGTTCAAATCCCAGAGCTGACTGAAAAATCAGTCCATCTGCCCTTGAGCAAGACACTTAACCCTAATTGCTCCTTTAAGTTGCTCTGGATAAGAGCGTCTGCTAAATGACTCAAATGTATTCCGTAATCAATTGAATTCATGCACCTGTCTATATTTTGCTATATTGTACATCCAGGCAGCTTGGTCAGCGTCTATGGATCAGATGGAAAAATAGCTCTGGTCTCTGGAGAATACAGTACTTACAGTATTGACGCATGATGCAACTATACTGTAGCGACCTTAAGCCAACACCAAGCGACCTCGTCAAGAGGTTCAGACCTCTGGGTGTAACAGTTGTTATTGGGTTGACTGTCGCTGGACCTGGTTTGAGTCCCAGTCGGGGCTACCTCTCAAATTCACTATAATATACTGCATGAGGATACGTTTATTTTTCTTACAAATGCCAACTTGGTTTTTGAGTAGCCTGTGGTCACGCAGGGCAGAACAGACACTCCGACTGAGATATACATTGTGGATCATGTCGTTGTATGTGGTGTGATAGGAGTTTGTTTGTTTGGTACTATATTTACAGGCCCTGCGATAGACTAGCGTCCTGTCCAGGAGGTGTACATGTACATCAAGCTGCCACGCTACACAAACAGGAGATCGGCTCCTGCTCCTATGAGCGGTTCCGGCTCGCACAAGTCAAGGCTCCTTACTTATTGTACTTACAAAATTTAAATAAACTACTTCGCTCCTCCTTTAGTACCATAGATGTAATTTATGGTTTACTCATCAGTATCACATTGTGGCTAATCAATGTGTTTAACCTTCATGGTCACACCAGGAAGTGTCAGTAATGTGTCGTATCGACGAAGGAGATTTCCTGATGCCTAATGTAGACGCATCAGCAAGACGTGCCGGTCGTGACTTGGTGGCCATGGAGACGCAGTGACTTTGCATCAATCTAATATTGATCTTACTTGTCTATTCCTCCTTGGATGTTAACATGGCACTGACCCTCGGTTTAAGTCTGGCTGAACTCTGACTCAACAGAAAACATAAATAAGCTGTTCTTTATTGAACAATTTCAGGTAGTCCCTCCCTGTTTAACTCAATTTTCTTTATTTTGGTGCCTAATGAAGACAACCAGGGAGGGCATTTATGCTTTTAATGGCTTTTGGTGATATTGCCATCAATATATTTTTGACTGCTACAGTAATACAGCTAGGTGAAAAAGCTCTATGTGCCCATGAGCAAGGCACTTAACCCTAATTGCTCCTGTAAGTTGCTCTGTATAAGAGGGTTCTAAATGACTAAAATGTAAATGTACTGTATTACATGAAACATGATTTCTTGTTGGTCAGATTAAGTGGTTGTAGTGCTCCAGTGTACCACTGTGTGACGCTGCTGTGCAGTGGTAAAGGTTTAGTTAAGGGATGTTTATAGGTCGTTTACACGACCAAACATTCAAGAAAAAAAAAAAAACTCATACCTATATTACTGTAGTGTAAAGATGCAAATTTCTCACGCCCGTAGGTAGCGCGCGAGACTCGCTGTAGACTTGCCCCCCCCCCCCCCCTCCGAGCAGAAGAATGTAAACAGAATTGTTTCTTGAAGCCAAATGCTCCTACACTAACAATTTGAATAGCAGAGCAATGCTTTTGAAACTGCTGAAATGTATAGACAGACATTTTCCTTATATTTGAGACTTATTCCCAGCACCTGAGAATTAAGAGGAAGTTGAGTTCTTATCTCTTTTGGCTGAGATTGTCTATCCACCTGCTTTCTATGAAGGCTGTCTGGCTACAGACTAAAGGACTATCTCTCTCTCTCTTATGTTTTGGTTGAAGGCAGAATGCTGTGTAGACAGAATGCTAAAATACACATTCAGTAAATCATTATTGATTATTTATTTACATTCAATCTCTGCGTCACAAAATCCATTTTTTTTCTTCTTCTGATTTACTCAACATTTCTGATGTTATCCTCTGTGACATCATAACAGAGAAACTTAACCTAGAAAGAGCGATTAGAGGAGCAGAGGGCACTCTTCCAGACAGTTATCCGAGGTCCCTCTTACACGCTCCATACAAACTTTGTGTGAAGAGAGGAACAAAAAATAGAGGGGTATTGGTTTTGAAGAGAAAACACAGGAAGTCCAGGGCCTGGTCCTAGTGACACTGTCAGTACAGGTGCATCAAAGCTGGGACCGAGATAATTAAAAACAGCTTCTATCTCAAGGCCATCAGACTGTTAAATAGCCATCACTAGCACATTAGAGGCTGCTGCTGCCTATTGAAATCACTGGCCACTTTAAGAAATGGAACACTAGTCACTTTAATAATGTTTACATATCTTGCACTACTCATCTCATATGTATATACTGTATTCTATTCTATAATATTCTACTGTATCTTAGTCCATGCCGCTCTGTCATTGCTCGTCCATATATGTATATATTCTTAATTATATTCCTTACTTAGATTTGTGTGTATTGGGTATATGTTGTGAAATAGTTAGATATTACTTGTTAGATATTACTGCACTGTCGGAGCTAGAAGCACAAGCATTTCGCTACACCCGCAATAACATCTGCTAAACACGTGTATGTGACAAGTAAAATTGGATTTGATTTTGGTATAGTGATGACATGGATTGTTCATGCCCATGTTAGGGACTAGCCAGTTGTTGAGAAGTCTCGATTAAACAGGTGACCAGTGCTCTGAAGGTTAACCTTGTCTGACAATCATAGGGTTTGTGAGAAAGGGATTTGATTGGTGCTCACAATTGTTGTTACAGAATTGTCCTTGACAACACATTCATTTGAAACTCTATTGAGAATAAACAAGGGCTGTCCCCAAATCACATTACTTTTCATGTACATGTCTACCTCAAATACCTCGTACCCCTGCTCATTGATCTGGTACTGGTACTCCCTGTATATAGCTATTACCCCTGAACATTGATCTGGTACTGGTACACCCTGTATATAGCTATTACCCCTGAACATTGATCTGGTACTGGTACTCCCTGTATATAGCTATTACCCCTGAACATTGATCTGGTACTGGTACTCCCTGTATATAGCTATTACCCCTGAACATTGATCTGGTACTGGTACTCCCTGTATATAGCTATTACCCCTGAACATTGATCTGGTACTGGTACTCTCTGTATATAGCTATTACCCCTGAACATTGATCTGGTACTGGTACTCCCTGTATATAGCTATTACCCCTGCACATTGATCTGGTACTGGTACTGCCTGTATATACAGTGGGGGAAAAAAATTATTTAGTCAGCCACCAATTGTGCAAGTTCTCCCACTTAAAAAGATGAGAGAGGCCTGTAATTTTCATCATAGGTACACGTCAACTATGACAGACAAAATGATTTTAAAAAATCCAGAAACTCACATTGTAGGATTTTTCATGAATTTATTTGCAAATTATGGTGGAAAATAAGTATTTGGTCAATAACAAAAGTTTCTCAATACTTTGTTATATACCCTTTGTTGGCAATGACACAGGTCAAACGTTTTCTGTAAGTCTTCACAAGGTTTTCACACACTGTTGCTGGTATTTTGGCCCATTCCTCCATGCAGATCTCCTCTAGAGCAGTGATGTTTTGGGGCTGTCGCTGGGCAATACAGACTTTCAACTCCCTCCAAAGATTTTCTATGGGGTTGAGATCTGGAGACTGGCTAGGCCACTCCAGGACCTTGAAATGCTTCTTATGAAGCCACTCCTTCGTTGCCCGGGCGGTGTGTTTGGGATGATTGTCATGCTGAAAGACCCAGCCACGTTTCATCTTCAATGCCCTTGCTGATGGAAGGAGGTTTTCACTCAAAATCTCACGATACATGGCCCCATTCATTCTTTCCTTTACACGGATCAGTCGTCCTGGTCCCTTTGCAGAAAAACAGCCCCAAAGCATGATGTTTCCACCCCCATGCTTCACAGTAGGTATGGTGTTCTTTGGATGCAACTCAGCATTCTTTGTCCTCCAAACACGACGAGTTGAGTTTTTACCAAAAAGTTCTATTTTGGTTTCATCTGACCATATGACATTCTCCCAATCCTCTTCTGGATCATCCAAATGCACTCTAGCAAACTTCAGACGGGCCTGGACATGTACTGGCTTAAGCAGGGGGACACGTCTGGCACTGCAGGATTTGAGTCCCTGGCGGCGTAGTGTGTTACTGATGGTAGGCTTTGTTACTTTGGTCCCAGCTCTCTGCAGGTCATTCACTAGGTCCCCCCGTGTGGTTCTGGGATTTTTGCTCACCGTTCTTGTGATCATTTTGACCCCACGGGGTGAGATCTTGCGTGGAGCCCCAGATCGAGGGAGATTATCAGTGGTCTTGTATGTCTTCCATTTCCTAATAATTGCTCCCACAGTTGATTTCTTCAAAGCAAGCTGCTTACCTATTGCAGATTCAGTCTTCCCAGCCTGGTGTAGGTCTACAATTTTGTTTCTGGTGTCCTTTGACAGCGCTTTGGTCTTGGCCATAGTGGAGTTTGGAGTGTGACTGTTTGAGGTTGTGGACAGGTGTCTTTTATACTGATAACAAGTTCAAACAGGTGCCATTAATACAGGTAACGAGTGGAGGACAGAGGAGCCTCTTAAAGAAGAAGATACATGTCTGTGAGAGCCAGAAATCTTGCTTGTTTGTAGGTGACCAAATACTTATTTTCCACCATAATTTGCAAATAAATTCATTAAAAATCCTACAATGTGATTTTCTGGAGAAAAAAAATCTCATTTTGTCTGTCATAGTTGACGTGTACCTATGATGGAAATTACAGGCCTCGCTCATCTTTTTAAGTGGGAGAACTTGCACAATTGGTGGCTGACTAAATACTTTTTTTCCCCACTGTAGCTATTACCCCTGCACATTGATCTGGTACTGGTACTCCCTGTATATAGCTATTACCCCTGAACATTGATCTGGTACTGGTACTCTCTGTATATAGCTATTACCCCTGAACATTGAACTGGTACTGGTACTCCCTGTATATAGCTATTACCCCTGCACATTGATCTGGTACTGGTACTCCCTGTATATAGCTATTACCCCTGAACATTGAACTGGTACTGGTACTCCCTGTATATAGCTATTACCCCTGAACATTGATCTGGTACTGGTACTCCCTGTATATAGCTATTACCCCTGAACATTGATCTGGTACTGGTACTCCCTGTATATAGCTATTACCCCTGCACATTGATCTGGTACTGGTACTCCCTGTATATAGCTATTACCCCTGCACATTGATCTGGTACTGGTACTCCCTGTATATAGCTATTACCCCTGCACATTGATCTGGTACTCCCTGTATATAGCTATTACCCCTGCACATTGATCTGGTACTGGTACTCCCTGTATATAGCTATTACCCCTGAACATTGATCTGGTACTGGTACTCCCTGTATATAGCTATTACCCCTGAACATTGATCTGGTACTGGTACTCTCTGTATATAGCTATTACCCCTGAACATTGATCTGGTACTGGTACTCCCTGTATATAGCTATTACCCCTGCACATTGATCTGGTACTGGTACTGCCTGTATATAGCTCCATTCTTCAGTATTTGTATTACATTTTTTAAACTCTTCATCGTTGGGAAGGGCTCGTAAGCAAGCATTTTACGGTAAAGTCTACACCTGTTGCATTTGGCACATATGACAAATAATCCAAATCACAATTTTGAGATTCTAATCATCATTGAGAGACGAACCTATTCTGCAAATGATTTAAAACAATCAAATAAAAGCATGATTGCTAAGGTTAGCTAGAGCCAGCCCTAGAATGAACATCAGTCTTACAGAACTCCCTGTCGGGTCACTGTAACAAGGGACCGGCCTTGAATCTATACAGTTGAACACAACTGTGAAATTTATTTTCAGAACCTGTGATCATCACATTGATCACACCATGAGGTGACGTGACATCTCCCAATACCGTCACAGAGGACACGTAGTGACTCAGACAGACAGACAGACAGACCGACAGAGTGCAGTAAGATAAAACCATACGGCTGGCCCACCTGTATCGGAGGTGTGGCTGTAAGAGAATGCAGTGCTGTACTACGGTAGTGTGTGTGTTTTCTCCTGCGGCTGCTACTGGCCTCTCATAGTGGGGCCATATGGCCTTCTCAATTTCCCCCCCCCCCACCCAGCCAGCCAGCCAGGTAGACAGACATCACGCACCTCTGGTCATCTTCAGCCTCCTCCCCCGGCCCTCCCTCTGACCCCCGGAGAGGTCACTGTCTGGGTTACTCCTCTCTCTATCCTTTACTCTCTGTCTGTCTGTCTGTCTGTCTGTCTGTCTGTCTGTCTGTCTGTCTGTCTGTCTGTCTGTCTGTCTGTCTGTCTGTCTGTCTGTCTGTCTGTCTGTCTGTCTGTCTGTCTGTCTGTCTGTCTGTCTGTCTGTCTGTCTGTCTGTCTGTCTGTCTGTCTGTCTGTCTGTCTGTCTGTCTGTCTGTCTGTCTGTCTGTCTGTCTGTCTGTCTGTCTGTCTGTCTGTCTGTCTGTCTGTCTGTCTGTCTGTCTGTCTGTCTGTCTGTCTGTCTGTCTGTCTGTCTGTCTGTCTGTCTGTCTGTCTGTCTGTCTGTCTGTCTGTCTGTCTGTCTGTCTGTCTGTCTGTCTGTCTGTCTGTCTGTCTGTCTGTCTGTCTGTCTGTCTGTCTGTCTGTCTGTCTGTCTGTCTGTCTGTCTGTCTGTCTGTCTGTCTGTCTGTCTGTCTGTCTGTCTGTCTGTCTGTCTGTCTGTGTCTGTCAGAAAACATCCCAGCCTTTGTCCAGCTGTTAGGCACCAGAACAGTTCAGGTGAATAACAGCCACTGTTAAGCCGCTTTAAAGAGAACATCCTTAATCTACCAGACCTTGATTTGTGAAGCGCGTGCGTGTGCACGACCTTGTCTGTATGCTTGTTTGTTGGTGCGTGTGTCCGTGCACATATCTATCTATCTCTGTGTGTGCACCTGAGGGTCATGGGCAGGACACGGTACAGGAATTGACAGGCTCAGACAAGGCAACATGGTCGTGAGGTCATCCAATGTCTCATTGCCAAGGTAACCAGGCGTCTAGTCAGGAATGTCCCTCATTTTGTTTTGTTAGTGACAACACATTTAACATGTCAATATTGACAAGAATTTCCTAATGAATGTATACCGGTAGTACTTTGTATTGTGTTGTGGTATTCTACTCTATTCTTGGATAGAGTGAACAATCCACCTCCTTCCTCCGAGTTCAACCAGGGCTGTTTCATTTTCTATTTTTCATGATTAATGGTGGGTCTGTCTGCAGCACAGTAAAGCCACACCGTTCAGATCATATGACCGGATCCTGTATGGTTTTTATGGTACAGAGTTATGCTGCCTCTCTCACTCCCATTGATTAAAGTGAAGTGTGTGTGGCTGGGTGAATTGCTCCACACGTTAGCGTAGCAGTCTAGTAGCAGCAGCTGATTGGTGGTAGTGTATGTCCAAGGCATTTAGCCAGATGAATTGGTTGCTGTGGGACTATGAAATATGATGACTGGACATGAAGCATGGTCCCTGTGAAAATATGGACTGTTCTAATGTTATGTCATTTATTTTTATTTTTCTGCATGTCTAAGCATACTTCTTGAGTACATTTAGTAATTGCTTTTCTAAAGTCTAGCAACGTTGCCAGCTGGCATGCCAGCTAAGATGGTTAGACAAGCTAGCTACTCTAATTTGACTGATAGCCTGAAATGGCTTCTTGGTAGCTAGTTATGAGGTGGGGAATGTGAGATAAAGCCAACTTCATAACCTTTGTAGGTGGCTAGTAGTATTACAGAGAAAAATGTACAGAAGAAAACTGAGGGCGTATGTGTCCCCGTATGGACATGGCCCCTCTGTTCCTGTCTCTGGGAGGGAAGGGACTGACAGGGAAACTACAAACCAAAAACAACATGGCTCTAGTGCCATCTCCCAAGCGGGGTCATATTCATTAGGCACCAAATGGGGGGGAAAAACAGACTGAAACAGGGAGGGGACTACCTGAACTGGTCCAATAGGAAACGCTATGTTTTCGCTTTCCATTGCAAAACATGTTTGCTACAGTGTGTCGCGATTAACACGATCCAACTCTCATCTCCCCCAACGCTGGAGCTGGGCAGGAATGGGTCAGGCTTGGCGCTCCGCTTTGAGCAGATGTTTGGTAACATCACAGAATTAAGCTGGTGTTTTCATGCTTGACTTTTCCCCGCTCCAATGCTGCACCAAAAAAGCCCCTGAGCCTCCCCACTGGCTCCAAACAGAGATGTGGGTTCTTTTTAGAGAGTGAGAGGGAGAGATGGGGGAGGGGTGGTAGGGAGCAGGGCAATATGATTAAAGATACAGAGGGAAAGGACGGGGTTCGTGAGCTTGAAAGTGCCAGCATCAAGGCTCACTGCACACTGATTGATGTTGCATATCACACCCTGAAATGACAAACCCCTAAACACCCCTTTGCCTCATATCAAAGCCAGATACCCATTGCTAGCTAACACATTTTTTTATTGCAATGAAGACCCTGTGGATCTATGTGATCTGCAGTACTGTATCCGACTCAGTGGCACCAAACTCTGTCTCTCTCTCCGATCCATCGGTCTTTCCTATTTACAGCGTTATTGGTTATTTTAGTCATTTCCTGGTTACGTGCCCTGTGATTGGATGACTTGGGGTCAGTGAGGGGTTCAGATTACAGAGGATAAATCCGGGTGGAGACAGATGCTGTGAGGTGAAATACCTCTGTCAGACCTATTCCACACAAAGAATACGTGGACTAAGAATAACCATAAACACACGGCTGGCTGGCTGGCTGGCTGCTTGTCATGTGCTGTATGTTTAAGTGGGTGCACATGTGATCGTATTTTTGAAATTATAGTGAATTAGTTATTTTATGCATTTCTTGGTATACAGTATGAATGTACTCCGTAGTTATATACATTGATTGTACCAAACATTAGGAACACCTTCCTAATATTGAGTTGCACCCCCCTTCCCAAAGTTTTGTCGAATTGTCTGGATGTCCTTTGGGTGGTGGACCATTCTTGATACACACAGGAAACTGTTGAGTGTGAAAAACCCAGCAGCGTTGCAGTTCTTGACACGTGTATAGCAAGTATCAGAGTGGCCTATTCAGATCATATAGAGAACTATACCCCTGAGAGGGTCTTTGACTGTCTTGGTCCATGTCCAACATTATTACCCATTATTGTGTTCAGAATGAGGAAGCTGTACAGGGAGTCCGGTATCAGCCTACAGTACCAAAGCTGACGTCGGGCTGGTGGGGACATTCTTTCCCTTCAACACACCACCAGTATGTCTGTGGGATCAGAAATGTTTGCGCTGGCAGGATGAGTACCTAGGCTAAATTTCAGCTTACATTTCACTGAACCGCATGCGGAACTGTCGCCCCCGTGCAATACTGCGCCTCGCCAGTAAGACCATACAAACGTGGGATGTGCTTCTTTTTTTTCTTCCTGCCGTCGCAAACAGGTGTGTTGTAGGAGGAGTATTGACACCGGATGGGATGGGATAGAGGCCCATACTGCCCCTGCACAACAGACACTGGGGATAGAGGATGGACATGGTCCAGATGAACGGCATTAAACACTTTAGGTTCAAGGCTGGGCTGTTCAGTATGTAATGCACGTGTGGAGTTTTGTTTTTACAGCAGCGCCACGGCAACACAGCACAGTGAACACTTAGGTATGATGACTAAATGAGGTCTGTGTAAGACAGTGGTCCATAGTAGCATTAAAATGCATGCCCAATATATTGCTTCATTCAGTGTGCATAATGGTAGTGGCTTGTTTGCATATTGAAACAGAGCCTTGTTGATATAAGGGCGTAGGGTAGAACCCAGTCTTTGCCTTCACAGCATCACAGAGCCGCTGTAGCTCCCTGAAATAGCTCTGCCACACATGGAGATGCTGAGAGCACGCACAAACACACAAAAACATAAACACTTTTCTCAAGCAGAGAACAATATGAGAAGCAGTGCTTAGCTCTGTGATTTTGGGCCAGCAGCTGTCCATCCAGGGCCAGCTCTGTGGGGAAAGAAAACAAAGAATCACGGAGCTAACAGGGGAGAGGTTAGGAGAGAGGTAAGGAGAGAGACAGGGGAGAGAGGTAAGGAGAGAGACAGGGGAGAGAGGTAAGGAGAGAGACGGGAGAGAGGTAAGGAGAGAGACAGGGGAGAGAGGTAAGGAGAGAGACAGGGGGGAGAGGTAAGGAGAGAGACAGGGGAGAGAGCTAAGGAGGGAGACGGGAGAGAGGTAAGGAGAGAGACGGGAGAGAGGTAAGGAGAGAGACGGGAGAGGTCAGGGGAGAGTTAAGGAGAGAGACAGGGGAGAGAGACAGGGGAGAGAGGTAAGGAGAGAGACAGGGGAGAGAGGTAAGGAGAGAGACGGGGGAGAGGTAAGGAGAGAGACGGGAGAGGGGTAAGGAGAGAGACGGGGGAGAGGTAAGGAGAGAGACAGGGGGGAGAGGTAAGGAGAGAGACAGGGGGGAGAGGTAAGGAGAGAGACAGGGGGGAGAGGTAAGGAGAGAGTTAAGGAGCGAGACAGGGGAGAGAGGTAAGGGGAGAGACAGGGGAGAGAGGTAAGGGGAGAGGTAAGGAGTGAGACAAGGAGAGATATGAGAGCGGTAAGGAGCGAGGTAAGGAGAGAGACGGGGGAGAGAGGTAAGGAGAGAGACGGGGGAGAGAGGTAAGGAGAGAGACGGGGGAGAGAGGTAAGGAGGGAGACAGGGGAGAGAGGTAAGGAGAGAGACGGGAGAGAGGTAAGGAGAGAGACAGGGGAGAGAGGTAAGGAGTGAGACAGGGGAGAGAGGTAAGGAGAGAGACTGGAGAGAGGTAAGGAGAGAGACAGGGGAGAGAGGTAAGGAGATGGACGGGAGAGAGGTAAGGAGAGAGACGGGAGAGAAGTAAGGAGAAAGACGGGAGAGATGGGAGCGTGGTCAGGGGAGAGACAGAAGAGAGGTCAGAGAGGTAAGGAGAGAGACGGGAGAGAGGTAAGGGGAGAGATGGGAGAGAGGTAAGGGGAGAGAGACAGAGGAGAGGTAAGGAGAGAGTGATAGATGAATAGGAGAAAGACGGGAGAGACGGGAGCGTGGTAAGGGGAGAGACAGGGGAGAGACAGAAGAGAGGTCAGAGGGGTAAGGAAAGAGACAGGGGAGAGAGGTAAGGGGAGAGACAGGAGAGAGACATGGGAGAGAGGTAAGGAGAGAGACAGAGGAGAGGTAGAGACGAGAGAGGTAAGGGGAGAGACGGGAGAGAGACGGGAGAGATGGGGGAGACGGGAGAGATGGGGGAGACGAGAGAGATGGGGGAGACGGGAGAGACGGGAGAGACAGAAGAGAGGTCAGAGAGGTAAGGAGAGAGACAGGGGAGAGAGGTCAGAGAGGTAAGGAGAGAGACGAGAGAGGTCAGAGAGGTAAGGAGAGAGACAGGGGAGAGAGGTCAGAGAGGTAAGGAGAGAGACAGGGGAGAGACGAGAGAGTCAGAGAGGTAAGGAGAGAGACAGGGGGAGAGACTTAAGGAGAGAGGTCAGGGGAGACGTAAGGAGAGCGAGTTTAACTGTAATCTGTACCGCCACAGCTCGACATTGTTGTTCTAGGCCATGTGTCAAACTCATTCCACGGAGGAACAAGTGTCTGCGGGTTTTCACTCCTTTCTTGTACTTGATTGATGAATTAAGGTAACTGATTTGTAAAGAACTCCCCTCACCTGGTTGTCTAGGTATTACAGTTTTTTCCAACTGCTTACACACAAAATCTTTTCATGTCACACGACTTTTGAAACCTCTCTCTCAAAGTGCAAAACTACACACCAAATCTCCAAAACCATAAGCTATTTATCAGCCTTTGACTCAGTTGTCAATTGGATAAAACACTTTTTTCAAAACACTACACACAATTCTCTACCTAAAACACAAAAATCTAACAGGAAGTGACTTGCTTTCCTTTTCCAAACACAACCTATCAAAATGCTACACTTATTCACCAGGTCACACACACACACTGCTCACATGTGCAAACACTAATTGCTTAACTGATCACTAACCAATCACTGCTTTACTGTAGTATAGGCCTATAAATAGGTCAAAGGTCAGATTACCTGTTTTGAACAATGGATGCCAACAATGGACAGAGAGCAAGAGGAGTAGGAGGGAGAGGCAGGGGACAACAACGAGGACAAATTCAAAGACGACGAAGAGGAGGAGGAGTAGGAGGAAGAGGATGAGGGCAAAGAAGAGAAGGAAGGAGAGCCATCTCTGATGAGATTAGGGCAACGCTTGTTGATCATGTGATCAACCACGGTTTGACCATGAGAGAGGCTGGAATGAGAGTCCAGCCCAATTTGAGTCGATTTACAGTGGCGTCCATAATTCAAACCTTCAGAAATGAGAACAGGTATGCAACTATCTAATGACTATTTTAGCATTACAATAATGTACTGTAAAATACGTATGACTGCATAGTATTGCATAAACATTTGTAACTCTAAGCCATCCATTTACTGCACTGCATTGAATGAATGAGGTTGGTTATCATGCTGTACTACATTTATTTGTACATTGTTTACAGTTCCTATGCTGAACACATACTGTGTTTGAATTCTGTACAGAGTGGAAAGGCAAAGACATCATGGAGGACGAGGACGCTTGTTTACAGATGTACAAGAGACTGCAATTATAAATATGGTTTCGGCCAACAATGCAATTAAGATTCGAGAGATAAGAGAGCATATCTTGAATAATGACACCATATTTAACAACATCAATGCTGTAAGCCTGTCGACCATACAACGCATCCTCCAACAGCACCAAGTGACGATGAAACAACTTTACAAGGTGCCATTTGAGAGAAACTCTGACAGTCAAGAATCTGCGACATGACTTTGTAGAGGTATGTATGCAACACTACTTCCAGTACTTCAGACATACCATATTTACTCATCTGTATATCCTTTTGTCTGTTAAAGAGAGATCGATGCCCATGTAATTCGCCATTAATTTATTTATGTGGATGAGGTTGGCTTCAACCTCACCAAAACCAGGCGCCGCGGAAGAAATGTAATAGGACAGAGGGCAATTACCAATGTCCCTGGACAGCGTGGGGGTAATATAACTATGTGTGCTGCCATCACTCAAAACGGGGTCCTCCATCACAATGCCACACTGGGTCTGTACAACACCGGCCATATGCTCACTTTTCTGGATGCAATTTACACAATGCTTGTCCCTGATCCAGATCAGGAGCCTGCTAGATTTGTGGTTATATGGGACAATGTTAGTTTTCACCGGGCTGTTCTGGTTCCCCCCCCCCCCCCCCCCCCCCCACCAATTCCTGGACTGCCCCCCCCCCGGGACCCCACACACACAATTGTGTTCTTTACTGTATTCTAAAGAATATACTTTTGGTTTACATATGTTTATGGTTTTGTTGTATGCTACTGTATACAACAGTAATGTTTGGCCTAATAAATATTTTCTGTTTCTACATTGCATTGGTGTTTACTTGTTACCCCTCTCAGCAGATTACTTTCACTGTAGAACATTGTATTGAAATGTAGATATAAGCCTATGAAAGACCAAAGAGCTTTAGATTTAGAACAACAGTGTTTACATAGTATATCCAAAGATTTACTATTATGAAAGAAGTGTTTGCCATTTGATGTGTTTATGGCCTTTTGAATGCAGTGTTACATTTTGAAGGAGATGTGAGGCATTTTGCATTTTGTGTGTGTAGTTTTGGGAATTGTGTGTAGAGTTTTGAAAAAAGGAGACATAGTTTTGAAAACGTGTGTAAGCAGTTGGAAAAAAACTGTAATTAATTGAAGTCCAGCGGACACTTGGCCCTCCATGGAATGAGTTTGACACCCCTGTTCTAAACTCTCTCTATTTTCTGAGGTAGCTAACCAGGGACATACTATGAGCTGTAATCTGGGTTCACTCTGTCTACAATCAGCAGTGTTACTGCACCCGTGTGTCCCTCTGTCCTCAAACAGCAGTGTTACTGCAGCCGTGTGTCCCTCTGTCCTCAGTCAGCAGTGTTACTGCAGCCGTGTGTCCCTCTGTCCTCAGTCAGCAGTGTTACTGCAGCCGTGTGTCCCAAACCTCTGGCCTACTTCAACTGCAAAACAATGGCAGGAAGAAGCAGCTGCAAATAATCCTATAATCCACACATGCTGCACGGCCCTGGCATGATTAAATAGGCCAGGAAGCCGGAATAATGCACTCTACTTTGAATAACATCAACCCCAAATACGCCTAATGGTCTTGCAGGAGAAAGAAAATAGGAAATGGGGACAAAACATTCTAAAAGGGGAACGAGTAGTAGAGTAGAGATTCAGGGAAATGTTTTTTCAATTTCTTCCTTATGTTCTCTGCCGTTGTCATTTCCTGACTGAACGTCCATGTGATGTGGAAATGGTGGCAGATGACAAAAGAGGAAATGCCTAAACGTGATGATGCCTTTGGGAAGTGTGTGGTTGTGACTCCGTGTAGGTGTTTGTGCTCCCATACGCGCACGTGTGTGTGTGTGTGTGTTTTACTGCCGAGATACTCCGCTTGACATCATCTCTCAATGACTCATTTGAGTGGGTCATTGAAACCCTTTTATTGACTGCAACGTCTGCACGGCTCAAAGTAGGTGAGTGTGACTCTCTATTTATGGTCCGAGTAGTGGCTGGTGTGTGCTGCTGCCTGCAGGCATGTGCCACTTCACTTGGCTTCAACATCCACCCTCCATAGCAGCTGGTACTGGGAGGTTCACCATGCTGTCCCCTCCATGGCTTTTTCATCCCAGGGAGAAAGAGAAACAGAGAGGGGGTTGAAGAGGGAAAGTGACAAGGGAGAAGGGGTTGGAGGAAGAGGAGAGAGAGCGAGGGAAGGGGAGAGGAGAGGAGCATTTGAAGGGCTAAATTAGATGTCTGCTATCCACTGTAAAGACAGTTGAAAGAGGCTTTGTTTTCCTCCTCTGTTGCTGAAGACTACCATGAGTCCAGGAAACCACTTTATTAAGAATCACAACCTCAGTGCAATTCACAAAACTAAACGACTATGCCACAAAATCTGCGAGACACAAGCGCTGCACGATACCCATAATGCACTGCGCCTCAAACGTACAGTACTCCCACTACCCAAAGTAACCCCCCCCCCGTTCGACAACAGTCCTTCTCCTCCCCCCTATGTATCCTGAGTAACGGTGGTTTGCACTTCCAGGTGTCAGCATAATGCACCATGGGATGTCACAGCGGATATTGTCATGGTGTGACGGCAATGGCCGCCTCGACTGACCTCCAAACTCCTGTGTCAGCATGACAACCGGGGAACATGTCACACCGTGTGACAGGTCCAGTGCCAACACGAGGAGGACAATGTTGGCCCAACAACACGAGGAGGACAATGCTGGCCCAACAACATGAGGAGCACAATGCTGGTCCAACAACACGAGGAGGACAATGCTGGTCCAACAACACAAGGAGGATAATGCTGGTCCAACAACACGAGTAGGACAATGCTGGTCCAACAACACGAGTAGGACAATGCTGGCCCAACAACACGAGTAGGACAATGCTGGTCCAACAACACGAGTAGGACAATGCTGGTCCAACAACACAAGTAGGACAATGCTGGCCCAACAACACGATGAGGACCTTGCTGGCCCAACAACACAATGAGCACAATGCTGGTCCAACAACACGAGGAGGATAATGCTGGTCCAACAGCATGAGTAGGACAATGCTTGCCCAACAACACGAGGAGGACAATGCTGGCCCAACAACACGAGGAGCACAATGCTGGTCCAACAACACGAGGAGGATAATGCTGGTCCAACAGCACGAGTAGGACAATGCTGGTCCAACAACACGAGTAGGACAATGCTGGCCCAACAACACGAGGAGGACAATGCTGGCCCAACAACACGAGGAGGACAATGCTGGCTCAACAACACGAGGAGGACAATGCTGGCCCAACAACACGAGGAGGACAATGCTGGCCCAACAACACGAGGAGGACAATGCTGGCCCAACAACACGAGGAGGACAATGCTGGTCCAACAACACGAGGAGGACAATGCTGGTCCAACAACACGAGGAGGACAATGCTTGTCCAACAACACGAGGAGGACAATGCTGGCCCAACAATACGAGGAGGACAATGCTGGCCCAACAACACAAAGAGGACAATGCTGGCCCAACAAAGTTTTCCCAGAGCAAAACAGACGATAATAAACAGTACACTCATCACGCACTTTGTCTTATGACAAGTGTTTGGGTTTTGTGCTTTGTTGTTTGTCCAACATTAAGTTAAATCGTGTGAGACCTTGTCAAAACAGATCCTAAATGTGACAGGAAACCATTAAGAGCTGTCAGCTAATCTTATCCCTGTGGTGGCGTTTTGCTAGCACTGACACAACATATTTATGTATGTGGAGTGTTGTTCCTCTATGTGAAACAGTTTGCCTTAGTGCTATGGAGGTGGTTCGGAACCACACTCACGTGATGAGTAACCTTGCCTGTGACCTGAAAACTTGAGTTAGCTCCCAAAGCTAATGCCTAGGCTTTAGCTCCTTGGGCTAACACAGTATTGTTGCGTGCAGGAGACCCGTGTTCCAAACCAATAGTCTGTCACATTTTGAGCTTGTCACATTCATTCTAACACCTAACTGAGGCCAGAACAGTATGATTTTGAAGAGATCTGAGGCACAGGGGAGAGCATCCTCCCTCCTCACTCTAAGGTCCCTAGTGGCCTCTGATAGAGAGGCGGCCGAAAAATATACCACCAGCCCTATGGCGATCCAGGGCCCTTGAAACCCTCCTCCAATGGGGGCCATCAAGCAGGGACACTCTGATGTCCCAGCGGCCATTTGTCACAGCAGGGACAGGGGACAGGTGACAGGGGTGAGTAGGTCGCTGGGACGGCCATGCCCTGCCTCTACTCATCGGCAGTGATGGATCACCGGCTGGCTGGGGCATTTATCTTCCCCTTCCTCCCTCCACCAGCTGATCCAGCACTCATCCTCCACCCCCTCTTCCTCCTCCTCCTTCGATAGGCAGCCACAGGGCCAACCGCTCCGCACACCACGCAACCCCCACAGATGCCTCCACAGACTTGGTTTATTTCATCAGCTGCCTGGTCCTCTCCCCACAGCCCCACAGGTCCACAGCAACATAATCATCAGGGTTATATACGGAGGTGGATGAGCTGGTGTGACGACCAGCCTGTTTGTCATATGTGGCAGGCAGCTAGAGAGGGATGCTGAAATGCCAGGCAGGGGTATTTCATCAATGCTTTATATGGTGTTGGATTGGAACACTACTATACTGCATGTGGTTTTCAGGAATGTGTAAAATATGTACTGTGTGGATTCTTCATATTTGTATTATTTTTTATCAGTTTTATTATTCTTGTTTGTTAAGCACCATGACATGACATTTTGTCAAGCATAGACCTGTACACCCATATATAAACTCAGCAAAAAAAGAAAAGTTTCAGGACCCTGTTTTTCAAAGATAATTCGTAAAAATCCAAATAACTTCAAAGATCTTCACTGTAAAGGGTTTAAACACTGTTTCCCATGCTTGTTCAATGAACCATAAACAATTAATGAACATGCACCTGTGGAACGGTCGTTAAGGCACTAACAGCTTACAGACAGTAGGCAATTAAGGTCACAGTTATGAAAACTTAGGACACTAAAGAGGCCTTTCTACTGACGCTGAAAAACACCAAAAGAAAGATGCCCAGGGTCCCTGCTCATCTGCGTGAATGTGCCTTAGGCATGCTGCAAGGAGGCATGAGGACTGCAGATGTGGCCAGGGCAATAAGTTGCAATGTCCGTACTGTGAGACGCCTAAGAAAGCGCTACAGGGAGACAGGACGGACAGCTGATCGTCCTCGCCGTGGCAGACCACATGTAACAACACCTGCACAGGATCGGTACATCCGAACATCACACCGGATAGGTACAGGATGGCAACAACAACTGCCCGAGTTACACCAGGAACGCACAATCCCTCCATTAGTGCTCAGACTGTCCGCAATAGGCTGAGAGAGGCTGGACTGAAGGCTTGTAGGCCTGTTGTAAGGCAGGTCCTCACCAGACATCACAGGCAACAACGTCGCCTATGGGCACAAACCCACCGTCGCTGGACAAGACAGGACTGGCAAAAAGTGCTCTTCACTGACGAGTCATGGTTTTGTCTCACCAGGGGTGATGGTCGGATTCACGTTTATCGTAGAAGGAATGAGCGTTACACCGAGGCCTGTATTCTGGAGCGGGATCGATTTGGAGGTGGAGGGTCCGTCATGGTCTGGGGTGGTGTGTCACAGCATCATCGGACTGAGCTTGTTGTCATTGCAGGCAATCTCAACGCTGTGCGTTACAGGGAAGACATCTTACGCCCGCATGTGGTACCCTTCCTGCAAGCTCATCCTGACATGACCCTCCAGCATGACAATGCCACCAGCCATACTGCTCGTTCTGTGCGTGATTTCCTGCAAGACAGGAATGTTAGTGTTCTGCCGTGGCCAGCGAAGAGCTCGGATCTCAATCCCATTGAGCACGTCTGGGACCTGTTGGATCGGAGGGTGAGGGCTAGGGCCATTCCCCACAGAAATGTCCGGGAACTTGCAGGTGCCTTGGTGGAAGAGTGGGGTAACATTTCACAGCAAGAACTGGCAAATCTGGTGCAGTCCATGAGGAGGAGATGCACTGCAGTACTTAATGCAGCTGGTGGCCACACCTGAAACTTACTTTTGATTTTGACCCCCCCTTTGTTCAGGGACACATTATTCAATTTCTGTTAGTCACATGTCTGTGGAACTTGTTCAGTTTATGTCTCAGTTGTTGAATCTTGTTATGTTCATACAAATGTTAAGTTTGCTGAAAATAAACGCAGTTGACAGTGAGAGAACGTTTCTTTTTTTGCTGAGTTTATGTACTTCTATCTGAACTACTTCACTCTTTCACACTTCAGGGATGTTGCGTTCATTTTTTCTGACGTGTGAGAACGGGGAATTTCATCTATTTCAGTCTTTTAGTGGTATGTCTTTTATTGGTAAGCACTTATGTTACTGTCCAGCATCAAATTAAACGAGGCAGGTCGAGAGCGCCTTGATGTCACACTTGTACTTGACAGGAGTTACGGTGCGTCAATAAATTCAGACTCTGCCTGCTGTTTCGCTCACTATTATCTTATTGATTACACATTCTCATCAGGACCTCGTGAAGGGGGTCCTGGAAATCACCCATAAATCCTACCCCAAGTGGCCCCTAGGTAATATGTCAATGCCTGGACAGGACCTCACCCCCTCCAGCCAAGCAGCTCCTAGCCAGACTTAGGTCTTGGCAGAAAGCAGATAAAAGCAGCTGTGCACAAGTCTCCACTCAAAACCTCCTCTGATTGCTTAGAATCTAGACGAAAGAACCAAATTGAATATAACTTTATTGTCCACCCAAGGACGCGACGATGTTCATTTGGCAAAGAAGCAAATCATTGAAATTGTTCATCGTTATAGTACACTACAATACAGTCTATTTGAGTTTGTCCAATAAAGAAGCCTACTTTCAGTTTTAAGCATCTCCTGGGTTTTAAGGGGAAAGTAGTGACAGATCACTGCAGGGACAGATCACTGCAGGGGAAGGTAGGGACAGATCACTGCAGGAGAAGGTATTGGGACAGATCACTGCAGGGGAAGGTAGGGACAGATCACTGAAGGGGAAGGTATTGGGACAGATCACTGAAGGGGAAGGTATTGGGACAGATCACTGAAGGGGAAGATAGGGATAGATCACTGCAGGGGAAGGTAGGGACAGATCACTGCAGGGGAAGGTAGGGACAGATCACTGAAGGGGAAGGTATTGGGACAGATCACTGCAGGGGAAGGTAGGGATAGATCACTGCAGGGGAAGGTATTGGGACAGATCACTGCAGGGGGAGGTAGGGACAGATCACTGCAGGGGAAGGTATTGGGACAGATCACTGCAGGGAAAGGTAGGGACAGATCCCTGAAGGGGAAGGTATAGGGACAGATCACTGAAGGGGAAGGTATTGGGACAGATCACTGCAGGGGAGCAGTAAGTGATCAGACTTCAGCAAAATATTCTATAATATGATCATGGTTATAAATCAAGAGTTAATATTAAGTAGTGTGCCTTTGATCTCTCGCTCTCTCTTGCACATTCTCTCTCTATCACTATCCCTCGGTCTCTCTCTCACCATCTGTCAGACACACGTAGACACACACACACACACATACATACACACACACACACACACATACATGGATTAGAGAGTTGGAGGAGCAGCTGAGTGAATGCTTGCTGACACCAGAGTGAAAGTTGACACCAGAGTGACGGTTGACATCCAGAGTGACGGTTGATATCCAGAGTGAAGGCTGACATCCAGAGTGACAGCTACCTAGCAATATCACATGGGCACCACTTCCTATAATTTCCCCAGAGGTCCACAGTACACTGGACGCAGTAGGGGTCACACGGTCAGGTCAGAGCAGAGCCCTGGGGCTCTGAGGTCACAGAAGCATCAGTAACCAGACACTAATGTGCGTTCCCAGGGACTCTGTGGAAACCGGACACCATCTTTGGATCTAGAGGGCATGGCATGAAGGCCATCCTAACAGTGTATAGGCTTTTCGATTCAGGCACATACTGTAGATGTCCATTGTTTATCACTAGGGCCTGGAGTTCACCTGGTCAGGTCTTGTGGTTGGGGAAAACTATTGGTATTATCCAATACACGCTGGGTGGTACAGTATATGAAGTGGATTTCCAATGAAAATGAACTAGTGATTGTATTCTTGAATGGACTCCACCCATTCACCTCTGGAGTCTACCACCCGTGGGTCCTCTAATCTCAGATCATTGAAAGAAGTGTAAAATCACAATGATTCATCTGTACTTCCGGGCAGAGAAAGCGAGAGATGGGAGTTTGGATCTCCTATGAATCAGTGCACCACAGGGGGGGAAATGGAATGGAAAAGGGTCATGTTATTTGGTGCATTATGCTGGTGTGGGTGGGGGACAACAAAACATGCACTGGGTCCGTATTCATAAAGCGCCTCAGAGTAGGAGTGCTGATCTAGGATCAGTTTTCCCTGTTGGATAATAATGAATAAGAGGGGGGACACCTGATCCTAGATCCTCACTCCTACTCTGAGATGCTTTATGAATACGGGCCCTGAACATCTCCCATCTCATGTCTTTTTGAAAGATGGTCTTAGAGGAAGAGAGATATTTAAGGAGAGAATGAAAAACACTGCCTGAACAACAACCATCAAAGAGAATAGGAATTTTTGATTTCGTCAGCATTCCTCAAAATTCCAATCGGGTGCTTCAGCTGTGACACGAACGTCATCCTTGTGATTTAGAATACAGAGGGAGAGGTTATGTGCTTGGAAAGCTTCTCTTTGAGGATAGTACTGTAGAACCCCCCCACTGGTAATCCGAGGGTGAGGAGAGGAGAAAGGAGAGAGCCATGGAGGAGGCCACAGCTGGGAGACTCTAGTCCTTTCTGCCTGGCTGGCCTGGTAGTCTGTTGGGGGGGGAATGGAAGTTTAAGCTGAGATGAGACTTACTTAGGGGATTGTGATCAGGTGTTACCGGGCAGATCTGTCTGCCTTTGAAGTCTTTGAAACCTCTCCATAGCCCAAACTCAAGGAAATCAGAAACTGATCCAAGTGATCCATTGCAATGGCTTTAGTGTTTTATGAGAAACTAACGCGTCGTGTTCTCTTTGACAATGTTTGGCATGAATACTGGTAAACAATCTAACAGAGGGAGCTTTGGTAATTCCTTAATGACTTTATTGCCATCACAGCATTTCGGTCTTGTGCAGCACTGAGCTGTCCATCAAAAAGCACTGAGCTGGCCATCATAAAGCACAGAGCTGGCCAGCATGTCCTTTGATGTCTTCTTCTTGAGTGACGCGAATGCCACAACACAGGACTCTAAAATGTGTCTGACTGAAATGAAAATGTTGACAACACAGAAATACCTATCTCTGCTTTGACAACACTTCCTGTAGACATAAAGGATGTTAATGTCAGATTCCGATGAGCTGGCTGCTTATTCAAACAACTGAGCACTGCTAAAAGTGAACACACACACACACACACACACACTCTCTTCTAACACCCACTTGACTGTCTTTGAAGTGTGGTCCCGCTGCCAGCCAGCCTAGGTGGTAGTGATGTGTTGGGTGGGCCGAGGTGACAGTATGACGTTGTTTGATTTCCATTACATTGCATTATCATTATTGTCTTTGCTGCTCCGCCTCGTTTGGGCTCTAACTCCATGAACCCCTATGACCTCATGAATCCTTAATGTCATGGGCACCGTGCCCAGGGCCGTGGTAATGACTCCAGTGGGCACCCTGCCCACACAGGGAGCTCCAAGTCCTGGCAGCGCCAGCAGAACCTCACTCTCCTTCCTTTCCTTCCCTCTCCTTCCCTCTTACCTGGCCATCATCACCCGTTCATTGATATATATATATACTGATGAGATGTCTGAGATGGTCCTGCTTACTTCAGAACAGTGTGTACATTCACACTAGATGTGGGAACAAATGCAGAAAGACAACCACTCTCTTTCAAGTCTTTGTGTTATTAGGAATTGCACTCTAAACGTATACTGAAGCAGCTCTCTGTAGGAAATATAGTTACAAAATTACCATAAGACATTATGAATATGAAAGAAGAGCTGTTGTTCTTCTCTAGTGTTCCCTCTCTATTAGAGGAATAGCCCCTATTAGACAGTGAGGTGCAGAAGTGAAACACACACACAGTATTTATGCATGTGACCAGGCCTCAGGCACTTCATCATCAGATCTGTCATCTCTTCCCATGGCTGCTTTGATGTCTTAATCTGCTCCAAACCAGAGACCCTCTCAGTGTTGGACAAATAGTGGCAGGTAGAATACTAGACACATGGAACACTCTAGAGAGGATACATGTACTATCTTTGATGTTTCGATGTACGTTTGAGGAAATGGTACACTCTTGGAAAAAAGGGTTCCAAATGGGTTCTTCGTAATTACCCTTTTTGGTTCCAGGTAGAACCCTTTTTGGTTCCATGTAGAACCCTCTGTAGAAAGGGTTCTACATGGACCCCAAAATAGTTCTACCTGGAACCAAAAAGGTTTCGTCAAAGGGTACACCTATGGGGACAGCCGAAGAACCCTTTTACGTTATAGATAGCACCTTTTTTTCTAAGAGTATATGCAGATTGGTTGGGTTTCTAATCTTGGAAGCTCACAAGATCAGTGATGATTGTAGGATCATAACACATTCACAACATATTCTAACATACTGTACAAGGCCAAGGACATCATGATACAATTCAGGATGTGATTCAGATAAAAACGTTGTCATGATAAAAAGCTATTTTCAGAAATGGGCATAGTGATTTTTTAAAGATTGTTGATGGTCAACAGTTTATTTCGGAAGAATGATCTGAATTCATACGTTTTCAGAGAAGGCCTCTATGAAAGACAGTTCATGGATCACTAGTGTGTGCTGTAAGTAAGTTTAGTATGGATATTTATGGTGAGTGGCTATGTATCTGAAGGAGCTCTGAGTGTTTCCTGCTGGGTTGTGTACTCTCCGGAGGAAACACACACACACACACAGTTTTGTATTGCTATCCTTGTGGGGACCAAATAATTGATTCCCATCCAAAATCCTATTTTCCCTAACCTTAATCCTTAACCTAACCATAACCCTAACCTTAACCCTAAGCTTAACCTTAAACCCAAACCCTAAAACTATACCTAACCCTAATTCCTAACCTTAAACCTAACCATAACTCCTAACCCTAACCTTAATTCTAACCCTAACCCTATTTGTAACCCTAACCCTAGCCCCTAAGGCTAAAATAACATTTTTCCTCATGGGGAGTGGCAAAATGTCCCCACTTGTCTGAATTTTTCTTGTTTTACTATCCTTCTGAGGACTTCTGGTCCCCACAAGGATAGTTAAACAAACACACACACACACACACACACTGTATGTTGTAATAGAAACACACACTTGTCTTTACAATCACAGCAGCTCTAAATATTTTATTTTGATAGCATCGGCGCTAAAAGTGGCACCCCGTGATCGAAAGCAGTCAGATGATGACGACTTTATTACATATTTATGAGCCGCATCGACATGAATGTGGATATTAACATACATCATCACTATGCCTCTAGATAAACAGTTCACTGTTGGAAGCATAACATGATTACTAAAATAAGACTTGCCGAATGAATCTTTATTCATTTTCCTTAGTATTTGTCATGCATATCTGAATGAAAAAATGCACTGTTTAGAGTGTAAACAAGGCATGTCTTTGTAGATATGTATAAAAAAACAGTAAGAAAATTCTATAAAGGCTGTGTATTGGAGATTAATATTTGCTAGATAGACAATCAGAAAATACAAGAACATTATGCAGCCAGTGTATGATCAGACCGAGGTTCAGTGTAGCTATATTTAGCCGAAGCTAAGTACTTCCTGTTACCAGTCGGAGCCTGTCCTGTGTTCTCAGATAGCCTTTCATGAAGGTTACAAAGGGAAATATTAGAAACCACTAATCCAATCCACCAAGTGCTAAGCTGCATCTGTCTGACAGACAGACTGACAGACTGACAGACTGACAGACTGACAGACAGACAGGAAGCAGATATAGACCAGTAGCCAGCCGATCCAACCGAGCGGAGCTTGTTTCATGTCGGAGAGTTGGAGGAGCATCTAAAGTCGCTGCTGAATTTGACATTGATCTGTCATGGCCTTGGCGCTTCCATTTCTGCTCCTCAGGGTTGCCGAGTCATCTTGGCAGCCATACCTGTCCACCAACACCCCAGCCCCTCCCCACTCTTGCATCCCGCATCATGATTCGTCAGCTGGGGAGACTCCGACTCTCTGGGGCAATGGGTTTCAGCGTTCAGCACTTTTCTCCGTGTCCTTGAGGGAGTGCAGGAGGCAACCTCTCGGCTTCCGACAGAGCTGGACCCGCTCATTCTCTACGGCAGAGTTCTCCAACTGGCGGCCCGCAAGGCGCATTTGGCCCACTGGTGGTTTTATTTGGCCCACCCAAGTTTTCTGAGCAAATAAATAAATAATTATTTTTTTGTGTGGAATTTTCATTGTTGGACATAAAAGACTGTAAAAAACTCCAGGAAATCAGCTCCAAGTGAATTGAAATCTGTTCCCAAGTATTCCCATGCATAGTAGAGAGACACATGATCGTGTACAAATGTAAGCAAGGTTTGAAATGATAATGTTTTAGTCAAACATTATATCTGTTTTCAATTTGCATTCTACAAATTATTTGAAATTAGTTCCAGCCTTGCAACCATCCACTCCAGAAAAAATCGGCCCGCGGTTGAATCTAGTTGATGATCCCTGCTCTACGACCCCAGAAGCCAAGGAGGATGAAGTGGATGTAGACAGGGAATCTGTTTACTTTTTGAAACATTTGGCCCTAAGGAGTGCAATGGCCCAAAGGCAAACAGGATATAATTGTACTGATGGTATTTACTGTGCTTTGCAGTGAATCTACTGTACAATTTGAAAGCATCACACATTACACACACATCTTGTATACTTTAATTCAATGTTACTTTTTTGGATAGGATCACCTTTCAGTTTGGTCTTACACTAAATGGCCAAAAGTATGTGGACACCTGCTCGTCGAACATCTCATTCCAAAATCATGGGCATTACTATGGAGTTGGTCCCCCTTTTGCTGCTATAACAGCCACCACTCTTCTGGGAAGGATTTCCACTAGATGTTGGAAATTTGCTGTTGGAACTTGCTTCCGTTCAGCCACAAGAGCATTAGTGAGGTCGGGCACTGATGTTGGGCGATTAGGCCTGGCTCGCAGCGGGCTTTCCAATTCATCCCAAAGGTGTTCGATGGGGTTGAGGTCAGGGCTCTGTGCAGGCCAGTCAAGTTCTTCCACACTGATCTCGACAAACCATTTCTGTATGGACCTCGCTTTGTGCACAGGGGCATTGTCGTGCTGAAACAGGAAAGGGCCTTCCCCAAGCTGTTGCCACATAGTTGGAAGGACATAATCGTCTAGAATATCATTGTATGCTGTAGCGTTAAGATTTCCCTTCACTGGAGCTAATGGGTCTAGCTCGAACCATGAAATACAGCCCCTCCTCCACCAAACTTTACAGTTGGCACTATGCATTCGGGCAGGTAGCGTTCTCCTGGCATCCGCCAAACCCAGATACATCCGTCGGACTGCCAGATGGTGAAGCGTGATTCATCACTCCAGAGAATGCATTTCCACTGCTCCAGAGTCTAATGGTGGCGAGGTTTACGCCACTCCAGCTGATGCTTGGCATTGCACATGGTAATCTTAGGTTTGTGTGCGGCTGCTCTGCCATGAAAACCCATTTCATGAAGCTCCCGACGAACAGTTGTTGTGCTGACGTTGCTTCCAGAGGCAGTTTGGAACTCGGTAGTGAGTGTTGCAACCGAAGACAGACGACTTTTACGCGCTACGTGCTTCAGCACTTGGCGGTCCTGTTCTGTGAGCTTGTGTGACCTACCACTTCGCGGCTGAGCAGTTGTTGCGCCTAGATGTTTCCACTTCACGATAAAAGCACTTGCAGTTGACCAGGGCAGCTCTAGCAGGGCAGAAATTTGACGAACTGACTTGTTGGAAAGGTGGCATCCTATGACAGTGCCATGTTGAAAGTTACTGAGCTCTTCAGTACGGGCCATTCTACTGCCAATGTTTGTCTATGGAGATTGCATGGCGGTGTGCTCGATTTTATACACCTTATAGCTACGGGCGTGACTGAAATAGCCCAATCCACTAATTTGAAGGCTACTACTTTTGGCCATGTAGTGTACATTGATACTTTAAGTTTAAATCATTGCTTTGGAAAATGGTAGCACCAGGGGCAAACATCTATTACCCTTTATCTTATTGATTTCAACTTAGATGTGTGGTCTATTTGACTAATTGCTCATCAATACTTTTTGAAAACGCAAAGTTTTTTTTTTTTTGTATGTTGCAAAATGAAACCAGAAATGATAATGTAGGAGCATATCATTTCCATAGAAACCACAACGATTCAAATCAAAGTTGACAACAGCATTTACTGGAATGTAGCTTTCATGATGAAGAGAATACTCTATTGATATGTCATGTTTATATTTAATTACATATATGGCACTTGACGACATAAAATCAAGAAAATAAATTTCCCCGCAAATAAAAGCAATGGGCTCTTTCTTGGGTGTAAAGAAAAAATAAATAAAAAAGCATTTGCAGCACCCCCTCCCCACGCCCCAATGGAGTGATCAGCTAGGTTAAGGTCAATGGTGCAAACTCAGGCAACCACAACAACTGACAGTGCTAATGTAATTTATCTATCTGGCAAATATGTGAAATGAGTGAAATAGGCTACTAGAAGCATATGTGTACATTTGAGGAATATTGACCCCAAAACTGCCAAATAATGTGTGTGTTTCCTTCCTATAATGATATGTGGAGTTTAAAACCGGTGGAATGGCATTAAAAGACCGTCACAGCACAAATCGGATATATTTTGGCTCATTATTCATATTTAGTGCAAGTATTTACTCCATGTTCAACCGCTGAAGTGAACGACGAGTGAATATGTGAACACACATAGCCTATATTATATGCTTTTAAGCATTTTACAAAATATAGGATAAACCATACTAAAAAGTTGCATCAGTGCCTTCTCGTATATATATATATATATATATATATATATATATATATATATATATATATATATATATATATATATAATGACAAACAAACGTTTTGGTCCGTTTGTTTTTTACTTACCCATAAAAGACAAATAAATTCGATCTACCCGACCTACTTCGCAAACGAAGTCGGTGAGATAAAAGGTCTACCACATTCTTATTAAATATATTAGAATTCTTTGTAGGCTACAATTGTTCCATTCAGTTGTGCTGAAATCGACAGCTACACATAGGCAGAGTCACTTGATTGAGTGCGGCCGAAATTGGGCATGCTCATTCTAGGCAAGTCTTTGTTACGGATCTCGTAGATGGACTTCCTCCTGGCCTGCACGCCTTTGACAGCTACTTTGATCTTCTTCCATCCAAGATGATTGAGTTCAGCCAAGTTCAGAAGCACACAGACGCCACTGACTGCAAACATGAAGACCAGAAACACTGTCTTTTCCGTGGGCCTTGAAACGTAGCATTCTACATCTTTGATGCAGGGGTATCGATCACACTCATATACCGCGGGGACATTGAATCCATACAGGAAATATTGACCCACCAGGAACCCTATCTCTAGCGCGTTTCGGAAAACCACTTGGATGATGTAGAATCTTGAGATTCCCTCCTGCCTCCTCATTTTAGACTTTCCACTAGTTCTCATGGCCGAATTTGGGATGTCCTTCACCTCCAAGCAGTCGGGCTCGGCTTCTTTCGTTGAGTTCTCCGTGTTCTGAAGTACTCCATTCACAATGGTGTTTTTTATCTTTTTGCTGTCGTCTCTTTTGATGGAATCTTGGCGCTTGTCCAAGGAGAGGAACACCGTGGAGTACCCCCGCTCCAAGCGCTCCTTCTGCTTGGCGGACTGGTGCACGGAGTAGGTGATGAAACAGAGACTGGGGGTACACACCAGAATAATCTGAAACACCCAATATCTGATATGGGAAATGGGGAACGCCTTGTCGTAACAGGCCTGGTTACAGCCGGGCTGCAGGGTGTTGCACACAAACATGGACTGCTCGTCATCATAGACAGTCTCTCCAACGATCGCAACGATTAGAATCCGGAAGATCACCACCACAGTTAGGAGGATCCTACAAAACAAACAAGCACGAAAACAAAATGTTGCTGTTTAGATGTGGAGATATGATAGGCTTAATCGTTAAACAAACAAGATAGACACAATTAGCGATTGCAAAGTAAAGCTGACTCTAGTGTAGGCTACTAAGCGAGCGCTAAATGGGAGCTGTCCAGTGCTGAAAGCCACCAGCCAGTTCTGTTCTAAAAGGAAAGCGCCACAGTGTTTCACCTCAAGTGACAGCTCTCTTATCACAAAATGTGTTATCAAAAACATTTTTCGTGAATGTTATGTTTATGCCATGATTCCATATTGGTTCACATTTTTAGCATATTGTCATGAATTTTATTTTGGCGTTTTTTTTTTGTACAGTTCTTTATGCCCAATCACTTTCAGCACTTGACTTCAACACACACTCCTTCTAACACTTTTACAAAGCTATCCTCACTTTCCCTCTTACCTTCCGATCATAGTAGAATGCTGTTGGACAGCCGCCTCCAAGAGACGTTCTAATATTGTCCACTCCCCCATGGTCATTCATTCGGAGACAATAGCACACCGTGCACCGTGCAAAATTCCTGTGGAATCTATTGTTTCCCGTGTTTTACTCTCCAGATGCTCCAATATCTGGAGAATGCATTGGTAACGCACCGCTGCTGCGTTCGCTCTTGCCTTCTACCTTCTGCGCCTCTGCTAAAAGCTCACTCGACAACCCAAGCACTTTTGCTCGTGCGAGCCTGAGTGCTGATTAGTAGAAAGCCCTCCTATTTTCGATCGCGCGCGCGGGACGGTATGTCGCGCGGTGCTTGAACGGAGGGCAGTTGAGTTTAATGTCCGTAGAGAGCTAATCCTGCTTTAAGTATACTCTCCTTGCGTCACGCGCGGACAGGTTGGTGGAGAGAGGCAGAGAGAAACACCAGTCTTTTTTTACTTTCATTGTTCTCCAAGTATAAGGCGGGAATGTAGCATATTAATATGTAATACAAATGATTGGTTATAAGCTCAAATCACGGGGGATGTCTGTCGCCTGTAAGACAACCACATGACAGTGACAGAACGAGTAGTGACCGCTTTCAGAATTTAAGAAACACAGAGAGAGAGAGAGAGAGAGAGAGAGAGAGAGAGAGAGAGAGAGAGAGAGAGAGAGAGAGAGAGAGAGAGAGAGAGAGAGAGAGAGAGAGAGAGAGAGAGAGAGAGAGAGAGAGAGAGAGAGAGAGAGAGAGAGAGAGAGAGAGAGAGAGAGAGAGAGAGAGAGAGAGAGAGAGAGAGAGAGAGAGAGAGAGAGAGAGAGAGAGAGAGAGAGAGAGAGAGAGAGAGAGAGAGAGCGCCCCTATTGTTCTGGTCTGTATTCTCTGTAAGCCTATTCTGTAGACTATTATTGTTGTCATGATGGAGGTCCACAACGTTAAAACTGCTTCTGTTGTGGAGAGACTATATTGAAACATGCCTGCAGGGCTAAGCCATTAATCGGTTGCTGACCCTTGATCTTTACTGATGGCTATAGTGTCTGTATAAAAACAGATGTTACAGTCTATCAGGCAAAGCAACAATACATTACCTTACAGTAGCCTAAGCATTTGTTTGTATTCAAAGCCGCGATAATTCCTTAGCCTATACTCTCCCAGACAAGTTGATCTATCTGGGTTGAGTCATCTCTTTAAAGGGTTGCCTCAGAGGGTCTAAAGATAGAAACAACTTAGTGGACTGCCTCTAGTAGTTATTTTTTAACACACCACATTGTACTGTACTGTACAGTGTGTGTGACTGGACTTAACATGTAGCCTACTAATCTGACTAGTAGGAATGAGTTAAACCTGTATTGTGAATGGATAGCCTATGGGTAAACAGATACAGTATGTCATTTTCCTGAATTATAATACAACAAATACCAATATACTCCCTCAGGTTATAAGTGCAGAGGATAGACGAGATGACAAAGTGAGGTATTATTCAAGATCCCGGGTCTTTTTATAAAGCAAATAAATATCCACATATTATTAAATTAATTCATGAACCAGTAAAATATCCACATATAAATTGCACTTGGGTGTAAACAAACTGTACATCATTGACAAAACATAAAACAGAGGCCTGTCTGGATTTGGAACTTCCATATGGGTTATAAACTACATATCCATAGGCGGAGGTAATGTAAACAGTTTTTGCATCCGTGGGCGTCTGACTGTCTCAGGGGGGAGCGGTGGGCCAGTGGGGAGCTTAGAAGCACTTCCTGTGGACGATGGAGGGGCCAGCCTCGTCGTACTCCTGCTTGCTGATCCACATCTGCTGGAAGGTGGAGAGAGAGGCCAGGATGGAGCCGCCGATCCAGACCGAGTACTTACGCTCGGGGGGAGCGATGATCTAGAGAAGGGGGAAGAGGATAACCCCTCAATATGTAGTGCATTATAATGCATCATACAGTACAGAACTTGTTGAAATGTGCATATAATGCATTATAAGGAGAATATAGGTGTTACTGTGATTGGTCATTAGTAGGCTGTGATTGGTCATTCGTAGGCTGCGATTGGTCATTAGTAGGCTATGATTGGTCATTCGTAGGCTGTGATTGGTCATTCATGGGCTGTGATTGGTCATTAGTAGGCTGTGATTGGTCATTCGTAGGCTGTGATTGGTCATTAGTAGGCTGCGATTGGTCATTAGTAGGCTATGATTGGTCATTCGTAGGCTGTGATTGGTCATTCGTAGGCTGTGATTGGTCATTAGTAGGCTGTGATTGGTCATTCGTAGGCTGTGATTGGTCATTCGTAGGCTGTGATTGGTCATTCGTAGGCTGTGATTGGTCATTAGTAGGCTGTGATTGGTCATTCGTAGGCTGTGATTGGTCATTAGTAGGCTGTGATTGGTCATTAGTAGGCTGTGATTGGTCATTAGTAGGCTCACACTGTGAGATTGTGGTCAGGTTGGTCTTAGATGTTCAGTTTGTGGTCTTCAGTGAGAATAATATTTACCTTTATCTTCATAGTGCTGGGGGCCAGGGCAGTGATCTCCTTCTGCATACGGTCAGCAATACCAGGGTACATGGTGGTACCGCCGGACAGGACGTTGTTGGCGTACAGGTCCTTACGGATGTCAATGTCGCACTTCATGATGCTGTTGTAGGTGGTCTCATGGATACCAGCAGACTCCATGCCTGGTGAGATAGAAGAGAAAATGTTGTAAGCGAATGCTCTGGATGAGAAGTCACCCATGTAGGCCTAACTGGTGCTGAAATGGACAGCTCCCTCACCGCTTCAATATAAACATACAGTCTGTTTGGCAGTAGTTGGTATAATGTCTTATGTAGCTGCTATAAAGGCTATATAAGATCACACAGGGGATATTTTCTCGTCTCTTAAAGAAGTACAAATAGGTTTGATTGGACAATGAGATGCACAATGCTTCTAAGATACCTACCGATGAAGGAAGGCTGGAAGAGGGTCTCAGGGCAGCGGAAACGCTCGTTGCCGATGGTGATGACCTGACCGTCGGGCAGCTCATAGCTCTTCTCTAGAGAGGAGGAGGAGGCAGCGGTGGCCATCTCATTCTCAAAGTCCAGGGCCACGTAGCAAAGCTTCTCCTTGATGTCACGCACGATCTCACGCTCGGCTGTTAGAATAGAAGATTCAAAGTTTAGCAGTTTGGTCGAGAAGGTGTATAACGAATTATGACTGTACCATTCAATATCAAACATAGCAAATACATTTATTCTCAGGAATTATGGACTCACCAGTGGTAACGAAGGAGTAGCCACGCTCTGTCAGGATCTTCATCAGGTAGTCAGTGAGGTCGCGACCGGCCAGATCCAGACGCATGATGGCGTGGGGCAGAGCGTAACCCTCATAGATGGGCACGTTGTGGGTCACACCATCACCAGAGTCCAGCACGATACCTAGAACATGAGGTAGAATACTCTGTAAACCATGGAAATACAATTGAACAGCTTTATGTTTATCTTAATGGTGTAAACTACGATTCATGTAATGAAAGGTTGCACAGGACTCAATAATGCACTGGATCTGAATTGAATGTTAATGCATGGAGCCTTTCTCCTCTGCTCTCACCTGTGGTACGGCCGGAGGCGTAGAGGGACAGCACGGCCTGGATGGCCACGTACATGGCAGGGACGTTGAAGGTCTCAAACATGATCTGGGTCATCTTCTCCCTGTTGGCCTTGGGGTTGAGGGGGGCCTCAGTGAGCAGGGTGGGGTGCTCCTCAGGGGCCACACGCAGCTCGTTGTAGAAGGTGTGGTGCCAGATCTTCTCCATGTCATCCCAGTTGGTGATGATGCCGTGCTCGATGGGGTACTTGAGGGTCAGGATACCTCTCTTGCTCTGGGCCTCGTCTCCCACGTATGAGTCCTTCTGTCCCATGCCCACCATCACGCCCTGCAGGGGAAGAAAGGAAACTTAGTCAAAACACAATTCCCCAAAGTCAAACAGAGGGCCAGATAGTTAGTTGTAAGCTACAATAGCATAGGACATTCATTCATTCATAATTGTTCTTTCTTTGTGTCTTTCTTCTTTCTTTCTTTCACAATTCAATGGTCTAGTGGTTAGGTAAAATATAATTGTGAGCAGATAATCAAGGTTAATGCATCATGTATAGACAATTAAGTCTGGAAAAACGCCTAGTTTGATGTATGTATGATATATCCTCATAAATGTTTCATTGACTTTCATGCTGTGAAGTTTACCTGATGACGGGGGCGACCAACGATGGAAGGGAACACAGCGCGAGGTGCGTCATCTCCGGCAAAGCCAGCCTTCACCAGACCGGAGCCGTTGTCGCACACAAGGGCGGTAGTCTCGTCGTCATCACACATGATGTCAGCTGGGTTTCTGTTGTGATAAAACGCACATTAGGCTAAGTAGTATAGGCTACAGGTCATATACAACAGTGTTTCCCAACTCCGGTCCTAGAGTAGCCCCAACAGTAGCCTACCTCTTTTTGTTGTGGCCCCGCGAAACACTGGTAGGCTATACAGTATAGGCTACAGTTCACAGTATACAGGCCATACAAGTCTAACAAACTTGTTTTAAGTAATTATTTATCTCTTTTAAAACCCTATAGAGAGCACCACAATGTCAAATAACGTATTATTCATATAATAATAATAATAATAATAATAATAATAATAATAATAATAATAATAATAATAATAATAATAATGAACTGCAGATCATTATTCAATATGATTAATCATCAATTTCGCTTTTTGGTCTGAACCTGATGGAAAACAGACTAACCGAAATAAAATAGACATTTGTGCAACATTTAGGCTATACAACAGCTATATATTTTAGCAATATCCATCAACAAAAGAAGTGTAACGTTATCTTGAAAATGAAAGCTGTCAAAATTGAAATTGAAGCCCATTTAAACCCAGTTGTCTGGTTGCGAACTAGATAAGTCCAATTCAACATCTTTCAAGTGGCTTAAGTCTAGGTCTTTATGCTGAAAGTTTTCTTCTTGGCTTAGTAAATAAGTTCTGTCTGCTTCCCGTATTAGAATGACAAGTTGTCAGATACTCACCAGATCAGTACCGAGTATCCTGTTCCTATGAATGAGCAGCGGTAGTGTGGTGAGGGCAGACCCCAATTTATAGGACTACTCTAGAAGCGCCACTACGCCCGGCCGCCCGTTTCTCCTTATTTGGTTGCCATGCCCCGCTATGAGCGGAGAGGAAGGGCGGGAAGAAGAGCGCGGAGGCTCGCGCGTTGACTCCTGAACGTCCATGTATGGATGGGGACCCGCGCGGACAGACAGCTGTGAAGTATGAGGGTGTGACGATGTCTGGAGGTATTACCTCTATCTTCAACACGTCACAGTGAGTAGACATAAAGAATAATGGTATTTGATGGCTTAGGTTTCAGCAGCAGACGTCATTGACTCTTATAGACTTGAGCATGCCATGGATTTTAACAGGCATATAGGGTCTATATTTTCAGGGGTTATGTGATGTGAGGGTTAAAAATTGTAGCTCTTAGAAATGCCTTCTATGAAGAACAATGACGTTATTGTTCAGTCAATTTAAGACTCCATCCTTTCTACTGTGTGCGTGTGTGTGTGTGTGTGTGTGTGTGTGTGAGGGTGTGTGTGTTTGTGTCACTCTGTGACTAATATGTGTGATAAGGAGAGCATGGTTGAGGGCTTGTGTCATCCATCCAGTTGACTGTTGGTGGTGATTCCTCTTCATGTAGGACATAATGTCATGTAATGTCACATATGTGTATACATGTCATTGTAAAGTTAGATTAACTTGAATTTCTGTCATATGAAATTATTTTGATCTGTATGTTTGCCCTTCGTGTGTTATGAGTTCAATATGCTTTTTTCTTATAGTGAGCCTTTGAGCCCGGGGAGACTTCGGAGATAGATGAAATCCATTGGCTTTATCTATATGCATGCTGCCATGTACACTGCTCAAAAAAATAAAGGGAACACTAAAATAACACATCCTAGATCTGAATGAATGAAATAATCTTATTAAATACTTTTTTCTTTACATAGTTGAATGTGCTGACAACAAAATCACACAAAATGTATCAATGGAAATCAAATGTATCAACCTATGGAGGTCTGGATTTGGAGTCACCCTCAAAATTAAAGTGGAAAACCACTTATCTCTTTTAAAACCCAACTTTGATGTAATGTCCTTAAAACAAGTCAAAATGAGGCTCAGTAGTGTGTGTGGCCTCCACGTGCCTGTATGACCTCCCTACAACGCCTGGGCATGCTCCTGATGAGGTGGCGGATGGTCTCCTGAGGGATCTCCTCCCAGACCTGGACTAAAGCATCCGCCAACTCCTGGACAGTCTGTGGTGCAACGTGGCGTTGGTGGATGGAGCGAGACATGATGTCCCAGATGTGTTCAATTGGATTCAGGTCTGGGGAACGGGCGGGCCAGTCCATAGCATCAATGCCTTCCTCTTGCAGGAACTGCTGACACACTCCAGCCACATGAGGTCTAGCATTGTCTTGCATTAGGAGGAACCCAGGGCCAACCACACCATTATATGGTCTCACAAGGGGTCTGAGGATCTCATCTCGGTACCTAATGGCAGTCAGGCTACCTCTGGCGAGCACATGGAGGGCTGTGCGGCCCCCCAAAGAAATGCCACCCCACACCATGATTGACCCACCGCCAAACCGGTCATGCTGGAGGATGTTGCAGGCAGCAGAACGTTCTCCACGGCGTCTCCAGACTCTGTCACGTCTGTCACAGTGTGAACCTGCTTTCATCTGTGAAGAGCACAGGGCGCCAGTGGCGAATTTGCCAATCTTGTTGTTCTCTGGCAAATGCCAAACGTCCTGCACGGTGTTGGGCTGTAAGCACAACCCCCACCTGTGGACGTCGGGCCCTCATACCACCCTCATGGAGTCTGTTTCTGACCGTTTGAGCAGACACATGCACATTTGTGGCCTGCTGGAGGTCATTTTGCAGGGCTCTGGCAGTGCTCCTCCTGCTCCTCCTTGCACAAAGGCGGGGGTAGCAGTCCTGCTGCTGGGTTGTTGCCCTCCTACGGCTTCCTCCACGTCTCCTGATGTACTGGCCTGTCTCCTGGTAGCGCCTCCATGCTCTGGACACTACGCTGACAGACACAGCAAACCTTCTTGCCACAGCTCGCATTGATGTGCCATCCTGGATGAGCTGCACTACCTGAGCCACTTGTGTGGGTTGTAGACTCCGTCTCATGCTACCACTAGAGTGAAAGCACCGCCAGCATTCAAAAGTGACCAAAACATCAGCCAGGAAGCATAGGAACTGAGAAGTGGTCTGTGGTCACCACCTGCAAAACCAGTCCTTTATTGGGGGTGTCTTGCTAATTGCCTATAATTTCCACCTATTGTCTATTCCATTTGCACAACAGCATGTGAAATGTATTGTCAATCAGTGTTGCTTCCTAAGTGGACAGTTTGATTTCACAGAAGTGTGATTGACTTGGAGTTACATTGTGTTGTTTAAGTGTTCCCTTTATTTTTTTGAGCAGTGTATAAACAAATCTGGAATTAGAAAGACCTAAAAGTGGACAATTTATGATGCTGTTGTGACATCCAATTGAAATAGATAGGAAATGATGAATCCGCCATATTAGTGGTGCATCATCGGACATCTTTATGTTCCCTTGGGACGAGTCACAGAGCTACATTTGAATATGTATTGTAGCTATGGGGTACCTTGGCGTTGGGTTAGTGTTGGGTGATTGAGTGGGCAGGATAGCTTCACTTCAATCCAAGTGATCAGTTCCTTAGTCATACAACATCTCTCCCATCCCATTCCAACTTCGCATACACATACAGCACACAGCTCCGGGGTGACGTTTCCCCTAAGTACAGATCTAGGATCAGCTTTCTCTCCCCCAATCCCAACCTTTGCCATTTAGTGGAGAAATGTAATACGGACCCAAGATCAGCATCTAGGGGAAACTTCACCCTACTCCCACTGTCCCACATATACTGAACAAAAATTGGTCAAATGCATTTGTGTTCGTTGTCCGTAGCTTATGCCTGCCCATACCATAACCCCACCGCCACCATGGGGCACTCTGTTTAAAACGTTGACATCAGCAAACTGCTCGCCCACACGACGCCATACACGTGGTCTGCGGTTGTGAGGCCGGTTGGACGTACTGCCAAATTCTCTAAAACGGCGTTGGAGTCGGCTTATGGTAGAGAAATGAACATTAAGTGATCTGGCAACAGCTCTGGTGAACATTCCTGTAGTCAGCATGCCAATTGCACGCTCCCTCAAAACTTAAGACATCTGTGGCATTGTGTTCTGTGACAAAACTGCACATTTTAGTGACCTTTTATTATCCCCAGCACAAGGTGCACCTGTGTAATAATCATGCTGTTTAATCAGCTTCATGATATGCCACACCTGTCAGGTGGATGCATTATCTTGGCAAAGTTTAAACGCTCACTAACAGGGATGTAAACAAATTTTGCACAACATTTGAGAGAAATACGCTTTTTGTGCGCATGGAATTTTTTTGGGGATCTTTTATTTCAGCTCATGAAACATGGGACCAACACTTTACATGTTGCGTTTATATTTTTGTTCAGTGTACAATACAACACACCCACACACCATATCTGCAAAAGATGCTATTAACATTCAAATAAACAGAGCTGTGACTTCCTATGGTGAGAGCAGTTGTCCAATGCCCAGAATGGGATAAATAGTAAGGCCATGGTTACTAGGGTTTCTAGTTTGGTACGAGACTCTCCCTTCCTCACAAGTTACATTATCACTCTCTAACAGTGCTATTTTACTGCAGTAAGTACATCATGGCAACAATGAGCTATCCATTTGAGCTGTGTATGTTTTTTCTGAGTCCCTGAACTCTGTATGTGTATTTTCTTTAGGTGTAAATGGGTTTTTGGTACCGTGGCTATCGCAGCCAGATCGGCCTCTTCATATCCTCTGACACTGGGGGAAGTCATGTGACTAGATGATATAACAGACAGCCAGTAGTGCTTTACCCATAATCCCACCCACATTCTCTGTCTGAGCATCTGTCAGCTGGCCTCGGGTCTTCAGGGCTGGGATAAATGGTTGGGGGTTATGAAGAGTGGGGTCGTGGTTAGAAATAACTGAGATGGGTTTTGCTATGCTGATAAAATGTCAGATTTATGATATGCTTGTTTTATTGTATTTTGGATGCACAATAACTAGCCTATGAAGTGTCAGTTTCTAAAATTGATTTAGAAAGGCAAAACCTTTAGCGCACAATTTGAAAAAGTTAAAAGTTACAGTACATTTAAAACTCGCAGCTTTCACTGTACTGATGAAAGCATAAACATGTGTATTAAGGATGGGCATGCAGAGGATACCAATTTACAGTAATCTATGCCCTTAGTGGTTCTAGTCATTTGTAATGATTCCCTTGTGTGAACTTCTTAAACCGTATCAGCATTAAACAGCATTTCTTTAAAAGAAGATTTCATTCTGAATGTTCCTATTACTCTATGAAGTAAGGATTACATTTATTTATGTTTCTTAATCCTCTCTTATGTGCTAACTTTAAAAATATATATATATATTTCATACTGTAGGCTTCGTTTTAATCTCTTATTGGTAGCCTTATGTAAATTGTTCTTATATTTGTAACTTCACTGGCTCCAAGCAACTGTGTTTGGTGTCATTTCCACAGTACAATTTGTTCCAACTCTTTACTGGGATTACTTTAGGTTCTGGGTTTTTGATACATGTCGAGGATGACTCAACAGGAGATATCATAGTCTGCAAGTGTAAACTACAGTTTGAAACCAACGTTTTGTGATCAATAATGTTTATGCATATTAGTCATGTTAGAATACACTTGAATAAGTAGTTCCAGAAAAAACACCTGCTCTGCTTTGCATGCTGTGGTGGGATCTGCATACATTTATGTATTAGCCTTTGGTATTAACTTAGGCATATCCATATTCATAAAGCATGGATTATGCACAAGTGTAGGTGTTCCTTTGTTGCCTAAAAACTCATATATTATCTAAGCCTATACCTGAACGGCAGGTAAGAGTTTGTTTGTTTTGTTTCTCTTATACTGTAAACACACTCCTGTCTGCAGTCTGGTCCGTCCTCCTCCTGTCTGCAGTCTGGTCCGTCCTCCTCCTGTCTGCAGTCTGGTCCGTCCTCCTCCTGTCTGCAGTCTGGTCCGTCCTCCTCCTGTCTGCAGTCTGGTCTGTCCTCCTCCTGTCTACAGTCTGGTCCGTCCTCCTCCTGTCTGCAGTCTGGTCCGTCCTCCTCCTGTCTGCAGTCTGGTCTGTCCTCCTCCTGTCTGCAGTCTGGTCCGTCCTCCTCCTGTCTGCAGTCTGGTCCGTCCTCCTCCTGTCTACAGTCTGGTCCGTCCTCCTCCTGTCTGCAGTCTGGTCCGTCCTCCTCCTGTCTGCAGTCTGGTCCGTCCTCCTCCTGTCTGCAGTCTGGTCCGTCCTCCTCCTGTCTGCAGTCTGGTCCGTCCTCCTCCTGTCTGCAGTCTGGTCCGTCCTCCTCCTGTCTGCAGTCTGGTCCGTCCTCCTCCTGTCTGCAGTCTGGTCCGTCCTCCTCCTGTCTGCAGTCTGGTCCGTCCTCCTCCTGTCTGCAGTCTGGTCCGTCCTCCTCCTGTCTGCAGTCTGGTCCGTCCTCCTCCTGTCTGCAGTCTGGTCCGTCCTCCTCCTGTCTACAGTCTGGTCCGTCCTCATCCTGTCTGCAGTCTGGTCCGTCCTCCTCCTGTCTGCAGTCTGGTCCGTCCTCCTCCTGTCTGCAGTCTGGTCCGTCCTCCTCCTGTCTGCAGTCTGGTCCGTCCTCCTCCTGTCTGCAGTCTGGTCCGTCCTCCTCCTGTCTACAGTCTGGTCCGTCCTCCTCCTGTCTGCAGTCTGGTCCGTCCTCCTCCTGTCTACAGTCTAGTCCGTCCTCCTCCTGTCTGCAGTCTGGTCCGTCCTCCTCCTGTCTGCAGTCTGGTCCGTCCTCCTCCTGTCTGCAGTCTGGTCCGTCCTCCTCCTGTCTGCAGTCTGGTCCGTCCTCCTCCTGTCTGCAGTCTGGTCCATCCTCCTCCTGTCTGCAGTCTGGTCCGTCCTCTTCCTGCACCTCTCACTGTATCCAGCTATATTTGGACATTTAGGGCTCGATTCAATCCGTATTGTGAAAGTTCAGCACTATAGCGCAATTGGAATTTAAAGGCAGTGTTCCCTCCGCATATGTAGCGTTTACTGCATTCACGGTAAACGCTACATATGCGCTATAGCGCTGAACTCTCACAATACGGATTGAATCGAGCCCTTATTTAGACTCACCAACCATAAACAACCTGCAGATACTGTATTTAATATACTGTATTTAAGACACTGTATTTAATATACTGTATTTCAGGTGTAAAGAACCAAAGTACAGCTAGTGTTACTGTAAATATATATATATTTTAAATCAGTTTTTATTTAGATAGATACAGTTACAGATCTGTAACTGTACCATAGTTTCAGGACATGCGAGGAGATCCTTTGTGAATCCTTAGGGAGGAAGAGGATCTCTCCCTCTAGCCCCCCGCTGTCTGCCCTGTACATATTAAACAGCTGAGATTGATCTGCTGCCATCATTAAGGATTCCATCAATGCCAATTTAATTCCACCCAACGCCTGGGTTCAGTAAACCAAGTTGGCGTTGAGGACACTTCAGACCTTCACTGTGTTCAGTTACCCAACATTCCAATGTTGCTTAGTGGCAATCTTACCATGCATTCTCATCGTCCATATTCTGCTTTTCTTTGGAAGACATATTTTGAACAACATGGGTCAGATCTTACTAGCCTGGTCGTAGATCTGTTTGTGCTGTATAGCCATCTCCTTTGGCGGTTGTTATGCCAGACAGTATAAACAGATCTGGGATCAGGCTAATATAGCACAATTCAAATCACAATCAAATCACAATTTATTTAAAGTGCATTTAACAAAGTCTCAACACACTTTGCAAATTTAAATAAAAAATACAAACAATTAATATATAATTTTACCCCCTACCCTGGATAATTTTCTGGTTTTAGCTCAGCTGCTTAAGCAACACTGTATGAGTTCCTCAATGTCTGTTGCTGAAATATAGCCTGCTTATTCTTTGCTGCTTGAAAATAAGTTAGAAACACAATAGTTTCTCTATTTATGACCTGTCCGCCATTGAGAATGTCGTTTTTTGGTCGATACAAGAAGCCTGGAGTAGTACACTTCCAAGCAGATTTCCTCACATTCAGCTCCCTGAAATAGATACATTAGTTTGATCCAACCGTTTTCCTCAGAGGTGCGTCTTGCAGTATTCTAAATCCATACAGAGAGTCTGAGGATTTCATCAAACTGTTCTGGCTGTTAACAGCCAAACATGCGAGACATAAGCACATAGATATGAATAGTTGATGTTCTATTTTTGCTTGTAGCAAAATGCAACATTTATGGGGCATTTTAGCCAGAGTTTAGTTATTGTTCACGGTGAAAGCATTTAGTCCCTCAACAGGATACACAACCGTGTTTGTTTCCTTTTTTAGTGAAATATTTAAAGAGTGTATGGAGAGAATTGAAGTCAAGTACAGTGCTGGAAAAGTATTCATCCCCTTTGGTGTTTTTCCTATTTTGTTGCATTACAACCTGTAATTTAAATTGATTTTTATTTGGATTTCATGTAATGGACATACACAAAATAGTCCAAATTGGTGAAGTGAAATGAAAAAAATAACTTGTTTCAAATCATTCTAAAAAAAGAATAACGGAAAAGTGGTGTGTGCATATGTATTCACCCCCTTTGCTATGAAGCCCCTAAATAACATCTGGTGCAACCAATTACCTTCAGATGTCACATAATTAGTTAAATAAAGTCCACCTGTGGGCAATCTAAGTGTCACATGATCTCAGTATATATACACCTGTTCTGAAAGGCCCCAGAGTCTGCAACACCTCTAAGCAAGGGGCACCACCAAGCAAGCGGCACCATGAAGACCAAGGAGTTCTCCAAACAGGTCAGGGACAAAGTTGTGGAGAAGTACAGATCAGGGTTGGATTATAAAAAAATATCAGAAATGTTGAACATCCCACGGAGCACCATTAAATCCATTATTAAAAAATGGAAAGAATATGGCACCACAACAAACCTGCCAAGAGAGGGCCGCCCACCAAAACTCACGGACCAGGCAAGGAGGGCATTAATCAGAGAGGCATCAAAGAAACCAAAGATAACCCTGAAGGAGCTGCAAAGCTCCACAGTGGAGATTGGAGTATCTGTCCATAGGACCACTTTAAACCGTACACTCCACAGAGCTGGGCTTTACAGAAGAGTGGCCAGATAAAAGCCATTGCTTAAAGAACAAAATAAGCAAACACGTTTGGTGTTCGCCAAAAGGCATGTGGGAGACTCCCCAAACATATGGAAGAAGGTACTCTGGTCAGATGAGACTAAAATTGAGCTTTTTGGCCATCAAGGAAAGTGCTATGTCTGGTGCAAACCCAACACCTCTCATCACCTCTCATCACCCGAGAACACCATCCCCACAGTGAAGCATGGTGGTGGCGGCATCATGCTGTGGGGATGTTTTTCATCGGCAGGGACTGGGAAACTGGTCAGAATTGGAGGAATGATGGATGGCGCTAAATACAGGGAAATTCTTGAGGGAAACCTGTTTCAGTCTTCCAGAGATTTGAGACTGGGACGGAGGTTCACCTTCCAGCAGGACAATGACCCTAAGCATACTGCTAAAGCAACAATCGAGTGGTTTAAGGGGAAACATTTACATGTCTTGGAATGGCCTAGTCAAAGCCCAGACCTCAATCCAATTGAGAATCTGTGGCATGACTTAAAGATTGCTGTACACCAGCGGAACCCATCCAACTTGAAGGAGCTGGAGCAGTTTTGCCTTGAAGAAGTGGTAGGCATGTTGTGTAAATCAAATGATACAAACCCCCCCAAAAATCAATTTTAATTCCAGGTTGCAAGGCAACAAAATAGGAAAAATGCCAAGGGGGGTGAATACTTTCGCAAGCCACTGTACATGCACTGCAGAATTCTGTCTATCTTCAAAGGCCTACATTTGGACAGGAGAGACACAACAAGGATATCCCACAGTGCATGAGCATTTTTAAAGCAACAAAACAACCCTTTTAATTTTGAAATTATTTCCAAATGATGTGCAAATGATGTGCAAATGCATGGTTGGACTATTGCTATTGATAGCTATTCATAAGATAATAAGGCACAATTGGGTCATCATCATCATCATCATCATCCTGACAAACAGTATGTAAGGAAAACTTGTCAAACATGATTGGTTGGTGACTTGTTGTTGACACGGTGTAAAGGCTACTACAGTATATCCCTCTATGAATACCCTCTTATTCCTAAGTGTGCTCTGTATAAAGTCCTCTCTGGCCCCGAGCCAGGCATGTCAGGGCGAGGTGTAGAACATCATGCCAGTGCCAGATCTATAATCTTATATCTACGTTACCAGAGAAGATAGAGGTGCCATGTCACCACACCCTCTCTCTCTCTCTCCCACCTCTCTCTCTCTCTTTCTCTCCCTCTTTCTTTCTCTCTCTCTCTCTCTTTCTCTCTCTCTCTCTCTCTCTCTCTCTCTCTCTTTCTCTCTCTCTCTCCCCCTATCTCTCTCTCCCTCTTTCTCTCTCTCTCTTTCTCTCTCTCTCCCTCTTTCTCTCTCTTTCTCTCTCCCTCTTTCATTCTCGCTCTCTCTCCCTCTTGTGTTTCGATCTGTCTCTCTCAATGTTCTCTCTCTCTCCCTATAACCCCTCTATTTCTCTTTGCCCCCCTCTCTCTCTCTCTCTCTTGCCCATCTCTCTCTTCTTGCTCGCTCTCTCTCGCCCATCTCTCTCTTCTTGCTCTCTCTCTCTCTCTCTCTCTCTCTCTCTCTCTCTCTCTCTCTCTCTCTCTCTCACCCATCTCTCTCTCTTGCTCTCTCTTTTACTGAGACACAACCCTCAAGCCTTACAGACACATAACGGGTGCATTTCCTCCTGATGAATGATCTTTCATGAAACAGATTGTGCAGTATTATGAGAAATATAACTTCTATGTGTAGGGGGTCTTCACTGGCCCACAGGCTACTTTAAAGAAGACTTGAGTTATTTGTGCTACTGTGATTGTGTGTTTGTTCGTTCAAACCAGAGTGTATGGTCCTGTGTGGAGGTTCTTGATTGTGTTTGTGTGAAAATAAACAGACCCTAGCAATGATCACCTGTCTTCTTATTGTTTGCTTCCTTCAGTGTCCTGCTGCTGTCAACTGTGGCTGAAGGTCAGAGTGGTGGTGGTGGTGTCTGTCTCTGTGTGCCTTTGTGTGTGGGGGAGGTGTTGGTGGGGGTACTCCTCTGGGGCAGCTGCTGTGGAGTACTAGACTAGAGTGACAGAGACAGGAGAACCTGGGGGGTTATGGACCTCTCTACCAGCAGCTGCCAGCCCCTATGCAGGCAGCCAGACGGTAGGAATGATTCAGAAGGAGAGGGGCTCTGACACCGGACAGGCCTAGTTTGGTAAGTTATCTGCCAAAGACCGCAAAGTGGAAGGCAATTCCCTACTTGGACAGGCAGAGGAGGAGCACTTCTGACAGAGAGAGGTGGGAGGGTGTTGGGAAGGGATAGTACAGTATGCTGAGAGGTAATTATTTCCCTTAAAACCTACTACACCTACTACAAAGCATTTCTGTCTAGGCATTGCATGTCTCTTTAAATGCAAACTGAAACCTGAGATGGATTCATTTTGAGTGAAGACACCATCACATTATATAAGAATCATTCATACAGGGAGATATGTTTAGTAATCGTCCATGATTTTTGTATTCAGGTTGACATGAGTTGACATGTTCACAAGAACATAGGTCTTACATTTCTACCTTTTTCTCCAATTATACTGTAGATGGGACATATGGAAAACATCACCATAGAAAGACAAATATTTCTAAAGAGATATGATATTTGTTTTCAGAGTACATGTTTAAATCTGATTTTGTATTGCAGTACACAGTAAAAAAAAAAAAAAAAAGATTATTAAGTAACTGTTTCCACAACCTTTTTTAGTTGTTGTTTACTCAACGTTTTGGTTAAAGTGTTACATGAGAAAATGTAGGCAAATTTCAGAATATTTAAAATGATGTGTTTGCTCAAATTGTCTCATACATGTACACTACCGGTCAAAAGTTTTAGAACACCTACTCATTCAAGGGTTTTTATTTATTTTTTACTATTTTCTACATTGTAAATTAGAATAGTAAATAAATAAACAAATGATAGTCCTACAAAGCCCAGATGGGATGGCGTATCGCTGCAGAATTCTGTAGTAACCATGCTGGTTAAGTGTGCCTTGAATTCTAAATAAATCACAGACAGTGTCACCCGCAAAGCACCCCCACACCATAACACCTCCTCCTCCATTTACGGTGGGAAATACACATGAGGAGATCAACCGTTCACCCACACCGCGTCTCACAAAGACACGGCGGTTGCAACAAAAAATCTCTAATTTGGTCTCCAGACCAAAGGACAAATTTCCACCGGTCTAATGTCCATTGCTCGTGTTTCTTGGCCCAAGCAAGTCTCTTCTTCTTATTGGTGTCATTTAGTAGTGGTTTCTTTGCAGCAATTCGACCATGAATGCCTGATTCACACAGTTGATGTTGAGATGTGTCTGTTACTTGAACTCTGTGAAGCATTTATTTGGGCTGCAATTTCTGAGGCTGGTAACTCTAATGAACTTATCCTCTGCAGCAGAGGTAACTCTGGGTCTTCCATTACTGTGGCGGTGCTCATGAGAGCCAGTTTCATCATAGCGCTTCATGCTTTTTGCTACTGCACTTGAAAAAAGTTTCAAAGTTCTTGAAATGTTCCGGATTGGCTGACCTTCATGTCTTAAAGTAATGATGGACTGTCGTTTCTCTTCGCTTATTTGAGCTGTTCTTGCCATAATATGGACTTGGTCTTTTACCAAATAGGGCTATCTTCTGTATACCCCCCCCCCCCCCCCCACACCTTGTCACAACACAATTGATTGGCTCAAACACATTAAGAAGGAAATAAATTCCACAAATGAACTTTTAAGAAGGCACACCTGGTGCATTCCAGGTGACTACCTCATGAAGCTGGTTGAGAGAATGCCAAGGGTATTTGAAGAATCTCAAATATAAAATACATTTTGATTTGTTTAACACTTTTTTGGTTACTACATGATTCCATATGTGTTATTTCATAGTTTTGATGCCTTCACTATTATTCTACAATGTAGAAAATAGTAAAAATAAAGAAAAACCCTTGAATGAGTAGGTGTTCTAAAACTTTATTTTTATTTGTATTGTTCATTCAACTATAAATTATTATTTGGGCATCTTACCTATAAATAAGGCTGTGGAACTAGTCACACACATTACTTTTAACATACAATGTTTTCAACGTACATATTTGACACACGATTACATTGTGCATGTTCATTTAAACAGTAATTAATATTAAACCTGTCCTCAGCTGGGATTTGAACTCACAAGCTCTTCGTTCACAGCATTCCAATCTTCCTGCTAGTAATATGCCTCACCAACATTAGCCAACTATACAGAAAAAATAATAAAATAGCTTAAATAAGTAAATCAAATCAATAAGAGAATAGTCAGATTGACGGATAATTGAAACAGACATGGTGGCGTAGCAGGAAGATCAGAATAACATCAACCAAGAGATTGTGAGTTCAAATCCCAGGGGAGGACATGTTGAATAATAGTAATAACTGTATAAATGAACATGCACAATGTAATCATGTATGTCAATGTGTGTCCAATATGTAGCTGAAAAGATTATGTTAAAAACACTGTGTGTGTAACCAGTTGCACAGCCTTTTTTAGTTAAGGTGCCCAAATAATAATTTATTGTTGAATGAATATACTGTATGAGACAAGTTGAGCAAACACATTTTAAATTGACTGAATTATTTTAAACGTTTTCTCAAGTTAGAGCGAAGTTTGGGCCAATGTATTTTTTTGTTTGTTCAGGTAACACTTTGAATGAAAAGTTGAGTAAACAAAAAAAAAAGGCTTTGGAACAAAAAAAAGAATTAGTTGAAACAACTAGATTTGTGGGTGTTTATTTAAAAAACATTTTTTTATAGTGTAGGCTTTTTGGCTTTAATTGATGGCATGCTGTATAGTAGGCTTATAAATGAGTCATTAACATAATTAAAGAGCCCCACTTGGCACACTGACCTATAGGAGGGCTCGGTATGGTAATGAGCAACATGGTTAGCAAGCAGGAAGCCCTCCAAACATAACCCACTTTGGTGATGATGGGGATAAGTTATGAGTTGGCCACAGTCCATCACTAACACGGTGACACATTTCTCTACTAGGTGGCTGCAGTGGCCTTGAAACCAAAGACCCCCAAGCCCAAGCTCATGGCCCCCCAAGCCCCTTCCGAAATACCCTTAGAAATGCCTCTCATTCTCATCCTGTTCCTGGGGATGAAGTTTCACAGAGACAAATACCTACTACACAAATATAAAAACAGAGGCCCCACGCTGGAGCTCTGCTGTGGGAGAGGCTGAGAGGGGAGGCCCTGATGTAAGGACTGTCTGGGTGTGAAACTTCATCCATGTTCAGGCTTAGGGTTCAGGGACTGGGCACTGGGACAAGGTTAGTCGGGATGGGAGGTACATCAGACACTGATTTGTATTTGTATTTATTAAGGATCCCCATTAGCTGCTGCCAAGGCAACAGCTACTCTTCCTAGGGTCCATTAGTTCCTGCCAAGGCAGCAGCTACTCTTCCTGGGGTCCATTAGTTCCTGCCAAGGCAGCAGCTACTCTTCCTGGGGTCCATTAGTTCCTACCAAGGCAGCAGCTACTCTTCCTAGGGTCCATTAGTTCCTGCCAAGGCAGCAGCTACTCTTCCTGGGGTCCATTAGTTCCTGCCAAGGCAGCAGCTACTCTTCCTGGGGTCCATTAGTTCCTACCAAGGCAGCAGCTACTCTTCCTGGGGTCCATTAGTTCCTGCTAAAGCAGCAGCTACTCTTCCTGGGGTCCATTAGTTCCTGCCAAGGCAGCAGCTACTCTTCCTGGGGTCCATTAGTTCCTGCCAAGGCAGCAGCTACTCTTCCTGGGGTCCATTAGTTCCTGCCAAGGCAGCAGCTACTCTTCCTGGGGTCCATTAGTTCCTGCCAAGGCAGCAGCTACTCTTCCTGGGGTCCATTAGTTCCTGCCAAGGCAGCAGCTACTCTTCCTGGGGTCCAGCAACATTAATATTACATGATATTACATTTCATAACACTTTTCACAACACATTAAGTGTGTTCCCTCAGGCCACTACTCTACTACCACATATCTACAATACAAAATCCATGTGTACGTGTGTGTAGAGTACGTGTCTTATCATGTGTATGTGTGTCTGTGCCTGTGTGTGTGTCTCTTCACATCCCCGCTGTTCCATAAGGTGTATTTTTATCTGTTTTTTAAAATCTGATTCTACTGCTTGCATCAGTTATCTGATGTGGAATAGAGTTCCATGTAGTCATGACTCCCCGGTCGAGTTGTGAACAGCGCCGGAAGAAGATGGCTGCCGTTTTACAGCCCTCTAACCAATTGTACTATTATGTGTGTTTTTCCGCGTTATTTGTAATTTATTTTGTACATAATGTTTATGCCATCGTCTCTTATAACCAAAGAGAGCTTCTGGATATCAGGACAGCGATTACTCACCTCGCGTTGGACGAACACTTTTTCTTCAACGAGGCGTTCGCGAAGGATATTCTACAGACTCCAGACAAGGCCCAGATCCCCGTCATTCGCGTGAGGAAGAGACGGAGATACCGTGGACGTAGGTCGGGGTGCCTTGTAAAGATCCGACGGCGAACGAGTAAACTGCCTCTCCCATCAATCCTATTAGCCAACGTTCAAGCTTTGGATAATAAAATGGACGATTTAAGATTACGGTTATCCTACCAACGGGACATTAAAAACTGTAATATCTTATGTTTCACGGAGTCGTGGCTGAATGACAACAATGACAACATTCAGCTAGCAGGCTATACGCTACATCGGCAGGACAGAACGGCAGACTCGGGTAAGACGAGGGGTGGCGGTCTCTGTATTTTTGTAAACAACAGCTGGTGCACAAAATCAAATACTAAGGAAGTCTCAAGGTTTTGCTCGCCTGAGGTAGAGTATCTTATGATAAGCTGTAGACCACACTATTTACCAAGAGAGTTTTCATCTATACTTTTCATAGCTGTCTATTTACCACCACAAACCAATGCTGGCATTAAGATTGCACTGAATGAGTTGTACAAGGCCATTAATCAACAGGAAAACGCTCATCCAGATGCAGCGCTCCTAGTAGCAGGGGACTTTAATGCAGGGAAACTTAAATCCGTTCTACCTCATTTCTACCAGCATGTTAAATGTGCAACCAGAGGGGAAAAAACTCTAGACCACCTTTACTCCACACACAGAGACGCATACAAAGCTCTCCCTCGCCCTCCATTTGGCAAATCTGACCATAACTCTATCCTCCTGATTCCTGCTTATAAGCAAAAACTGAAGCAGGAAGCACCAGTGACTCGGCTAATAAAAAAGTGGTCAGATGACGCAGATGCTAAGCTACAGGACTGTTTTGCTAGCACAGACTGGAACATGTTCAGGGATTCTTCAGACAGCATTGAGGAGTACACCACATCAGTCACTGGCTTCATCAATAAGTGCATCGATGATGTCGTCCCCGCAGTGACCGTACGTACATACCCCAACCAGAAGCCATGGATTACAGGAAACATCCGCACTGAGCTAAAGGGTAGAGCTGCCGCTTTCAAGGAACGGGACTCTAACCCGGACGCTTATAAGAAATCCCGCTATGACCTCCGACGAACCATCAAACAGGCAAAGAGTCAATACAGGTCTAAGATTGAATCATACTACACTGGCTCTGACGCTCGTCGGATGTGGCAGGGCTTGAAAACTATTACAGACTACAAAGGGAAGCACAGCCGCGAGCTGCCCAGTGACACAAGCCTACCAGACGAGCTAAACCACTTCTATGCTCGCTTCGAGGCAAGCAACACTGAAGCATGCATGAGAGCACCAGCTGTTCCGGACGACTATGTGATCACGCTCTCCGTAGCCGATGTGAGTAAGACTTTTAAGCAGGTCAACATTCACAAGGCCGCAGGGCCAGACGGATTACCAGGACGTGTACTCCGAGCATGTGCTGACCAACTGGCAAGTGTCTTCACTGACATTTTCAACATGTCCCTGACTGAGTCTGTAATACCAACATGTTTCAAGCAGACCACCATAGTCCCCGTGCCCAAGAACTCTAAGATAACCTGCCTAAATGACTACCGACCCGTGGCACTGACGTCTGTAGCCATGAAGTGCTTTGAAAGACTGGTCATGGCTCACATCAACAGCATAATCCCAGAAACCCTAGACCCACTCCAATTTGCATACCGCCCCAACAGATCCACAGATGATGCAATCTCTATCGCACTCCACACTGCCCTTTCCCACCTGGACAAGAGGAACACCTACGTGAGAATGCTATTCATTGACTACAGCTCAGCATTCAACACCATAGTGCCCTCAAAGCTCATCACTAAGCTAAGGATCCTGGGACTAAACACCTCCCTCTGCAACTGGATCCTGGACTTCCTGACGGGCCGCCCCCAGGTGGTAAGGGTAGGTAACAACACATCTGCCACACTGATCCTCAACACGGGGGCCCCTCAGGGGTGCGTGCTCAGTCCCCTCCTGTACTCTCTGTTCACCCATGACTGCATGGCCAGGCACGACTCCAACACCATCATTAAGTTTGCCGACGACACAACAGTGGTAGGCCTGATCACCGACAACGATGAGACAGCCTATAGGGAGGAGGTCAGAGATCTGGCCGTGTGGTGCCAGGACAACAACCTCTCCCTCAACGTGACCAAGACAAAGGAGATGATTGTGGACTACAGGAAAAAAAAGAGGACTGAGCACGCCCCCATTCTCATCGACGGGGCTGTAGTGGAACAGGTTGAGAGCTTCAAGTTCCTTGGTGTCCACATCACCAACGAACTATCATGGTCCAAACACACCAAGACAGTCGTGAAGAGGGCACGACAAAGCCTATTCCCCCTCAGGAGACTAAAAAGATTTGGCATGGGTCCTCAGATCCTCAAAAAATTCTACAGCTGCACCATCGAGAGCATCCTGACTGGTTGCATCACCGCCTGGTATGGCAACTGCTTGGCCTCTGACCGCAAGGCACTACAGAGGGTAGTGCGTACGGCCCAGTACATCACTGGGGCAAAGCTCCCTGCCATCCAGGACCTCTATACCAGGCGGTGTCAGAGGAAGGCCCTCAAAATTGTCAAAGACTCCAGTCACCCTAGTCATAGACTGTTCTCTCTGCTACCGCACGGCAAGCGGTACCGGAGTGCCAAGTCTAGGTCCAAAAGACTTCTCAACAGCTTCTACCCCCAAGCCATAAGACTCCTGAACAGCTAATCATGGCTACCCGGACTATTTGCACTGCCCCCCCACCCCATCCTTTTTACGCTGCTGCTACTCTGTTAAGTATTTATGCATAGTCACTTTAACTCTACCCACATGTACATATTACCTCAACTAGCCGGTGCCCCCGCACATTGACTATGCAACGGTACCCCCCTGTATATATAGCCTCCCTACTGTCACTTTATTCTATTGTATATATAGCCTCCCTACTGTCACTTTATTTTTTACTTCTGCTCTTTTTTTCTCAACACTTTTTTTGTTGTTGTTTTATTCTTACTTTTTTGTTTAAAATAAATGCACTGTTGGTTAAGGGCTGTAAGTAAGCATTTCACTGTAATGTCTGCACCTGTTGTATTCGGCGCATGTGACCAATAAAATTTGATTCTTGATTGATTCTGTCCTCTATGTAGTACTGTGTGCCTCCCATAGTCTGTTCTGGACTTGGGGATTGTGATGAGACCTCTGGTGGCATGTCTTGTGGGGTATGGATGGGTGTCCGAGCTGTGTGCTAGTAGTTTAAACAGACACCTCGGTGCATTCAGCATGTCAACACTTCTTACAAAAACTGATTGGGTCGTGACGTACAAGAACGTTTCTTACAGGCTATATAATGCTTTGATGTCCATTGACTTAACTAGGAGTCTTTGTTGGAGACACACTGGGTAGATAGAGGACATGTTTCACAGAGACAATTATGTTCCTCGCAACACACAACGGGTAGCTGAGTCACTGAAACACACATTTCGGCTCTAACCCCATCTTTAAAAATTCTGATTCACACTCTAGTTCTTAAAAGTACCTCTCTGACACACACACACAACACACACACACACACACACACACACACACACACACACACACACACACACACACACACACACACACACACACACAGCCCAGTGTGAGACTATTTAACAGTTCCTCTAAGTAAAATAATCACAGAGGCATGGTTCTCCTGTCTGCATGTTTAATGTTTGAGATTAGAGGGCCATGAGCACTGAGCTTCACATCGCTTCACGTGTTAACAAAAAAGGGATCAAGCTTTAAGATTCAGCCACCCCAGGGGTTTTGACATCATCGGCACTGTTTAAACCCCAACGTTGTTTCAGACCTGCTGAGCAGTGCACTTCATCTGAACCCACAGCCCACAGAGCCATCCACCTGCCTACCGCTGATGCTGCCAGAGTGACATCTGGGCTCATAATAAATACATAAGTCCCCCTTTCACATCCGACTAAGGCTATTTTAGAACCGTCTTGGAGCCTCATGCAGCGCTGCTAGGCTAATGGCTGATGGGAACAGGATGGGAGAACCTGCGATTTGGTTGGTTGGTTGGTACTCCCGTCTTTTTATATGAAGACTGTCAGACATTAACTGGTAACTGTGTAAACATGAAGGACTTAAAATTAAGGTTGAGCGAACCTACCGGTTCCAAATGGAAAAAAGCATATACTTTCATTTTTCTATAGAAATATTCAGCATTCTCAATGTACTGTAATTTATAAATGAGATAATATCTAATGATAAGAGCTAGGTAAATGAGTAATACCTTTGGAGAAGGGGATTGTAAATACACATAGCAATTGTTTTAGAGATTTTTCCTTATGATCCCTGGAGACAAATGTGAAACCAGTCATATGGAAACAAACTAAAAATCATTGCAACATGACATGTATTGCGGCCACTTTTCCACAGTGATGTAGGCTATAAATAGCTGTGCCACAGTGAAGTAGGCTATAAATAGCTGTGCCTTTATTAACATTTCTAATTCTATGCCCTCATAATTTGCAGGGATGAAATTTGGAGACCCCAAGCTATAGGCTTCTGTAAGGCCAAACCTATCAAGTTGATTTATGCGGTTTCTAATGTTTTAATTATATGCCCAGGCTTTTCTCTGTTTTATTTGACAATTTGTATCATGTTAAATATTAGCCACTATCGGGAGCCACGTCAGTAATACCTACATACATTTATAACTGTAACTCTAGTGTAATTTGGAGCCTACGTTTTGCATCATTCCATTCCTTTTACCTTTCTATTTCTGTCACGTCCATGTAGTTGTTTCTGAGGGTCGCTAGCAATAGTGGATCATATTAGGCTAACGATGAGTAATCATTTGGGACATGTAGTTTATTTGAATCATTATGGAACTCAGACCACACATACTGTAGCAGTTTAAGCCTGGAGCCTGGCGCACGGTTCACGATGACTGGACCGTTGTCATTACAGTTCCACGATTAGTGATGATTAGGGTAGATTCATAGAACTAGCCTATTGTTCAACCCCAATTGTACACTTTTTTCACCTTCCAATATTTCATGGTTTGAACTTGAATATGACAACTTTCAGGATGAATCAAACCACTGTATTTTTTATTCATCAATATATTTTGTGCGTATAGGCTCTCCAAACTGGTTTTTTTATGAGTCAAATATACTTTCCTAAACTTTAAATGTGCCTAAATAATCTACAAAATCTGAGTAATTTTTACCTTTTACTGCAGTGGGCTAAATCAGGGCCACACATAGTTTCTTGGTAGTCTTAAACAAATCTACTTTAAAACCAAAGTATACACCTCACACACATGGTTATGGGCTTAAAAAAAAAGAAGACACCTGTACCATGTCAGATATAGAGTTGAAATGTCTTACATTTTTTGTTTGCATCCCAATATTAAACTTCATATACATCACAGAAGACTGAAATATAACAAAACTGTTTGACATAGAAACACTGGATTTTCGGCGTTATAAAAGAAAATAGGTTATTCATTATGAAAAATGTTAATAACATTCCATCCATGAGCTCATTTGACTGCAGGAAAGGGCTACACCAGTTGGTGATGAAACGGAGACGAATATGCATATATTTAGATGGCTTCCTTTCATTGATCCCTAATATTCTGAAGCCTTTCTCTTGATGTATTCTATTTTTTTTTTCTTATTTTACCTTTATTTAACTAGGCAAGTCAGTTAAGAACAAATTCTTATTTACAATGACGGCCTACCAAAAGGCAAAAGGCCTCCTGCGGGGCCGGGGGCTGGGATAAAAAAAACATATATATATAGAACAAAGCACACATCACGACAAGAGCGACACCACAACACGACATAAAGAGAGACCTAAGACAACAACATAGCATGGCAGCAACACGACAACACAGCATGGTAGCAACACAACATGACAACAACATGGTAGCAACACAACATGGCAGCAGCACAACATGGGCGGCAGGTAGCTTAGTGGTTAAGAGTGTTGTGCCAGTTACCGAAAGGTCGCTGGTTCTAATCCCCGAGCCGACTAGGTGAAAAATCTGTCGATTTGCCCTTAAGCAAGGCACTTAACCCTAATTGCTCCTGTAAGTCGCTCTGGATAAGAGTGTCTGCTAAATTATTAAAATGTAAATGTAAATGTAGCAGCACAAAACATGGTATAAACATTATTGGGCACAGACAACAGCGCAAAGGGCAAGAAGGTAGCGACAACAATACATCACGCAAAGCAGCCACAGCTGTCAGTAAGAGTGTCCATGATTGAGTCTTTGAATGAAGAGATGGAGATAAAACTGTCCAGTTAGTCTGTACACTGTATTTAAAGGGATGGCTTAAGATAAATGAATGAGAACTCCATGAGAAAATCTGTTGGCCAGCAAGTGGGAGGGTTTTCAGTGGCCGAAATGTATTCAGCCCGCATCTGCAAAGCCCGTTACGCACCTGCATAAGGTAAGTCTGAATACCAACTACTGAGAAGTGCATAGGAACGGCGTGCGTAGGAAAGGCATACATTTCCTATGTCTGAATCGGCCCCATGATGATTAGCCAATTATTTTTTTCAATTGCTTGGTTTTTGTTGTTGTTGCTTTGAGATTATTTATGTAATGAATAGTGCTATAAAAGTTACATTAATTGTTATGATCTATCAAATCCTAACAAATCTCTATTGGGTTGGAGGTCTCAGTCTACTGTAAAACTACCTAATCCAATCAAATGGGGACATGAGGTAGCAACAGGTCAGGACTGCCTACTACTGGTAGGATTAGATCCCATGTCTGCACACCAGAGACATGTCAGAGATTAATACACTGCCCTGTAATCACAACCTGACCTATAAAATATGACGTTCTGTTGCCTCTGCGCTGAGCAACAGGAAGACGCACATAATGTCCAACTGTGTCTTCCAGCAACTAAAACCATTCTGTCAGGGTGAGGGTAAGGCCATGGTTCAGGGTAGCATCTTCTATGTTTTAAGCTGTTGGTCAATTACACCTAGCCAACACATTGAGGCTTTTTGAGATATTTTTACGTGGACAGGGAACTCCAAAAATATCTGACCTGATCCATTACTATAATTGGGATTTTATTTTTTTGAGGGGGGCCCTCAGTAAAGACCAAAACGTTTCATTTATGGAGATTTTAATTTAGATGTACATAATGAATGAATGACTCCCCACATCCCCATAGCGTGATGGCAGGGAGTGCAAACAATGAAGAACATCCCTTTGACATTTTTTCACATTCAAAAACTCACCCACAAGCAATATTGATTTATCCTTACATCAATTAACTACTGTAACACACTTGGACAAAACTGCTCCGATGTATTTGCATATACAGTAGAACTGCATACAATATAATATACTTCACATAATATAACATCTTGTGAAACTCTTAAAGAAGAAACAGCTTGAATCTTGAATGGTTTTAGGAGAAAAATAATCCCCGTAATCCGTACTCCGCAAATCCGTAACAGGTCAATGAGATTTTTATCTTGTCATGAACTGCCAGCTTAGGTAGTCTACTCTATAAGATCCTCAACATTTTCCAGAACCTTTACATCAGGATTAAAGACAGTTTGAAAACTCCCAATGAGTACACATTCATAAATCAGTAAGATGTTGTATCTAAATGTCAAACAGAAAATGTCTAATTTATAACCCTGCATGTGAGCAGAAAACATCAATAATTCACATAAAACCTAACTCAGTATTTTGTGTACCATGTAAAAACTACTTTGTTTCACACTGAAGTGTCCCACGAATAACATCGGCCATTAGAAGTCTCTCTCTCTCCCCCTCTCTCTCTCTCTACTCTCTCTCCCCACTCTCTCTCCCCTTCTCTCTCTACTCTCTCTCTCCCTCTCAACAAACCAAAACACATAGACATGGTGCCATCTTGTGTGAACAGGTGGTACTGCACACCACAATGAAATGACTTGCCAAGTAACAGTTGTATCTGATGGTGGTGATCAAAAGAAATTATGCCTACCTCAGTGCCAAAAACAAGTCCTACCCAAAATGTACATTGTTTCAGTTATAACCACCTAGCACCATAATGACATGGCCAGCCAGAGTATTGCACTAAAGACACATTTGTATTAGCGTATACTTCATGTGTGTGAAACAGGAGTACCGACTGGTCATATTTACATATTCATAATGTAGGCAACACATAAACATGTATTATCACACTGTAAATAGGCAGATTGTTAAAACCAATGAATACACCACAAGTACATTACTGTATAGTACAAACTCAGTAAACCATATAACACCATCTATAAAAGCCACTTCAAGACAATAAGACAGAATAGAAAGGCACAAAAATAAACATCATAAAAAGGTATATTCTGCAATCCAAAACGCTAATGTTGGAGAGTAGAGGAGAATGGTAAATATATGTAAGATACGAGTGTGTGGAGATCTGTGATTAGAGTCGTTATACAGTAGGTGAATGTTCCAAGTCTTTTACCTGTGGATTTGCAGGTGTGTCTTCAAATGGCCTGCCTGGGTGAAAGACTTTCCACACACTGTACAGTGAAATGGCCTTTGGCCTGTGTGGATAACATAGTGTCTTTTCAATTTCGAAGGCGCCTCGAAGCTTTTGAAACAGATAGCGCACCGATATGAGCTCGCCTGCCTCTCTTCAACTGAATGTCTCGAAGAACACCTGTGATGATTCAGTTTCCTCTTGGTGGTAAAACACTGACTACAGTCTGAGCAGACGTGAAGGTCGTTGGGAGGTTCTGACTTGTATGTAATATTAAACTCTGACCTAAGCCCAACCTCTGACCTAAGCCCAACCTCTGACCTTTCCTCCTCTTTAGCTCCATATTGTGAATTAGTGCTAGAAGATTCTAAAGGGGATTGATATAGATTTAACTTGTGATTCACATCACCTGGTATTTCCGGTTGGCCACTATGGCTGGGTCCTGGTTCCTCCAGGTAAGGAACACGGTGAGTAGCAATTGGATATGTCTGTTTGTTATTTGTGGTTTCTTGGTGATATGGATAGGGGTTTAACCAGTTGGGAAGCTGGGGGTGGTTTTGCTGCCCATAATATTCATCTGAGGGAAACTTGTCCACATGTTTCTCTTCCGCAATATTCCAAGTGCTCTTTGCCAGTTGAGGAGGCGAGATACATTTCTGCTCCACTAGGCAGTTATTTTCTGACTTCATGCTTTTAATGTCTTCCAACTGTTCAGGGGTTGGGGTTGTTTCATGTTTTCTGATGATTTCTGTTGATTGGTTTGTGCTTTCTGTTAAAGAGTAGTGAGTGTAGGATTCACCACCATGACTATTTTGTACGTCATTTCCAAAAGTTTGACTTGGGCCTGGTTCAGCTTGATGAAGACTTGCTGCAAAGATGTGTCCCTCCGAAACAACCCCACCCTCAGGGGGAATGTTGTCCAGTTGAGCCAAGTTGATGTTCTTCTGTTGACCATCCTCATGCATTGTGGTCTTACTATTGTGGACCTTCATGTGAGACTGTAGGTGGCAGAGCTGTCTGAAGGACTTACTACAGACGGTACATCTGAAAGGCTTGATGCCCATGTGGACCAATAGATGTCGGGAGAGTTTAGAAGGATAGTCAAACTTCTTCAGACAGGCCATGCACTGGTACCCCCCCGATTTCCTAGGTGCAACAGAAGGCGGCGGTTGGCTGTTAACGTTGTTTGTCAGGGGGCAGTCGGATTGAGTTGGAGGGACAGCAGAGAGATCACTGCCACTTGATGTCTTTTGACTCCTATTACAGAAGACTACGTCCTTTTCATTTGAAGACGGGGTCCTTTTTGGTCTTGAGAAAGACTTGGTCTCTCGGTCTTCACTATGACTAGTAGAGGGTTTAGCCTCTCTTCCTTGTTCATGAACAGACTGGTGCACTTTCAGATGAGCTTTTTGTCGGAATGTTTTGGGACAAGTGGGGCACTGATAGGACCTCTGTCCTGTATGGATCAGGGAATGTCGCTGTAGCTTGGATGGAGCATCAAAGCGCTTTGAACAAACTGGGCAACAATAACGCCCTCTGCCATGGATTGTGGGTTTGTTTTGAAAGATGCAACTCCTTTGTTTAGTAATGCCTATTAGTGAATGGTGTGTTGGTGCGCTGTCAAACACATCACTGGTATTTGTGTAGTCTGTGTTATATCCTTGTCTGAGAGACACTGGGTCCGCTGAAGACTTACTGTTTACTGTATCACAGTCCAATCCAGGTAGCAGCTTCCCACTGGTGTTCCATGCAGGTTGTTGAGCACCATAGTTGTAGAGACTGTCAGTGGAGCAATGACTGAAGGTAGGTCTGACAGGTAGAACATACTGGCTTAGGAAACAACCAACTTCACTGAGGTCTCTGCTGGCTTCCTGAGGTTGAGAAACTTGGTCTAAATGTTCACTTTGATTTCTCCTCACCTCAGAAACAGACGTGTCCTTTAATAGAATAACCCCTGGTTGGTTGGGAGCATCTTCTATGCTTCTCACAACATTGTTGCTTTTTACATGGTGGGCTTTCATGTGATTCTGTAAGTGGCAGAGCTGTCTGAAAGACTTACTACAGACGGTGCATCCGAACGGCTTGATGTCCATGTGGACCAATAGATGTCGGGAGAGTTTGGAGGGATAGTCAAATTTCTTCAGGCATAGCATGCACATATTTTCCCTTAACTTACCTGTGTTTGTACGTTCAGTGCGATTAGACACAGATGACTTATTGTTTCTGTCTGAGGGGCGAGCGAGGTCAATGTCCTGTGACGCATGCTTTGCACTGTTATGCCATTCTTCAGATAAGTTGTCTAAACCTTCAACAACATGTATTTGACTCTTTTCATTCAGCTCTGTGTTGTACGCTATAGCATTTTCAGAGTTTGAGAGATCTACTTGTGAAGCATGGTCAGTGTGAGGTGGAAGGTAGGCCTTACTCGTATTATCTAACCTATCAGGGTGCACAGCAGTCTCTGGAACTTGATGAGTTCGCTGGTGAACTATCAAATGTCTCTTCTGTTTACATTTCCTGCCACACATGTTACATGGATAGTTCCTTGGCCAGGTTTTTGACCTCTGGGGTTGGGAGAAAGATTTTAGACTTTGTTGTGGAAGTGAGGAGTTTCTAGACTTGGCGGCCCCTGAGTGAATGCTGTAGTGTACCTTTAGATGGGCTAGCTGCCTAAAAGCACGCCGGCATAGGTAGCACTGAAATGGTTTCTGGCCTGTGTGAATCAGGCAGTGCCGCTTTAATTTGGACGGGGCGCTGAAGCACTTAAAGCACTCAGGGCATTTATGAGAGTTTGAATTCTCAATTATTTTTGTATGTTTGTCCACTGTTTCATCTACGGAGGATCTATCCTCATCCAGTGTCTGTTTCTCAGATTCACTCCAGTCATCGTGGTTCCTCAGTACCTCCTCTTTTGTGTGGTGCTTCTCAAACCTCTCGAACTCAGAGTGTGGGGGATAGACTTCAGCGATACAGTGAGAGGAACAGAGAGAGTTTTCCTCAACTCTGTGGACAGGTGCAGTAGGCCTGATGTTTACCTCCAATGTGTCCTCTGCACCGACTGCATCCAAGGAGCCTGTCTGCAAACATGCTGTTGAGTTCTCTATCTTTACAGGAGGGGTATTTTCATATCCACTTGGATGCAAGCTAGACTTTACATTCATCTTCTTCTGTTCCGTTTGTTTTGGATAAAGATGTGTGTTAAGATGGAGTTTCAGATGTGCTAGTTGCCGAAATGCCTTTTCACAGAGGTGACACCCAAATGGTCGTTGTCCTGTGTGTGAAAGGATGTGCCTCTGTAGTTTGGATGGGGCGGAAAAATATTTCAAGCATGTGACACACTGATAATTCCTGCCCTGTGGTGTCTTCTCCATAACACCAAAGGCCTCCTGTGGTCCATGTTGCCTGGCTAGCATTGTGTCCACTAACATCATTCTAGTTCCACCGTGGCACATCCCAGCTGCCAATATGGGAGGGCAACATCTGTAGTGAACAAATCATTTAGTCATTTACAAATATTGTTATGTATTATAGTGTATGTAAACTAAGGGGTCCTTATTACAGTGTAATTACACATGTCATTACACTGTAACAAGTATTGTAATTAATTGTAATAATTCATAGTTACACTGTAATAACAACATGTAACTGGTGGTAACTTGTTACCATGCTTGTTACAAATGTTCAAGTTTCCGATATCTTCCCAATGCACCATATTTCAGCCTGCACAAACCACATGATAAGGGTTAGCCAATTGAAAACCAACCACCTCATTGACACAACTCTGCAATAAAGGGCTCTGGAGTTAGATAATGCCCACACCCGATGGCAAAAACGTCTTAACAAAAATATCTGACATGGTACAGGCGTCTTTTTTTCTTTAATGCCCATAACCATGTGTGTGAGGTGTATACTTTTGTTTCAAAGTACGTTTAAGACTACCAAGAAACACTCTATGTGACCTTGATTAAGCCCACTGCAGTAAAAGGTTATTAACCGTCAATTAAACATTTTTAGACACATTAATACAAAGTTACGTTTAAAGTTGTGAGATAGTCATTTGTGCTTGCCAAATTCTAAGCCTATTATGCTTAGTTGAATAATGGTTTATAAATTAACTTTAAATGGTCATAAGGCAAACTCTTATTCCATCATGTAACCTTGCAAGGGTTTCACTGTTGAGGAACATTCTCACTTTTGGATGGGATGCATTGGAGCAATTATTTATTTATCCCAGAAATTAAGGCATCATGTCAAGATCTCAATGATTTATATATACTGTACATCATTGCAAGATCTATCCATCTGCGCAATACGCTCAAAATAACAACGACCAAGTACGTGCCCACGTGTTGATACAGTGCGCATAGAACCGGATCAAGAAGAAGGTCAGTGTACAAAATCCAGACGTGAAAGATTGCTGCAAAAGGTACAAAGTGTTGTAGGTTAAAAACGTCAGTACAGAGAAAGTACGTTTTCCATGCAATTTGTTTTACTTTTTGGAATACATTAATTCTGCTGGACGATTTAGCATAGGTAGTTAGCTAGCATTTGCTAGCTAGCCTAGTGTTGGCTAGCTAGCTAACATTAGCTAGCTAGCAAACGGTAGCTGGCGATTTTGTTGGGCCTACCACTTAGGCTAGCTAGTTACCATCTACAGAATAGACATTCCATGGACTCTGTTTTTTGGGATTAGTTAGCACGCTAGCTAGCTAGTTTTCTAACCTTGACTAGCTAGCTAGCAAATATGCTATGGTCGCTACTCACCAGCTAACTAGCCAGCTAATGTTAGCTGGGCTCAATGGTCTTATCTTCCCTGAACCTTGTTCTCAGGGTATCCGTTACCCAAGGGTATTACGTGAGAGACACCCATCATGTCAACATTAGCTAGCTAGCTACTAACTTGTGTCAACACACTATGAGTAACGTTAGTTCCTTTTCAATGTAGCTAAACACTAACTAACTAATTAGTGTTAGCAAACACTATTATTGTTAGCTGGATAATACAACAACTAGCTAGGTAGCTAACTATGCCTAGCTAGCTATATGCCTAAACTATAGAAATCATGATGATGATACTGTAACTAGGGGTAATGTAAATTGTCATGCATATTCCCACAAGGTCTCAGACTCCAGGATGGGAAAATGCTTACAACAAAGAAACAGATGAAGTCAGAGACAGAGTTGTCGATTTCCATTGTGAGGCCTAATTGTAATGTTAGAAAGGGAAGAAAAAGACAATCAACATTTTCTAAATTAGCTATCTAGGCTACTCACCATACTATAGCTACAGATTTGAGCCACCACTAAAATAGTTATTTTTACGTTATTGAGTAGGCCTTTATCTTTGTTTAATCTAATTAATCATTTAATTAATCTAACAATAACAATCCTTACTATTTTGTAAGGAACTTAAGGTCTTTTTACATGTTGCAATAAAGTTGACTTAAGTAGAAGCTCATCTTTTGTTCGTAGGTATTTTCTCTTGGTAAGGAGTAATAAGTAATTATATAGAAATTGCTCATAGGTAACTATAAAGTTACACTTCACTTTAAATAGCTAAATCCTGTGTAACATCTAGTGACAACCTTGTACTTATGCAGATACTACATATATGTACTCTGTGGTGTATTAGTGTGTTTATTTTCTAATTTGGACGATTAGATTGTCAGAATGGGTAACGCACTTTGTAGGTACCCAATAATTACAAGTAAGTACACCAACATACACTTCATTTTAACTAGCTAAATCCTGTGTAACACCGAGTAATTACATTGTACATATGCAGATATTACATGTCCTCTGTGGTGTACTAGTGTGTTTACCCTCCCACTTGGATGGCACTTCCAGAAGCTTTAAAATAAGGACCAGGTTGTCAGGACCATTAGGAACAACTTCCTAATATTGAGTTGCACTCCCTTTTGCCCTCAGAACAGCCTCAATTCGTTAGGTCATGGACTCTACAAGGTGTCAAAAGCGTTCCGCAGGGATGCTGGCCCATGTTGACTCCAATGCTTCCCACAGTTGTGTCAAGTTGGCTGGATGTCCTTTGGGTGGTGGACCATTCTTGATACACACAAGAAACTGTTGAGTGCGAAAAACCCAGCAGTGGTGCAGTTCTTGACACACTCAAACCAGTGTGCCTGGCACCTACTACAATACTCCGTTCAAAGGCACTTAAATCTCTTGTCTTGGCCATTCAGCCTCTGAATGGCACACATACACAATGCATGTCTCAATTGTCTCAAGGCTTAAAAATCCTTCTTTAACCCGTCTCCTCCTCTTGATCTACACTGATTTAAGTCGATTTACCAAGTGACATAAATAAGGGATTATAACTTTCACCTGGATTCACCTGGTCAGTCATGAAAAGCGCAGGTGTTCCTAATGTTTTGTACACTCAGTGTATAAGTACACGTTAATTACAAGTGCCCCTCAAGATACACTTCATTTTAACTAGCTAAATCCTGTGTAACAACTAGTAATTACATTGTACTTATGCAGATATATCATGTACTCTGTGTTGTACTTATGGGTTTATCATAATGGGTAACATACGCATTCATTATGAGTTATTATAATTTTAAATCATATTGCAGACACTCTTATCCAGCGTGACTTACAGGGTTAAGTGTCTTGCTGAAGGGCACATTGGCAGATTTTTCACAGTCGGCTCGGGGATTCGTACCAGCAATCTTTCGGTTACTGGCTAACCACTAGGCTACCTGCCGCCATCTGGGATGACACCCGTATTGTAGACCCCAGTCAGTGAGGTTGACCTATCTATATCTGATCTGTTTTTGTAAACTCGACCATGTTAACCCAGATGGTATACTTTTTGGGGGCAAATGTTAGCAACAACATTGAGTGGAGATTTTGAAGTGTGCGCATTCACGGGTAGGTAATTAGATCCTATTGAGCCTCACATTTTTTAAATCTCGCAACACCCAGCGCATTTGTCCACAAGAGATTACAACTTTGTGACAGTTATTACTGAATCGGATGCAGCTGAGAAGAAACTAGACACTAAATTGGCGAATTTAGTGGAAACTTGTCCATTTGTAACAAACATGGTAACAAGCATTTATTTGTTGTTAAACCTCTGTAATTACAGACTGCAATTACCACCAGTTACATCTTGTTATTACAGTGTAACTATGAGTTATTACGATCAACTACTATACTTGTTACAGTGTAGTTACACATGTAATTACATTGTAATAAGGACCCCTTAAAATGAAGCGTTACCAAATAATATCCAACAGAATAACATTAGCTAGCTAGCTAGCCAACAAGGGAGGCTGGTTACTTTTGAAACAGAGCTAGCTAAGCTAGCTAGCTAACGTTAGCTACCCACAAATGTAGCTATGAAACAAAAATCATTCGATTCATTTCTGCCAACTCACCTTATGGCAACCGTTAGAAATGGCTAAATCACGCTTCACAAGCTATTAAGTAACAAATACCGTTATTATTTTACAAAAGAAGCATTTAGCTTGCTATCTAGCTATGCTAAAACGTTCACTTCCTACAAAACAAGCCTTCAAATGACGTATATTATAAGTGCACGGGCGGAAACGTTACCGCAGTTGTTGGTTCCTAGGTTTACCATCCACCGCGGAATGCATGGGGAAGTTCTCTTAAAATTAAAATGTGATCAGATTCTCTGATTGTATGCAATAATCGTGGTAGGCATGGGTCCGATTTAATGGTAGGTATTTGAAAAATGTTTTAACATAATATTAACATAATATGTAACATAATATTATATTATATTATTCTACTCTAAATATTATATAGAATATAACATAATAGGTTAGAATAGAAAAAACAAGAAAAGCAATCTAAAAGGGTGGCTCTAAAAACCTTTTGGCCTTATCTCTCATAAATGATAGAAAGGCAGAGCATGGTGTCCCCAAGTCCTGCCTTTGTTGTTGAGACAGCACTATAAAATATTCAGTAGACTAATCTGATTTACTCCTGAAAGTTCACAGTGACAATAAAGTATAATATATTAGAAGCATGCCTTGGGTGATGCATGCACCATTTTCATAGCCTGGTCCCAGATCTGTTTGTGCTTTTGCCTACGCCGTTGTCCATTTTCAAGCTAAATGTTTGGCAGGACAACTCCATAAGGAGTTAGCAAGAGAGCGAAGACAGACTGGTAACCAGGCTACCATTTTCCTACAGTTTTCAGAAGAATAGATATGTATTACTATCCAAAACAGTAGCATTGAAATGTAGCCAATGCCTTTCAGCTCTTCTGTTGAGAAGCCATTTATCACATTGACAGTTAAAGGGGTCAAAGCCATACTATTAACTACTGTGGAACATTTGCAATGAGCTGGAAGTCAAATCAGTCATAACATGTGTGAGAATGTGTAAGTAGTCAAACGCCTCTGGAGTTCTCAGGGTGTTTAACAGTAAAGGGGTGGTGAGATGATGTGTGTGTTTTAATAGATTTTATTTATTTGTGCAATTTTGTTTTTGGAATACCATAAACCCCATGGCTAATGAGGGGTCCAATTAACTCTAATTAGCATTCTGGGGAAATAAAAATACAGAATGTTGCAGGAAGTGCCATTTAAACATCAGATCACCATATTATTTTTATGAGTGATGATTTTACCACATAGCTTTACAATTTTGCTTTCAGCCTGACATATGAGCAGTCAGTCAGTATATTCAGACATACATATCTTTCTTTCTTGTGTTGTGTTGTTGTTCTTGTTGTTGTTGTTGTTGTTGTTGACACATTCAAAGTGGGATTTTGGTTTACAGTGAAAAAGATCTCCCTGCTCCGCTCCCTCTGCAACCTGCCCGCGGGACATGACAAGCCTGGATCCATTGCTTTCCCCGCTCAGCCTGCATCTCTGTGGAATGATGCAAATGATATCAAATTCCTTCATCCCTCATCATGCATGTGCAGCTAATCGGTATAACACACAGGGATGGGCAGATCTTGGCACTTGGCTGAGGGGCAGGCTGCCTGATTGAATCACTGAGGAGTGGCTCCCTCCCTCAGACCTACGTCATGCTGCACCATCTCCTCAAGCAGGGTTCTATTGACTCTGATGCAAAACCCCACGCTCCTCTGGTCCAAAACCCCACGCTCCTCTGGTCCAAAACCCCACGCTCCTCTGGTCCAAAACCCCACGCTCCTCTGGTCCAAAACCCCACGCTCCTCTGGTACAGAGTGATTCCCATTTGTCAAAGAATAAGTTTGTCGATTCCATTCATATTATATTCTTGTGTGGTTGGTTGTACATGGTAATTGACATGGCCTGCTGATGTGATCTTATTGTGTGTGTGTGTGTGTTTCTGTGTGTGTGTATCTGTGTGTGTGTGTGTGTGTGTGTGTGTGTGTGTGTGTTTTCTACTACATTTAACGTCACATTTTATCTCATCGAAGTAAACACATGAGATGTGTATCTCTTGCCTTAAAGAATAACCAGGGATGTACAACATGTCTTTTTTTTACAGGTTTATCAACCCACAGATGAGGACACATATTCATCACCAGGTGGCAGTAGTAAGTCATAGAGCAGTGAGTGCTACACAGATAAATTACAGACAAAGGCATTGCCTCATTCAGAATACTGGAGAGAGGCAATAGAATTTTGCACAGAAAGTAACCATCGCTTTAGATGCTATTACTGTTACTAATTGTACAGTGTTGTAGTATTTGATCACCGTCATAGCCAGCGACCATTCTGTAATTGGAAAGACAATCACTAATTCAAAATTTGTCTCGAAACAAGTCTACCAAGACAGTAGACAGTTATTTGAAAAGGAAATAATCTCCCAAATATCACAATTTCTAAAACAAGCCATAGAAAGTTGGTTGCAATTTCAATTGAATCCTCCAGAAACAACAGAACGAATAATGCAACAAATATTGTGGTTAAACTCAAATATACTAATTGATAAACATCGTGTAAAAATGTTTAAGAAATGTATAATCTTCGTAAATGATATCATAGGTAGGACTGGTGGAGTTATGTCGCACATGCAGCTAACAAAAACATATGGAAATGTCTGCTCTACCCAAAATTACAACCAAATAATTGCAGCATTACCGCAAAAATGGAAGAGGAAAGTGGAAGGGGGAAAAAGTAAGGAACTTGTCTGTCAGCCCTGCATTAAAGAACATAATTGGTTAAAGAAAATTGTGATAAATAAAAAAGTATACCAGTTTAATTTAAGGACCAAAGGATTGACAGTAGAAACAATGAGAATAGAAGGGTTCAGAACTTTTGTAAAACATCACAGTACAGTTGAAAAATATATTGCAAATAGAAATCCAATATGGATGGTGTTAAGAAATAGATGGGAGGTGTTGAATGGAGTTGAAGGATGGGACTAATAACAACTAACAACAACTAATAACAACAAGACAGCTAATGTTAAGCATACTGTGTTCATAATAAGTATATAGGTTATAGGTTGAGAGCTTTTGTGAAAGAAAACAGTTAGAAAGATATGTCATATATAAGCAAACCGGATGGACATCATGAAAATGATTGGAGAGGTTGAGGGTAGAGGAAGTTCAGGAGTAAAAACAAACAAAATATAATTATTGTAAAATTGTCTGTGTCCATAAAATTTATATAGTATGTATAAGCTAGAAGTAGAGGCCTGAGCATTGTTTTTCACTAGTTTACTCCAATTAGGGAAGGGGTGGTGGGGTTGGAAAGTGATAAAGGGAAATATATTTTAAAAAACGATATGTATATACACTGCTCAAAAAAATAAAGGGAACACTTAAACAACACAATGTAACTCCAAGTCAATCACACTTCTGTGAAATCAAACTGTCCACTTAGGAAGCAACACTGATTGACAATAAATGTCACATGCTGTTGTGCAAATGGAATAGACAACAGGTGGAAATTATAGGCAATTAGCAAGACACCCCCAATAAAGGACTGGTTTTGCAGGTGGTGACCACAGACCACTTCTCAGTTCCTATGCTTCCTGGCTGATGTTTTGGTCACTTTTGAATGCTGGTGGTGCTTTCACTCTAGTGGTAGCATGAGACGGAGTCTACAACCCACACAAGTGGCTCAGGTAGTGCAGCTCATCCAGGATGGCACATCAATGCGAGCTGTGGCAAGAAGGTTTGCTGTGTCTGTCAGCGTAGTGTCCAAAGCATGGAGGCGCTACCAGGAGACAGGCCAGTACATCAGGAGACGTGGAGGAGGCTGTAGGAGGGCAACAACCCAGCAACAGGACTGCTACCTCCGCCTTTGTGCAAGGAGGAGCAGGAGGAGCACTGCCAGAGCCCTGCAAAATGACCTCCAGCAGGCCACAAATGTGCATGTGTCTGCTCAAATGGTCAGAAACAGACTCCATGAGGGTGGTATGAGGGCCCGACGTCCGCAGGTGGGGGTTGTGCTTACAGCCCAACACCGTGCAGGACGTTTGGCATTTGCCAGAGAACACCAAGATTGGCAAATTTGCCACTGGCGCCCTGTGCTCTTCACAGATGAAAGCAGGTTCACACTGAGCACATGTGACAGACGTGACAGAGTCTGGAAACGCCGTGGAGAACGTTCTGCTGCCTGCAACATCCTCCAGCTGCTCGCCTGAGGTTGCCTGACTACCATTAGGTACCGAGATGAGATCCTCAGACCCCTTGTGAGACCATATGCTGGTGCGGTTGGCCCTGGTTCCTCCTAATGCAAGACAATGCTAGACCTCATGTGGCTGGAGTGTGTCAGCAGTTCCTGCAAGAGGAAGGCATTGATGCTATGGACTGGCCCGCCCGTTCCCCAGACCTGAATCCAATTGAACACATCTGGGACATCATGTCTCGCTCCATCCACCAACGCCACGTTGCACCACAGACTGTCCAGGAGTTGGCGGATGCTTTAGTCCAGGTCTGGGAGGAGATCCCTCAGGAGACCATACGCCATGCCCAGGCATTGTAGGGAGGTCATACAGGCACGTGGAGGCCACACACACTACTGAGCCTCATTTTGACTTGTTTTAAGGACATTACATCAAAGTTGGATCAGCCTGTAGTGTGGTTTTCCACTTTAATTTTGAGGGTGACTCCAAATCCAGACCTCCATGGGTTGATATATTTGATTTCCATTGATAATTTTTGTGTGATTTTGTTGTCAGCACATTCAACTATGTAAAGAAAAAAGTATTTAATAAGATTATTTCATTCATTCAGATCTAGGATGTGTTATTTTAGTGTTCCCTTAATTTATTTGAGCAGTGTATATGTATGTATATGTATTTATATGTATGTATGTGTATGTGAATGTATGTATATGCATATATATACAGTTGAAGTCGTAAGTTTACATAGACCTACATCAGTTTTTCACAATTCCTGACATTTAATCCTAGTAAAAATCCCCTGTCTTAGGTCAGTTAGGATCACCACTTTATTTTAAGAATGTGAAATGTCAGAATAATAGTAGAGAGAATGATTTATTTCAGCTTTTATTTCTTTCATCACATTCCCAGTGGGTCATAAGTTTACATACACTCATTTAGTATTTGGTAGCATTGCCTTTAAATTGTTTAACTTGGGTCTAAAGTTTCAGGAAGCCTTCCACAAGCTTCCCACAATAAGTTGGATGAACCTTGACCCATTCCTCCTGACAGAGCTGTTGTAACTGAGTCAGGTTTGTAGGCCTGCCCACACATTTTCTATAGGATTGAGGTCAGGGCTTTGTGATGGCCACTCCAATACCTTGACTTTGTTGTCCTTAAGCCATTTTGCCACAACTTTGGAAGTATGCTTGGGGTCATTGTCCATTTGGAAGACCCATTGAGATTTTGTTTCAATATATCCACATCATTTTCCTTCCTCATGATGCCATCTATTTTGTGACTTGCACCAGTCCCTCCTGCAGCAAAGCACCACCACACTATGATGCTGCCACCCCCGTGCTTCACGGTTGGGATGGTGTTCTTCGGCTTGCAAGCAACCCCCTTTTTCCTCCAAACATTACGATGGTCATTAACAGTTCTATTTTTGTTTCATCTGACCAGAGGACATTTCTCCAAAAAGTATGATCTTTGTCCCCATGTGCAGTTGCAAACCGTAGTCTGGCTTTTTTATGGCGGTTTTGGAGCAGTGGCTTTTTCCTTGCTGAGCGGCCTTTCAGGTTATGTCGATATAGGACTCGTTTTACTGTGGATATAGATACTTTTGTACCTGTTTCCTCCAGCATCTTCTCAAGGTCATTTGCTGTTGTTCTGGGATTGATTTGCACTTTTGGTACCAAAGTACGTTCATCTCAAGGAGACAGAACGCGTCTCCTTCCTGAGCGGTATGACGGCTGCGTGGTCCCATGGTGTTTATACTTGTGTACTATTGTTTGTACAGATGAACGTGGTACCTTCAGGTGTTTGGAAATTGCTCCCAAGGATGAACCAGACTTGTGGAGGTCTACCATTTTTTTTCTGAGGTCTTGGCTTATTTCTTTTGATTTTCCCATGATGTCAAGCAAAGAGGCACTGAGTTTGAAGGTAGGCCTTGAAATACATCCACAGGTACACCTCCAATTGACTCAAATGATGTCAATTATCCTATCAGAAGCTACTAAAGCCATGACATTATTTTCTGGAATTTTCCAAGCTGTTTAAAGGCACAGTCAACTTAGTGTATGTAAACTTCTGACCCACTGGAATTGTGATACAGTGAATTATAAGTGAAATAATCTGTCTGTAAACAATTGTTGGAAAAATTACTTGTGTCATGCACAAAGTAGATGTCCTAACCGACTTGCCAAAACTATAGTTTGTTAACAAGAAATTTTGGAGTGGTTGGAAAACAAGTTTTAATGACTCCAACCTAAGTGTATGTAAACTTCCGACTTCAACTGTATATATTTGCGAGACAAAAACATATGGGGGATTGGAAGGGATGCAGACAATTACATTGATGTAAGTTACAATCTATCTGCAATATTAAAGCTGATCTACCCCCTAAAAAAAACAGTTGACAGCTTCACAAGGGACACTTGTTTTGTCCAGGCGCTACCTAGCCTACATGTATCCAGACAGTATCAACTTGCGCTTGTCCCTACAATTAATTCCTGTCCACGACCGGTCTAATTTCTCCCAACATGGCAGGACAGGGCTTGGCCTGTGATGGATGTGACATTAACGGGAGATGAAGCCGAGGAGATGCGACGCCCCCATTCCAATAGTGTCATTTGTCCATGCTATGACCATCTTAGAACAATTAAGGCCTATACTTTTAGGGGTTAATTAACCTTCTGTCTTATGTAACCATACATTGCGTAACATATCATACTAATTTGAGTGTCACGGATTTACTTTTACTATGTTACCACTAGTGACAACGATTGCCCTGTCTTTGTTTCTCTGTTTGGCTGCCCTGTGCGAAACACAGTCCCCAAACATGACCCGTCTCACGTCAATTCAACATCTGTTCCATGTTGGTTCAACGTAATTTCATTGAAATGACATGGAAACAACGTTGATTCCACCAGTGTGTGCCCAGTGGGACATTAACCCAGACAAATCTGTTCACAATATGCACAATGACATGTGACTATTGGACACAGAGGCCTCATACAGCTTGGATTGTTGTTTAGTTCAATGCTGAGGTTATAAAGGCACAACTGAAGGTGGCTATAATGTTATTCCATTTAATAAAAAAATATGTAAAAAAACGATTGGATTTGTAGGCTAGGCTATATATATATATATATATATATATATATATATATATATATATATTGCTGCTCTTAAGGCTACCTATATTTTGATTATGTGAGGTATGCAATGAATAAAGCAAATAAAATAAAACATTTAATAAACAAACACACACAACATTCGGTCAAGGTTTTGCTATCCTCCCCTACACCAAACATCTTGTTTTGTTTATCACAAACCTTTATTAAACCACAGTGGCTACACCAAGGCTACAATGACTGTGATCTGTATACCAATCTGTGTTCGTTTCTCTCTCTCTCTCTCTCTCTCTCTCTCTCTCTCTCTCTCTCTCTCTCTCTCTCTCTCTCTCTCTCTCTCTCTCTCTCTCTCTCTCTCTCTCTCTCTCTCTCTCTCTCTCTCTCTCTCTCTCTCTCTCTCTCTCTCTCTCTCTCTCTCTCTCTCTCTCTCTCTCTCTCTCTCTCTCTCTCTCTCTCTCTCTCTCTCTCTGTCTCTGTCTCTGTCTCTGTCTCTGTCTCTGTCTCTCGCTCTCTGTGTGTGTATAGCCTAGCCTAGCCTAGAAGTTTAGGATCACCACAGTTTGTAATGAAGAAATGAAATAACCTTAAGCTCAATGCACTGCTGCACAGACAATGGTTTCTCTCTGACAGATGATGCGGCTGTGGCTGGGGCAGGCTCAGATGGATGTGGGGGGGGGGGGTTTGGCTGCTTGTATCAGGCTGCTGGGATGCAATGCATTCCCCTGGTCATTCATCATCCTGCTGACACATCCACTTATATCAGACCACATACATACAGATGTAATCCTCTGTTTAATCATGGATCGCCCTATTGTTATACAATGCGCTCTCAGTGGAAGGAAGAGTGTGTGTGTTTGTATGTGTGTGTGTGTGTGTGTGTGTGTTTTTCATTTCCGCATTCCATTTTGTGTGTGTGTGTGGGTGTATGTGTTTTGAAATTGACCCATTCCAGTGTGTGTGTGTGTGTGTGTGTGTGTGTGTGTGTGTGTTTGGTTTTACTATCCTTGTGGGGACCAGAAGTCCTCACAAGGATAGTAAAACAAGGAAAATACGGACAAGTGTGGACATTTCGCTGGTCCCCATAAGGAAAAATGCTATTTTTGGCTTACGGGTTAGGTTTAGGTTTAGGGGTTAAGGTTCCTACAAGCTTCACTCTGTTGATTTATGTGTGTCCATGCGTTCGTGCAGTGGTGGAAAAAGTACCCAATTGAAAAGTTAAGATACCTTAATAGAAAATGACTCAAGTAAAAGTGAAAGTCACCCAGTAAAATGCTACTTGAGTAAAAGTCTACAAGTATTTGGTTTTAATAATACTTAAGTATCAAAAGTAAAAGTATAAATAATTTCAAATTCCTTATATTAAGCAAACCAGACAGTACTGTTTTCTATATATATACATGTATATATATATATATATATATGGATAGCCAGGGGCACAATCCAACACTCCGACATCATTTACAAACGAAGCATGTGTGTTTAGTGAGTCTGTCAGATTCAGAGGCAGTAGAGATGAGGGGTGTTCTCTTGATAAATGTGTGAATTGGACCATTTTCCTGGCATGCTAAGCTTTCATAATGTAACAAATACTTTTACGTGTCAGGGAAAATGTATGGAGTAAAAAGTACATTATTTTCTTTAGGAGGTGTAGTGATGTCAAAGTTGTCAAAAATATAAACAGTAAAGTAAAGTACAGATACCCCAAAAAACTACTTAAGTAGGACTTTAAAGTATTTATACTTAAGTACTTTACCACACTGCAGCGGACACCTTTTGGTAACATGATATCCTCACCAGTCCCACTCCCATTCACAAGGGGGCGATAGAAAAGGTTTTTCATTTTTGTCATTTCATTTTGTGAAAGCAAGGAAGAGTCGTCTTCCCTTGTAGTAGTAGCAGCTAGCTGGCAGCCTGGCTAGGTGGCTATAGCCTGGCTAAAAACTTAGCAAGCTAGTGTATTCATTCCGATATTAGCTAAAAATAGAATGTCATCATGTTTTGGTCATGGAGAAAATAGCACATGGCTAGCTATTTTGGCTACAGCAGGTTATACTATTTCACAATAGCCTGGAATCACTAGTTATTACTTTTTGGGTGGATTCTTGTTGTTTGGTTTACTGTTTGAACAGTTAATGAGATTATATTTGGTTATCAATGCAAAATAGGCTACTTTGATGAATAGTCTATATAGCCTATAGATCAGATCAAGGAACTAAGTGACAACACAGCTGCAGAAGTAATTATATGGCACGTCTCAATTTTCAGGTTGTACAAAACTATGTACAATTCTGGAGCGTATTACAAGGAGCCGCCCCTTTTGTGACAAAAAACGACCATTGCAACACTGCGCTACGCTCCATACCTTCTGTCTCTGTAGTGTGTTCCGTCTCTCTAAGGAAAATAGGACTTGAATGGGAATCAATTGTTTGGTCGCCACAAGGATAGTGAAACAAAACGTGTGTGTGTGAAGGTTTAAAACAGATTCCATAAAATATATGGTGGTCCTCTGTAGCTCAGTTGGTAGAGCATGGCGCTTGCAATACCAGGATAGGGGGGTCAATTCCTGGGACCACCCATACATAAAAAATATATGCATGCATGACTGTAAGTCGCTTTGGATAAAAGCATCTGCTAAATGGCATATACTATATATTTTAAGAAAAGATAATCCAATATCCTGACGACTCTGGTTTGGTGTCAACACTGGCTGGTTTAGTGTCAGAGCACAGAGCTCATTACCATCTATGCATATTTGAAAGTCTCTCATGCATTGAGCCAGCACATCCCAGATGCTGTGAGTCATCTGTCCTCCCAGCCTCCCATGCCCCCCCTGTGGTGAGGGAAATCAGCCTTCGCACTGCTGTCACTCCCCTGCTCTCTCCTCGCTCCCCAGCCATGTCCAATCTGCTCCCCAGCCATGTCCGGTCTGCTCCGCAGCCCGCTCCCCAGCTCTCTCCCCAGCCCACTGCCCAGCCCGCTCCCCAGCTCTCTCCCCAGCCCACTGCCCAGCCCGCTCCATAGCCATGTCCAGCCTGCTCTTGACCCTCCTAGGATGCCAGGGTATAGGTCTGGCCAGGGCCTGCTGGAGCATGACAGGGGATGGGGGTCTCTTTGGGGGCTTGGATAGAATGTTTGACCCTGCTGTAATAGATGGATGGAATGATAACCCTATAACCTAAATCTAAACCTACCCCCAGATTTTATTTGAACTCCCATGCGGTTGATTTGGCTGGGTGACTTCAAGATGACAGTTTCTCCAGTGTGTTTGGATAAGGGGTGTCTCCAGTGTGTTTGGATGAGGTGTGTCTCCAGTGTGTTTGGATGAGGGGTGTCTCCAGTGTGTTTGGATGAGGGGTGTCTCCAGTGTGATTGGATGAGGGGTGTCTCCAGTGTGATTGGATGAGGGGTAT